>NC_068912.1:47929732-48232762 GCF_023091745.1 Budorcas taxicolor | reverse complement strand
AGACAGCTACTCACCACAGAACCTCTCCAGGAGGAGGTTGACCCCTCACTAATGCCTTTCACAGTGCATTAATGAAGGGATTATACTCTGCATTCTCTCAGGGAACATAGTGTGGTGGGTATTCAGTTCATTCTAGTGTTCTGATCTTTCTAAACCTTTTAGTTTTTTGCTCTGTTTTATGTCAGAGAGGTTTTGGCATCTCATTGAAAGATTGTTGCTGAACCATGAAAAGACATTGGGATTCTTGGCCTCCGAAGGACAATTCAATCCGGGGAGGCTTGATCGCTCAGAGTTTTTGTGTAAAAAAGTTTTATTAAAGTATAAAGGAGATAGAGAAAGCTTCTGACATAGGCATCAGAAGGGGTCAGAAAGAGTTCCCACTTGCTAGTGTTAGCAATGGAGTTTATGCTCTCCAATGAATCCAATGAATCAAAAGAATGTCTGGAGGTTGTAAAGACCTCATCAGACCTACTCCCATAATTTACATTTTAAGATAACAGGATTAGCCAGAAGGTTTAATCCAGAGACTGTCCTCAGGCAGGATACATTATTGTTATAGAATCCTAAGGAAAGTAGAGGGAAAAAAAGTTTGTCCTTTCTTCCTCCTTGAGAATTCCAGACTCCTTTTTCCTTGGGGACCCCTAGACTTCTTATCAACCTGCCTAGGAAATGACTCTCATCATCCTGATTGAATTAGGTGACTTTGGAGTTCATAATCATTCAAGCAAACTGTTGGAACCTCTCATATTTACTTAATTCTCTAAGTTAAACCATTGTTTCACTTTCACTTAAACCATCATAATATATTTGATTAGATCCAAAATTATATTTCATCCTTCTGGGTTAACAACCTTAGAATCTACTACCCTATTGATTATCCAGGTTTCTGCCAGTGTGTATGTGGAAAATCTTGTTGTTCATTTGGAATGTGAACTCTCTTCTCCCAAATATGACTTGGCATTTGCCTTCCTAGAGTGTGTTGAGAACTGACTAGTCAAGACGCAACGAGAGGTGATGAGGAGAATAGACATCCTTTTGGAAGATATCAAACATGGAAAAGGTTATCACAGGGTCTTTAAGTAGGGAATGGCAAACCACTTCAGTATTCTTGCCTTGAGAACCCCATGAACAGTATGAAAAAGCAAAATGATAGTATACTGAAACAGGTACTCCCCAGGTCAGTATGTGCCCAATATGCTACTGGAGGTCAGTGGAGAAATAACTCCAGAAAGAATGAAGGGATGAAGACAAAGCAAAAACAATACCCAGTTGTGGATGTGACTGGTGATAGAAGCAAGGTCCGATGCTGTAAAGAGCAATATTGCAAAGGAACCTGGAATGTCAGGTCCATGAGTCAAGGCAAATTGGAAGTGGTCAAACAGGAGATGGCAAGAGTGAACATCAACATTCTAGGAATCAGCGAACTAAAATGGACTGGAATGGGTGAATTTAACTCAGATGACCATTATATCTACTACTGTGGGCAGGAATCCCTCAGAAGAAATGGAGTAGCCATCATGGTTAACAAAAGAGTCTGAAATGCAGTACTTGGATGCGATCTCAAAAATGACAGAATGATCTCTGTTCGTCTCTAAGGCAAACCATTCAATATCACAGTTATCCAAGTCTATGCCCCAACCAGTAAGGCTGAAAAAGCTGAAATTGAATGGTTCTATGAAGATGTACAAGACCTTTTAGAACTAACACCCCCAAAAGATGTGCTTTTCATTATAGGGGACTGGAATGCAAAAGTAGGAAGTGAAGAAACACCTGGAGTAAAAGGCAAATTTGGCCTTGGAGTGCAGAATGAAGCAGGGCAAAGACTAATAGAGTTTTGCCAAGAAAATGCACTGGTCATAGCAAACACCCTCTTCCAAAAACACAAGAGAACACTCTACACATGGACATCACCAGATGGTCAACCCAGAAATCAGATTGATTATATTATTTGCAGCCAAAGATGGAGAAGCTCTACACAGTCAACAAAACCAAGACCAGGAGCTGACTGTGGCTCAGATCATGAACTCCTTATTACCAAATTCAGACTGAAATTGAAGAAAGTAGGGAAAACTGCTAGACCATTCAGGTATGACCTAAATCAAATCCCTTATGATTATACAGTGGAAGTAGGAAATAGATTTAAGGGTCTAGATCTGATAGATGGAGTGCCTGATGAACTATGGAATGAGGTTTGTGACATTGTACATGAGACAGGGATCAAGACCATCCCCATGGAAAAGAAATGCAAAAAAGCAAAATGGCTGTCTGGGGAGGCCTTACAAATAGCTGTGAAAAGAAGAGAGGCGAAAAGCGAAGGAGAAAAGGAAAGATATAAGCGTCTGAATGCAGAGTTCCAAAGAATAGCAAGAAGAGATAAGAAAGCTTTCTTCAACGATCAATGCAAAGAAATAGAGGAAAAGAACAGAATGGGAAAGACTAGAGATCTCTTCAAGAAAATTAGAGATACCAAGGGAACATTTCATGCAAAGATGGGCTCGATAAAGGACAGAAATGGTATGGACCTAACAGAAGCAGAAGATATTAAGAAGAGATGGCAAGAATACACAGAAGAACTGTACAAAAAAGATCTTCACAACCCAGATAATCACGATGGTGTGATCACTCATCTAGAGCCAGATATCCTGGAATGTGAAGTCAAGTGGGCCTTAGGAAGCATCACTATGAACAAATCTAGTGGAGGTCATGAAATTCCAGTTGAGCTATGTCAAAGCCTGAAAGAGGATGCTGTGAAAGTGCTGCACTCAATGTGCCAGCACATTTGGAAAACTCAGCAGTAGCCACAGGACTGGAAAAGGTCAGTTTTTATTCCATTTCCAAAGAAAGGCAATGCCAAAGAATGCTCAAACTACCACACAATTGCACTCATCTCACATGCTAGTAAAGTAATGCTCAAAATTCTCCAAGACAGGCTCCAGCAATACGTGAACTGTGAACTTCCTGATGTTCAAGCTGGTGTTAGAAAAGGCAGAGGAACCAGAGATCAAATTGCCAACATCTGCTGGATCAAAAAAGCAAGAGAGTTCCAGAAAAACATCTATTTCTGATTTATTGACTATGCCAAAGCCTTTGACTGTGTGGATCACAATAAACTGTGGAAAATTCTGAAAGAGATGGGAATACCAGAGCACCTGACCTACCTCTTGAGAAATCTGTATGCAGGCCAGGAAGCAACAGTTTGAACTGGACATGCAATAACAGAGTGGTTCCAAATAGGAAAAGGAGTTCGTCAAGGCTGTATATTGTCACCCTGCTTATTTAACTTCTATGCAGAGTACATCATGAGAAATGCTGGACTGAAAGAAACACAAGCTGGAATCAAGATTGCCAGGAGAAATATCAATAACCTCAGATATGCAGATGACACCACCCTTATGGCAGAAAGTGAAGAGGAACTAAAAAGCCTCTTGATGAAAGTGAAAGAGGAGAGTGAAAAAGTTGGCTTAAAGCTCAACATTCAGAAAACGAAGATCATGGCATCTGGTCCCATTACTTCATGGGAAATAGATGGGGAAACAGTGGAAACAGTGTCAGACTTGATTTTGGGGGGCTCCAAAATCACTGCAGATGGTGACTGCAGCCATGAAATTAAAAGACGCTTACTCCTTGGAAGGAAAGTTATGACCCACCTAGACAGCATACTCGAAAGCAGAGACATTACTTTGCCGACTAAGGCCTGCTTAGTCAAGGGTATGATTTTTCCAGTAGTCATGTATGGATGTGAGAGTTGGACTGTGAAGAAGGCTGAGTGCCGAAGAATTGATGCTTTTGAACTGTGGTGTTGGAGAAGACTCTTGAGAGTCCCTTGGATTGGAAGGAGATCCAACCAGTCCATTCTGAAGGAGATCAACCCTGGGATTTCTTAGGAGGGAATGATGCTAAAGCTGAAACTCCAGTACTTTGGCCACCTCATGCGAAAAGTTGACTCATTGGAAAAGACTCTGATGCTGGGAAGGATTGGGGGCAGGAGAAGAAGGGGACGACCCAGGATGAGATGGCTGGATGACATCACTGACTCGATGGATGTGAGTTTGAGTGAACTCCGGGAGTTGGTGATGGACAGGGAGACCTGGTGTGCTGCGCTTCATCTGGTCGCAAAGAGTCGGACACGAGTGAGTAACTGAACTGAACTGAACCCTCTTCAAAATGTGGGCAATGGCTTTTGCTGGCATGTGAGCCTCAGGGATATTAGACTAAAACTTTAACTCAATCTTGTTTTAGTTGAAAACAGTTTCTTCCTTCCAGATGTCAGGCATCAGTTTCTTCCAAAGAATTTCTAAAATTTCATATAAAATTTTTGTTTGTAAATTAATTTCATATTGTAATTCTTCAACTCACAAAATTATATTTTGTTTAGTTGTATCTGCTTTATGGGCTTCCAAAGTGGGTCACCAGTAAAGAATCTGCCTACCAATGCAGGAGATACAGGAGACACAGATTCCATACCTGAGTCAGGAAGATCTCCTAGAGGAGGACGTGGCAACACACTCCAGTATTCTTGCCTGGAAATTCCATGGACAGAGTGGCCCAGCAGGCTACAGTCCGTGGGGTCACAAAGAGTCAGACATGACTTAGCCACTGAGCACACACATCTGCCTTATGACTCCAAGAAATAAGAGGTTCTTTTATGGCCACCAAAGACAATTTCTGGTCTCGTATGTCTTGATGTCAAAGAAAGCTCATTCCTAGCTCTTGAAGTTACAATTATTACTGTAAGTGTCAAGTTCCTGAGCAGCGTTGTCGCTCAAAGTCTTGCCTTCAATAGAAAGTTCATCTTAGATGGCCACAGGTAGTAATTTAAGTCATTTTGATACTGTTGCCTGATGCAGATTATCAGTCTCCCATTTGCCATTGACAAGAGGATTACCACTTGTGTTCAGAGTTAAAGAGGTACATAATCCAATTACAGAATTCTATCCTTGAGGGTTAGTTTCTGGAGTCCACTTATGTTACCAAGTACCATATCAGTCAAGGTTCAGAAATAAACGATGACAGATATTTCATGAGGGGGGCTTTAATGTAAGGAATTGGTTACTTGGTGTCCTAGTTATTTGATGTGGTGTAACCAATTACCTCAAAATTTAATGGCTTAAAGCAATAAGCATTTATTATCTCAAATAATTCTGAGCTTCAGAAATCCAGGAGCAGCTGAGGTCTATCATAAATTTTCAGTCCCATTGTTGGATGGGATGTTGGTTACTTGAAGGCTCAACTGGGGATGGAGGCTCTGCTTCCAAGATGGCGTGCTTTCACAGCTATTGGCAGGAGGCCTCAGCTTTTCACTGACAGTTGGCAAAAGGCCTCAGTTCCTCATTGCATGGACCTTCCCACAAGGCTGTTTGAGTGTCCTTGTGACATGGCAGTGGCTTCCCTCAGAGAGAGTGATCTAACAGAAAGAACAGAAGGAAGCCGTGATACCTCTCATGACCTAGCCACATAGCATCATTTCTGTCATATCCTGCTCATCACCTGAGACAACTAACGAAGTCCAGCCCACAGTCAAGGGAAGGTGAATTAGGGTCCACTTTTTGAAGAGAGTAGTGTTCAAGAATTTGTGACATATTTTATACCATCACACACTGACATTAGCAGACTGAAAGAGCAGGAAGGGAATACCAAAGTAAGCCCCATATTAGTACTGTAGAAAGCTGCTGCTACATTTGGGATTGAAGGGACAAAACAGCACTGGTATTTGTGGGCAGCACACTGACTTTGAGTGATGGATGTTCTGTTGTGGTTGTGTGAAATCTCTAAGGAGGCTACCACTTGGCTAATCTTCAGCTTTCTGAGGAAGAGATGCAGTGAGGCTGGTGTCCTCTGAGAAGTGCATGGTATCTCTGGTACTCCATCACTGGAGGGCTTGTGGTTGTGCTGCTGTGCCACAGTGGCTTGTGCTTGTGCCGCTGAGTGGTGTAGCATTGTTGGTATTGTTGTTCAGTTGCTCTGTCATGTCCAACTCTTTGCAAGCCCATGGACTATAGCACACCAGGCTTCCCTATTCTTCACCATGTCCCAGGGCTTGCTCAAACTCATGTCCATTGAGTTAGTGATGCATCCAACCATCTTGTCCTCTGTTGGGATGTTTGCTGTTTTCTGTTGCTGGAGAGGAACTTATAGGAACCATAAATAGAAAAGAACTTGTTCTTCCCTCCTCCTGTCTTTCAGTTTCACACTAATCTCTTTTCACTGACAGAAACGAAACAGGGTTCCACCTGGGAAGACAGTATTGAAGTTATAGTGCAAAGAAGCAGAGTACTGATAGGTTATTTGACACAGAAAAACAATAGGTAACTAACTGGCACAGCTTGATTTTGGTTTATGTTTTTCTTGCAGGTACCGCCTCTCAAATCTTCCTGCTTAATTCTTTGTGCTCAACTATGAAGATCACGTTATGTGGTCCAGATAGATCCCTGTTACCTCTTCACAGTACGTGGCTGGTGCCTGATATTAATTGGATATGCTGTGTTTGAAAAGTACTCAAGATAAACAGAATTGTGATAGATGGATTTCAATGGGATGAAGGTTTGGCAAGTTGAAATCATTTGGGATCATCACGTATTTCAGACGTCCAATGACCCATTGGATATGTGGGAACAGAGGATGTACAGAGATTGGATACCTGGAAGTCTCCATCAGGCCAATTGATAATGGTTCATCTCTCTTCCTTCTCCTCCACCATGTTGTTTTGGAAAATCTGGTAATTATTCTCCAGTTTATATTTGTTCTATAAGGCTTACTCTGGTCAGAGCTGGACCAAGTGACTTCCTGAGTGTTTGCAGCTTTTTTTCAATATCAAGATTTCATTTGTTTATTTAATGTGTATTATTTAAGAATGTATTCATTTGGCCATACTGGGCCTTAGTGTGGCATGTGGCATCTTCAATTTTTGTGGCATTCAGAATCCTTATTTGCAGGATATAAACTCTTCATTGTGGCCTGTGGGATCTGATTCCCCAGCCAGGGACTGAACTTCAGGCTCCTTGCATTGGGAGCATGGAGTTTTAACCACTGTACCACCAGGGAAGTCCAAGGTTTACAGCTTTGAGGAAGGTTATGAATTGTGCACTCTTTAGAATCTCTTTGGCATCACAGGAATAGTCTGGAACCTTAGTCTTTGAATAAGGAGCCCCAGTGGTCAGTTCTTCTCACTCCTGTCTTCAAAGCCCTCATCCAATCCTAGCTGCTTTGCAATTCTTAAACAGGTTTTGTTCTAGTCTAAGCTCTGGGACCTGCCACCAGGAGCTCTAAGTTGCTCTGGTATTTGGTTTCCAGGGAGGATTTGTATCCCAAGTAGGTAGAGCAGCTCAAATATATTTCTGCCATTTTAGCTCATACCTATGCTCTCTTTACACCCTTTAAGGGATGCTTAATGATAAAACAAATTCAGGAAATACGATCAGGAATTTAATGGAAAAAGGAACATTAAAAACTAGCGATTGGGTTTTCTAATTCCTCTTCTGGTTGAAGAGCATTTATTTGGTTTGACTACCCACTTTCTGGCCAAACAGTGAGGTGGGCTGAGCTTATCTTTATGTCTGTCCTGCTTTTCCTTTTAGGGATCTCCTTCTCCTGCTTCCCCAGGTGCTGTAGCGTGTCCTGCACTAATGGGGCCTTTGTGATTGGATGACATGATATAATTCACAGCTTCTCTGTGTGTCCATTTTCTCTACTCTTTGGGTGTCTAATTTGTACTTCACATATAATATGCCCCAAACTAAGCTCCTGATTCATATAACTTGCCCACCAGAGAAGGGAATGGCAAGCCACTTCAGTATTCATGCCTTGAGAACCCCATGAACAGTATGAAAAGGCAAAATAATAGGATACCAAAACAGGAACTCCCCAGGTCATTAGGTGCCCAATATGCTACTGGAGGTCAGTGGAGAAATAACTCCAGAAAGAATGAAGGGATGGAGACAAAGCAAAAACAATACCCAGCTGTGGATGTGACTGGTGATAGAAGCAAGGTCCGATGCTGTAAAGAGCAATATTGCATAGGAACCTGGAATGTCAGGTCCATGAATCAAGGCAAATTGGAAGTGGTCAAACAGGAGATGGCAAGAGTGAACGTTGACATTCTAGGAATCAGCGAATTAAAATGGACTGGAATGGGTGAATTTAACTCAGATGACCATTATATCTACTACTGCGGGCAGGAATCCCTCAAAAGAAATGGAGTAGCCATCATGGTCAACAAAATAGTCTGAAATGGAGTACTTGGATGCAGTTTCAAAAATGACAGGATGATCTCTGTTCGTCTCTAAGGCAAACCATTCAATATCACAGTAATCCAAGTCTATGCCCCAACAAGTAATGGTGAAGAAGCTGAAGCTGAACGGTTTTATGAAGACCTACAAGATCTTTTAGAACTAACACCCAAAGAAGATATCCTTTTCATTATAGGGGACTGGAATGCAAAAGTAGGAAGTCAAGAAACACCTGGAATAACAGGCAAATTTGGCCTTGGAATGCGGAATGAAGCAGGGCAAAGACTAATAGAGTTTTGCCAAGAAAATGCACTGGTCATAGCAAACACCCTCTTCCAAAAACACAAGAGAACACTCTACACATGGACATCACCAGATGGTCAACCCAGAAATCAGATTGATTATATTCTTTGCAGCCAAAGATGGAGAAGCTCTACACAGTCAACAAAACCAAGACCAGGAGCTGACTGTGGCTCAGATCATGAACTCCTTATTACCAAATTCAGACTGAAATTGAAGAAAGTAGGGAAAACTGCTAGACCATTCAGGTATGACCTAAATCAAATCCCTTATGATTATACAGTGGAAGTGAGAAATAGATTTAAGGGCCTAGATCTGATAGATAGAGTGCCTGATGAACTACGGAATGAGGTTTGTGACATTGTACAGGAGACAGGGATCAAGACCATCCCCATGGAAAAGAAATGCAAAAAAGCAAAATGGCTGTCTGGGGAGGCCTTACAAATAGCTGTGAAAAGAAGAGAGGAGAAGAGCAAAGGTGAAAAGGAAAGATATAAACGTCTGAATGCAGAGTTCCAAAGAATAGCAAGAAGAGATAAGAAAGCCTTCTTCAGCAATCAATGCAAAGAAATAGAGGAAAAGAACAGAATGGGAAAGACTAGAGATCTCTTCAAGAAAATTAGAGATACCAAGGGAACATTTCATGCAAGGATGGGCTCAATAAAGGATAGAAATGGTCTGGACCTAACAGAAGCAGAAGATATTAAGAAGAGGTGGCAAGAATGCACAGAAGAACTGTACAAAAAAGATCTTCACGACCCAGGTAATCATGATGATGTGATCACTAATCTAGAGCCATACATTACTGGAATATGAAGTCAAGTGGGCCTTAGAAAGCATCACTATGAACAAAGCTAGTGGAGGTGACGGAATTCCAGTTGAGCTGTTTCAAATCCTGAAAGATGATGCTGTGAAAGTGCTGCACTCAATATGCCAGCAAATTTGGAAAACTCAGCAGTGGCCACAGGACTGGAAAAGGTCAATTTTCATTCTAATCCCAAAGAAAGGCAATGCCAAAGAATGCTTAAACTACCACACAATTGCACTCATCTCACACGCTAGTAAAGTAATGCTCAAAATTCTCCAAGCCAGGCTTCACCAGTACTTGAACTGTGAACTCCCTAATGTTCAAACTGGTTTTAGAAAAGGCAGAGGAACCAGAGATCAAATTGCCAACATCCACTGGATCATGGAAAAAGCAAGAGAATTTCAGAAAAATATCTGTCTCTGCTTTATTGACTATGCCAAAGCCTTTGACTGTGTAGATCACAATAAACTGTGGAAAATTCTGAAAGAGATGGCCATACCAGACCACCTAACCTGCCTCTTGAGAAACCTGTATGCAGGTCAGGAAGCAACAGTTTGAACTGGACATGCAATAACAGAGTGGTTCCAAATAGGAAAAGGAGTACGTCAAGGCTGTATATTGTCACCCTGCTTATTTAACTTATATGCAGAGTACATCATGAGAAATGCTGGACTGGAAGAAACACAAGCTGGAATCAAGATTGCCGGGAGAAATATCAATAACCTCAGATATGCAGATGACACCACCCTTATGGCAGAAAGCTAAGAGGAACTAAAAAGCCTCTTGATGAAAGTCAAAGAGGAGAGTGAAAAAGTTGGCTTAAAGCTCAACATTCAGAAAATAAAGATCATGGCATCCGGTCCCATCACTTCATGGGAACTAGATGGGGAAACAGTGGAAACAGTGTCAGACTTTATTTTTTTGGGCTCCAAAATCACTGCAGATGGTGACTGCAGCCATGAAAGTAAAAGACGCTTATTCCTTGGAAGAAAAGTTATGAGCAACCTAGATAGTATATTCGAAAGCAGAGACATTACTTTGTCGACTAAGGTCCGTCTAGTCAAGGCTATGGTTTTTCCTGTGGTCATGTGTGGATGTGAGAGTTGGACTGTGAAGAAGGCTGAGTGCTGAAGAATTGATGCTTTTGAGCTGTGGTGTTGGAGAAGATTCTTGAGAGTCCCTTGGACTGCAAGGAGATCCAACCAGTCCATTCTGAAGGAGATCAGCCCTGGGATTTCTTTGGAGGGAATGAAGCTGAAGCTGAAACTCCAGTGCTTTGGCCACCTCATGAGAAGAGTTGACTCGTTGGAAAAGACTCTGATGCTGGGAGGAACTGGGGGCAGGGGGAGAAGGGGACGACAGAGGATGAGATGGCTGGATGGCATCATGGACTCGATGGACGTGAGTCTGAGTGAACTCCGGGAGATGGTGATGAACAGGGAGGCCTGGCGTGCTGCGATTCATGGGGTCGCAGTGAGTCAGACATGACTGAGTGACTGAACTGAACTGAACTGAACTGCCCAAGCTTTTAATTTTCTTCATCTTTCCGTTTCAGTTGATGAAAACCCCATCCTTCCAGTTGCTTAGGCCAAAACCCCTCAGAGTAATTCTGGTCCTTTTCTTTCTCTTATTCCTCTCTATCAATCTGTTAGCAAATTCCATTGGCTCTACTGTTAGAATCTGCTCACTTCTCACCATCTACTGCGCTGCTATCCTAGTCATCTCTCAGCCTGATCAAAGGAATATACTCCCACCTGATTCATCTGCTTCCATCCTGTCCCACTCCTGTCTCTTTGTAATATGATCCTTTAAGAATGAAGTCAGAACATGTCACTCTTTTGCCCCAAACTCTCCAATTGCCCTTGCCTCACTCAGAGCAAAAACCTAAGTCTTTAAAATATTTACAATGGATCTTTGATGATCAGGCTTCTCACTAATCCTCTGAACCTCATTTTTTAATTCTTTCCCCTTTTCTTCTCCATGTTGTCCTCTTTGGTTGATTTTCTTTTAGCAGATCACACAGATTCCTCCCTCATGATATTTGGATTAGCTTTCCCCTCTGCTTACAATAGCCTTCTTGCTCACATATTTACATTGTTTGTTCCATCCCCTCTTTCAAGTCTTCTCTCAAATGCCACCTTCTCAGTGAGGACTTCCCTGATAATTGAATTTAAAATTGGAGCCCCCTTGACTCAGTGCCTGGCATGTTCTATCACTCTTCTCTGTTTTATCTTTATTCAGAACAATAATCATCATTGGAAAAATCCTCTCCCTAGTAAAATATAAACCATATGAGAACACGGATTGTTGTCTGTTTTGTTCATCCCTGTGTCCTGAGTCCCTAGAGGAGTGCTTGGCACATAGTAGGCCAAACTTCAGCAAATACTGGTTGAATGAGTGAATGTATGAATATATGCATAAAATAAATCTCTTAAATGTAATGTAGACGGTACTGGATGATTTATAAAGCACTTCCATTTCTAAATCTAGGAAAGTGAGGCTCAGGCTGAGGTCCCTTCTGGGTTGCAGTAATAGCCTACATGTTTAACAGCTGGTAATAGACTAGCACTGAGTCATCAGAATTTTTGCCACCCATAAACAACTACCCTGGCCTTACTGATAGTACATACAGGCAAAATACCAACCCTGCTTCTATCCAGGACTTTCTGAATTTAAACAGGATTCCCTTGAAGATTTAGAAGTCAAAGGTTACCATTTTGTAATAGTAATCTCAGCATTCTTGCATGCCAGCAGTAGGAAATAGTTGATAGTTCATCTCACCTCTAGAAAGTGTCTATTCTGCATACTTATAAAGTTAACCCTGAATTTTTATGTAAATCTCAGAGATCTAAACATACAAGGAGTAGAATATGTGTTTATGTTTTCTCCTGGGTTAGCAGAATTTTCTCTGCTTTGGTTAAGTTGTTCAGCAGTCAAGTGGAGAAACAAAGGAATTTTTAGTGTTGAGTTCTTAGGAATATATTTGAGAAGGTTGACACTAAGAAGCAAGCCCTCAAGGAGCTTTCAGTAATGACACAATTAGCCTGCAAGGCCATCTCCGATCAGTGTCAGCATTTAATAGAGGCACAATGCACACTACCTTAGCCTGCTGTGGGCATTGTTACATTACAGAAAAAAATATATGGAGAACGATTATGTAGAAAACAGAGACCTGATTGTCAGTTTACTGACAAAGTTGAAAATAATTCATTCATTTTCTTGATCATTCATTCAAGAATTTTTATTGAGTGTTTACTATTTACCAGCCACTTTTCAGGCATATGTGATACATGAAACTTCTTTTCCTGGAATGGGTTGCATATTTCATTCATTTTTTCATTCAGCATTGATTGAGTGCCAAATGTGTGCTGGATACTGTACTAGGTTCTGGGTAAACAAAGTAAGTTGGTATGGACCTTGTCACTGGAGAACTTTCTCTCAAGGAGAAGGGAGACATGTTTTAGATATGTGGGCAAAGTGCAAGGGGAGGGCACGAAGGAAGAGGTGGTTTATTCTGCCTCGGAGCTCTGGTAAGATAAATACAGATTCCTAGAGAAGGGAGCGTCTAGAATGAGCCTTGGCAAACGAGTAGGTGTTTGTTAGGGCAGGGGGTTGGGGGTGGGGGGCAGGCTTTGCAGGCAAAGGGATTCAGTAAGAGCAGAGGCAAAGTGTTATGAAAGCATATCGGAAAGTCAAGGAGTTATAAAAAACTTTGAAGTCAAGACAAGCATAGATAATTTAGGGTCTTCTATGTCATTTTAAGAATTTTGCTTTGTGTTCTGTAAACTGTGGAGAGTCTTTGAAGGATTTGAAGAAGAAGGGCTACATGATCTTTCTTGGCTTTTAAAGGTCACTGTCATTTTGGGAACATTTGGAGAATGAATTATAGGAAGTGAGATTAGAGACAGGGAGTTAGTTAGGGGGTATTTCTGATTTGATATAAAAAGTGATGCAGGCTGAACTCTGGCAATCAAAGAAGGAAGGAGAAAAGGGTATAGGTATAAAAACTGGTAAGGCCATGGAATTGACAAGGCTTAGGGGAGCTGGGAGACCAAGGGAGGTAAGATAAAGGGAAGAGTGAGGAAGGAATTCTTGCTTTCTTGCTTGAGTAATGGAGTAAATGGTGGTATCTTCTCAGAGGTAAGAAACTCAGGATGAGAGCAGTTTCTTAACCTTGGAAACGAGTCTGGTTTTGGAGTTGACTGTGTGGTCTGGCTAGAGACCCATCCATAGCATCCACCAGTAGGAACTGGTAGGCTCACTGTGAAGAGGTTTGTAGCTGAGATGAGTTTGGGGATTACCAGCATGGGAGGGTGAACTGAGGAAGAGTCTGCACGAATACCTTCCCTGCAGGACTCCCCAACCCCTAAATCATAAATAGTTTCATCATCTGAAGTGGTTTTTTTTTTTCAGTTAACGTATTTGCATCAAGATCCCAAAAATGTAGCTGAAGGAGAATGGTATAAAATGACTTAAGATGGTTCTAACCATTCAGTTCCCACAGTTAAAAGCAGGGAGAGTCTGCCTTAACTGAAGTGATGATTTCCATGTGACTTGGAGGCACTGGATATGAGCTGACTGGGTCCAGGTGATCCTTCTCCTCATTGCTGGTTGAGACTTAAAGTGGAAGTGTTAGAATTAGGTTTAATGCTTTTAAAATCTATTCTCCCTTGCTAAGAGCTGAGCCTTAACATTTGCCTATTTTACATCTAATATATATAATGTATATAAAATTACTTGTATATGTGGTAATAATAACAAAATTTCCACGATTTGCCTCCAAAATATATCTTTGGCCCCATAGCACTCAATCAATACCTCTATTACAGTTCTAATCAAATACTATTAACACTATTTTTTCCATGACACTCACTATTAGTCTGTCTCTAAGGACAGAGACATCATCATTTTCATCACTGTATCCAGCATCAAACAGTAAATATTCAGTTAAATTGCATGAATGAATAATCATTTATGGAAGTAGCACCTGACTGGCCCTTTAAGTTTCCAAGCTCTTTAATCTAGGTTACTATTATTATTATTTGTAGTTGTAACTTCTCCTCTATGGGAAGCAAATGATTTTATTATCCCTATTTTCTACATGAAGAATGCAAGCTGAAGAGGTAAAGTGGCTTGAACATGTTACACAGCCATGAAGAGATGGTACGTGAACCTGGGTTTTCTTATCCCAGTTCCTTCTCTTTTCTCTCTGCACTGCTGAGCGTTCCCAAGAAGAGGCTTTGAAAGGGGAGGAGACTGAGAGCACTGGGCCCTCTAGAGAAGTGTGGAGTATATGAGATTTTGTCTCAGAACATGGAAGCTGGGAATAGAGGTGAAAAACTACATCCACTGCCAATTTTGTCTAAAGTAGTGTTGAAAGCTAACATTTTATAAAGACACCACTGAGCTCAGATTTCCACGAAGGGCAGGTCAGCAGTAATCCTGGCATTATGTGCTCTCAGGTCTGTGACCACAACATAAATGCTGGTGAAAGAAATCTCATAGTCAGTTGGTGAACTCCAACTGAAAATGCAGGTGTGGTTGTAAAGAGCTAGGAATACCGTGATTGTGAGTTACAAGGGCAGATGTTAAATATTCATCTCAGGAAAGGATCGTTGGGGTTTATAATAGTATTGACTGCACTCTAGTTTTATTTTCTTGGTTCAAAAAAAGAAAAAAAAAGCCTTCTGTTGCTACGGATTTCAAGTGTGATCTTTTTTTTTAATTGCATGTTTAGGGGAAATAGATTCATTGAGGCAGAATTCAGTATGTTTTCAATAATGGGCAGGTAAAGTGAATTCTTAGAAGTAAATGCTATGATGGTTAAAATTAATCTAATAGGAGATGTCCCCTCTACCATTTTGGGGTAAAGTGAAAGTGTTAGTCACTCAGTCATGTTCAACTCTTCGCGACCCCATGGACTGTAGCCCTCCATGCCCTGCTGCCTATGGAATTCTCCATGCAAGAATACTGGAGTTGGTTGCCATCACCTTCTCCAGGGCATCTTCCTGATGCAGGGGTCACACCTAGGTCTCCTGCATTGCAGGCAGATTCTTTACCATCTGAGCCACCAGGGAAGATTTTTTTTCTAGGGTAAGAGCTCTTTTACTTAGAATCTGTGGGGTGGTACATAAATGTCAGGTTGAAAAGAAAGAGAGGAGGAAAGGATGAAAAAAAGTAGTGGGAATAAGACTTCTACCCTCTTTTAAATATATAGAACTTTAGTTTTCCCGCCTTCTCCTTGCCCTCTCAGGTAACATTGATTGAATGTCTCTGGATTATTCCTGCTGGCCCTACAGTGAGCTGGCATACATTGTCTGTTAGAGTTGGAGCTTATACGGTGGTGAGCAAATGTCAATGCCTTCTTTTCATACAACACCTAAAGAAGTGGAATGTGTTGCTCTGCTTTCTGATATTTACATGTGCATGGGGGTTTCTGACAGGGTTTCTGTGATTTCTCAATGTGCATGCAGAGAAATTTATTTCAAAAAACCTTGCATTCAGTTGTTTAATCATGTCTTCTGCTACAGACGCTTTCTTTCAAAGATCTTTGAGAAAGGGAGTGCTACTATATATGGTCCTTATCCCCATAAAAGAAGTCACTTCCTCTCCCTGACTAGGGCTTCTAGGTGTACCCCTAAACTCAGTTCTTTCTTTCTTTCTTTTTTTTTTCTCTTTGTCATTCAGTCATTCATCAACAAGAAATAATAGCAAAAACAAAATCCAGATGTTTGAACACATGACCTTTCCACTGTCTTATCTTTTAGTCTGGTTGCATTCTATGATGCTGCTGCTGCTGCTGCTAAGTCGCTTCAGTCGTGTCCGACTCTGTGTGACCCCATAGACGGCAGCCCACCAGGCTCCCCCGTCCCTATGATGAGAGAATGGCAAATCCTTGAAGGCAGATGCCATACATATCCATAATTTACCTTCAAGGACAAGTATTTTTAAGACTTCTGTTAAATTTTATATAGGACACATTATGAAACTTTGATGAAATGACCCCAGACATACTTTATTCTCTCTTTTTGTTTTATTTTTCTTTTTAGTGGCTGGTGAAAATAGGAAAAGGTGGGGGTAGGCATTTAGATGGGGAAAGACATTTCTCTAAATGTCAATACTTATGAAACGCCATTTTAAACCTTTATAAATGATTATCTTCTTCTGTACTGATGAGGCAGTTTCACATTGCTGCTCAATTTATTTACTCAGGAGACCAATTTATTTCACTACCTCTGTGCTAACTGTTTGCATTGACATCTAGGTCTGCTTTGAGCAAGCAACTGTGACAAGTTGTTTATTGAACTGTAAACAGGTATTGTCTGAATCTAAACAATGGCTTTATCTAATTAGGAGACCCTGGGCATCATCTCAGCCCCATGTGGCTGTGCTACCCAGTCTAACATCTCCTACAGATTTCCCATGGTTTTTGAAACCTTCTTGCTCACATTAAAACTCTTCATCACAAAGTAAAGAATATCCTTATTTTGTCCTATAACTTTACATACTGGCATTTTATGCAAAAAAGGACTGACTGTAATAAACTGAGCAAAAGTGGCCCAATTTAGCATGTTTAAATAAGAAAACGAAAACATGAATGAGATATAAAAAGTAAAGAAGGATGAATAAAGATGAAACGAGTCTGTTGCTTAGGCTATAAAAATATCTTGTATAAATCAGAAGACGGTTTCTTTCCAAAAGGGAACTCAATGAAATGATAGGCTAGTTTTCAGACATGAAATGTACAGGTATGATTATGGAAAGCATAACAGGAGAGCGGAGGGGTGAAAAGTTAATTTTCTGGACTCAGGTTGAAAGAGAACATGTTCGAAAGCACTGGGGAGCCCTCGCCTTATACTGCCTTGTGTCTAAAGGTGCTAATTGGGCAGAGCAATCAATGCCTTTTGTTTTCAGCTGTCAGCACTTTTCTGAAAGGCTTTTGCCCAATACCAGAAGAGAGGAACTCTTTAGGAAGCTTCATTTTTTGGTAGCTATCATTATTACAATTTTCTTCTAGAAGAAGAGAATTAATTACAGTTTTGAAAAAAACAGTCACTGCAGTGAGGTTTTCAAACATGAGGCCAAACATAGATATTTTTCTTAAAAAATTGGTAGGGGGATAACCCACCAGCATACATAAAAAAGAAAAACCTATATCAAAGCAAGCAGGGTGGGGAGGTGTTTTTTTTTTTTGTCACTATACACCTCTCTGTTTATTTTATCCTAAAGGCAGATTTTCTCACTCTTTTTGTCTCTTCCCAGGCATTGAGAGTTGCTTTCTTGGTTGCCTCCTTAACGATTTGTATAATTGGTTTCACTTGCTGAGGCCCAATTGGTAGGTTCATTGTGAGTGCCTCATGAAATATGAATCTATTTAAAAATTAATCATAAATCAATATTAATTCAATAAAATATTTTAATCTGAGGTATGAATATTTTATACCGTCACACAGACATGCAGATTTCAAAAGCCATTTTCATGTTTCTGACAGGCTGTCCAGTTTTGCTGGGACGACATTCAAATATTCCTTCTTGCACTGCACCGTGCAGGCTGCGGGTGCTCGAGCTGCCCAGGTCAATGGTTCTGTTTATTCACACTGCTGAAGGAATGCAAATGAAATGCACACTGCCCAGGAACGCAGAAAAGTTTACCTTGTTTAATCGAGTTTATAGTTTTCTCCAGTCTCTGCTTGGAATACACTTAAAGGGAGTCTCAGACAATCGTATAGGTTAATCCTTGTTCACACTGAGTTTGACTCATATCAGACCTGGCATGCCAAGACACCTGAAGTCTGTCCCTGACAAGGGGCTGTAAAAAGATGGACTGCCACTGATCTGGGCGAAATGAGCCAGTTGCTCCCAGCTGATAAAACTGGAGATTTACTGGAGCAGACAGGCCGGAGCTTAAACAGGCTTCTCTCTCTATTGAAACCCTGTCTGTCACTTGAATCAGTCATCTCCCCTGTCAGGCATCATCAGCTAAAACAATGGAGTGGTGTCTGAGTTTAGCAGAAAAGAGGGTGATGTCAGATAACAGATAGGAATGTGTTATTCTGATCAGCAGGGTTGGGTCTCCTCTTGTGTTTTCTGGTCTGGATTTTGAGAGGATGGTTGCTACTCCAGGCACAGGATAGAGCCGTAAGGACTGAAGAACCGAGGTAATGAGAGTGAACTAGGAGTGGGGAAATGGTTTCAGTCCTGATTCAAGACAAGAAGTGGTAGGTAATGGCTAAAACAATAATTTTCCTCCTGTTGGGGTTTCCACCTTCATTTGTCTTTGATGCGTCTATGCTACCTGATGCTACGCTATTTTGGTGGACAGAAATAGGCTCCCAAGGAAGAAAATATAAACTGAACATATTAAAAATTCATCTGCTATGGTTTCTTCTTAAGGGAACAGTGGTAAATGAGGCAATTGAATTACTGAATGTTTTCTGTGCAAGGCCCAAGCCCTAGAGAACAAGTCTGTATAGTCTAGAATAGCCCCAAACTAGGAAGTGGATATTATGAACACAGTGGAGGATTTAAATAAGATGCCTAACAGAAAAGAACAGAGTCCTTTGCATCTCTGTGGGTCCCCAGAGCCACGCGCAGAGCCTGGTGTGTAGGAGGCCCCCGGTAGACATTTTGCTGTAGGAATGAAGAATATATATATATTCATATGTATATTCATATATACATATATATACTCATTTTCGACAGTTATTTAATTTGCTTTTGCAGTATTCTCTGGACACAAAACAGAGCTCTAGAATGATATATATGCTTAACGTTTTCAGAAATTTATTATTGTATTTTCCTTTTAGAGGAGAAGGTTGCAGCTTTGTAAAAACGTATTGCTGCTGTATATTGAAGCTAAGGGAATGTCACCACATCAATCAGGTCCCATGACAGGGCTCTCTCTTCTGTGTGTGGGAGGCGCTGGCAGTAAATGTTCCCTCTGACGTGTCCCCTGGCACCGATATTACTCTCCTCTTCCATTTCCCCCTTATTTGATCAGTCGGTTTATTTCTTAGTGTACCTGAGTGGGTTCCCTGGTCCTCTTTCATAAACCTACTGAGTGGGAGGTATGGATCAGTGCACACGGAAGGAGTCTGCTACTAAATCAAGAGATGGCCTGGATGGGTTGACCAGCAGTTTGGCTTCACTGAAGACCATGCCAGATTCAGCACCAAAGGTCCCACATCCTGGGAAACCCCTCAGTCCCCAGGCAAGGAGAGACATTTGGCCATTCTAGACTCAGCATTGTGATAGCAAGTCGCTGAGCTTTATGCTGTGGGTTTCAGGTGGCTGCTGAACTTCTGGAAGTTACATAGGCTTGAATACTGAGAAAGACTGTGATATGTCTCATGATCTTGCCAATAATAATAACATATGAAAATAATAGTCATATAGAATAGAAATCACCCACTTGGTGATTTTATTAATTCAGACTCATTAACCACATTTAGTATCAGTGTACAAAAAGGATCTGGCATAGGAACCACAGCTTTTTAGCAGCATAGGGTTAGCTTTGGTCCTCCGTGGAGGATCTGACAGCCCCACTGGTAGACCATTGGTCACATTCAATTGCCTTGCTTCTGACCCCTCTACTGTAGTCAACAGAGATTACAGATAGGAACTGGAGCGGGCTCACTGCGAGTGGAGCTATTTATTGGTGTTTCCCCACTAGCTCAGAACTTTAGGGGCAAGGATATGGTTTACTCAGCCATACATTCTCCCCCAGGCCTTGTGTCTTGGTGGGGTGGGGCACTCTTTTGGTTTTGTGGATACTGCTACTCATTTGGCAGTAGTGTTGGTATATAGGGGCTTCCCAGGTGGTGCTAGTGGTAAAGAACCTGCCTGCCGATGCAGGAGACCTAAGAGAGACTCGGGTTTGATCCCTGGGTTGGGAATATCCTCTGGAGGAGGGCATGGTAACTCACTCCAGTATTCTTGCCTGGAGAATGGGCAGAGGAGCCTAGTGGGCTACAGTCCCATAGGGTTGCACAGAGGCTGACACGACTGAAACTACTTAACACGCGTGCACTGGAATATGAGCCTCACATTTGCAGTTCTTTTCTCTCACTTTCCCCTTTTCTCCATCTTCTCCAACCTACCAACACCATTGGAGTTTACTGTGGCTCCTTCCCATGGGAAGTGAGTGGGAGAAACCTCAATCATTTATGTAGGGATGACAAATCAGGTTTTCCTGATTCCTGTGTATATAGGTACGTGTGTGTGTGCGTGCATATTTATATACAGATGAGACGAAAGATACATGGTGGATTCATTCATATTCATGTATCTTTTCATTTGGGCAGATTTTAATATCCAGGCACTTGTCTATTTCTTCCAAACTGGGAGAAAAGAAAATATATCATTGTTCTGTTGCCTAACAGCAGCTGTTCCAGCTGTTTGGAGAAAGGCCATATGTAAATGCCCCAAAGGTATGCCATTTTAAAGGATGATACTTTATTTAATAGTTAATGTTTGGATTTCCAATAATTTAATAGCTTTGTTGCGGAAAGCAGTATGGCATATTAGGGAAAACCACACTGAGTACAAATGCTAGTGTTACTGTGATCTTAGGCAGGTCACTTAAATTTTCTGAGCTTTATTTTCCTCAACTTGAAAGTGGGATAACATTTGCCTTGTAGGGTTTTTTTTGACATTTAGTTAGAAGTCTTGTACGATGAACTGATCACTGGTACATCATGATGACTGTATAAATGGCAGCTATTTAAAAATAGGTAGAAAATTCAATTCAGCCTAAGAATGTGCTTTCATATATTAACTCAGTCTCACCAGGAATTGGGCTGTTTTGGGAGTCAGTGAACTTCACATCATTCAGTTTAGTCACTCAGTCATGTCCGACTCTTTGCAACCCCATGGGCTGCAGCATACCAGGCCTCCCTGTCCATCACCAACCCCTGCAGCCCACTCAAACTCATGTCCATCGAGTCGGTGATGCCATCCAACCATCTCATCCTGTCGTCCCCTTCTCCTCCCACCTTCAATCTTTCCCAGCATCAGAGTCTTTTCAAATTAGTCAGTTCTTCACATCAGGTGGCCAAAGTATTGGAGTTTCAGCTTCAAAATCAGTCCTTCCAATGAACATTCAGGACTGATCTCCTTTAGGATGGACTGACTGGATCTCCTGCAAGTCCAAGGGACTCTCAAGAGTCTTCTCCAATACCACAGTTCAAAAGCATCAATTCTTTGGCACTCAGCTTTCATTATAGTCCAACTCTTACATCTGTACATGACTACTGGGAAACCATAGCTTTGACTAGATGGACATTTGTTGGCAAAGTAATGTCTCTGCTTTTCAGTATGCATTGATGTTGGTCATAGCTTTCCTTCCAAGGAGCAAGCGTCTTTAATTTCATGGCTGCCGTCACCGTCTGCAGTGATTTTGAAGCCCCTCAAAATAAAGTCTGTCACTGTTTCCAATGTTTCCCCATCTATTTGGCATGACGTGATGGGACTGGATGCCATGATCTTAGTTTTCTGAATGTTGAGTTTTAAGCCAATCTTTTCACTCCCCTCTTTCACTCTCATCAAGAGGCTCTTTGGTTCTTCTTTGCTTTTGCCATAAGGGTAGTGTCATTTGCATATCTGAGGTTACTGATATTTCTTCCGGCAGTCTTGATTCCATCTTGTGCTTCCTCCAGCCCAGCAGTTCTCATGATGTACTCTGCATATAAGTTAAATAAACAGGTGACAATATACAGCCTTGTCGTACTCCTTTCTCGATTTGGAACCAGTCTGTTGTTCCATGTCCAGTTCTAACTGTTGCTTCCTGACCTGCATACAGATTTCTCAGGAGGCATGTCAGGTGGTCTAGTATTCCCATCTCTTTCAGAATTTTCCACAGTTTATTGTGATCCACACAGTCAAAGGTTTTGGTGTAGTCAATAAAACAGAAGTGAATGTTTTTCTGGAACTCTTGCTTTTTTGATGATCCAGCAGATGTTGGCAATGTGATCTCTGGTTCCTTTGCCTTTTCTAAATCCACCTTGAATATTTGAAGGTTCATGATTTATGTACTGTTTAAGCCTGGCTTGGAGAATTTTGAGCATTACTTTGCTAGCTTGTGAGTTGAGTGCAATTCTACAGTAGTTTGAACATTCTTTGGCATTGCCTTTCTTTAGGATTGGAATGCAAACTGATCTATCCCAGTCCTGTGGCCACTGCTGAGTTTCCACATTTGCTGGCATATTGAGTGCAGCATTTTCACAGCATCATCTTTCAGGATCTGAAATAGCTCAACTGGAATTCCATCACCTCCACATCACTGGAGGCACTTAAAACAAGGCTGGATTGTTATCTTTCCAGGATATAATAAAGGGAATTTCTATACAATGTAGATGTCTATTTTTAATAAACCATATTGGTTTGGTAATTAAAAGAAACACTTCCTGATCATTTGCAAGGTAAATAGTAATATATGAAGTTTGTAGACTCAAGTGCAGACAAGAACTTGCTTCCAGAGTGGGTAAGCCAGGAGTAATCTTCCTTTTAGAATGATATTTTATATCTCTCTTGTCCAGGCTGTTCTAGAAAGAACTGAAGAACAGAGGACTAAGAAACCTGGGATGTGTTACTTCCACTTTATCTGCATGGCCCCCTGATTCCTTCATTTCTATCCTTAGGATTCCCTTTACTGTCAGAGGGCTAGTGAGGGACCTTCAGAGAGGAAGTCTCCAAGAAGGGTGTGGTCAATTAGTCTCATAGCCCAGAAAGGCCCTGGTGAAGTGAGTCTGGGAAGATTGAGAGAGAAAGTTTGAGAGTGAGTGAATAATTTCCAATGTTTCTGTGCATTGTGAATTCCTGTGCATTAACATGACAGTGTTTGAGGAAGCTTCTAAAAATACTCCTCTTGTAAGGGGTTCAAGATGACTCCATTTTTGGTGACCCTTGAGTGTTTGTATGTGATGTGAGCAAGAAAGAGTGATGGCATTGCTGAAGTTCTTAAGAACGATGTTTTACTAATTTTAGTGTTCTGGGCCCCTTGGACTGTAAGCAATGGAGCTGTTGGTTTTATGTTATCAGCAGTTTTCTTTGTGTTCTTAATACTAAGAAATGTAATTTTCCTTTAAATAATGATGCTTTAAAATTTGTTAAGGAACTTAAAACATCAGATTCTCTACAAAAAAATGATTACATGTTTTAAATTGGTGTATAGTTGACACACAGCATTATATTAGCAGATGTACAACATAGTGATTCAATATTTATATATATTGAGATTAAATTTTTAACTTAAAGGTTTGAGATATACAGCATTTTCTTTAAATCATATGGATTCTTAGATATTCAGAAAAGACTTTAGGGGAAAAACATTTTTTCACTACTAGGTTGACTCCAAGGTATTCAAAAATTGTTCAGGACCATTTGGACAATGTCTAATTACTCTCTACTTGAAACAGTGTTTTAGTGTCTCTGATGTAAGAAGTTACAGAGTCTTAAGTCTGGGCTTTCCAGTTTACCCTCAAACTCTTCTTCCCATTAATTCTGTGACTTCCACTTTAAGCTTTCAAGTTTTTAATGGAATTTTAAAAATGAACTAGAACTACATTTCTGTCACATTTTTAACTGAAAAAATGTACAGAAATGAAACTCCAAATAAACATTTCATGTTGGGAGGAGGTAGAAGATAAACATTATCCATGGTTTATAGTTACTGTACATCAAAGACTTAAGATGTTTAAGATATTAGATACTCTAAAATATTTATTGGTGGGACATTTTGGATATTTTGTGGATGTGTCAGTTAGGTTCCCATCAGGGAGAAGTCATTCTCTCTAGGTGTTTCAACCGAGAAAATTTAATATTTAAAATTGCTTTCTCAGGTGATGGAGAGGTCCAAAAGTCCCATAGTGTGTGATACAGTGTCCCAGATGGCAATAAGAACAGGAAGTCACCACTGTTCCTAGTGCGAGAATAACAAAGGAAGTTGGGGCTGTCAGAATCCAGAAGCTGGGCTGTCTGGTTGGTGACGTAACCACAGCATAAAAAAGAAAATTCTAAAAAGAATTTTATGAAAATTCATAAAAAAGAATTCTCTAAAAAAATAGTAGCACCTAGCTTCTTTGGAGTCACAGAGAAGACTTAGTCCCTGACATTATCCCAAGGAGTCTAGGAAATATGGTTTGCTATGATTCAGAGCAGAGTGAGACAAAGATGGTGAATTTATTTAAGACTGTATAGGAACAAGTGACTGAGGTACTGGGAATCAGTGTAGATGTTGTTTGATGCACAAAGATATACATTATTTTTGGCACCAGAGGTGAGGTAGCCACCCTTTCATCATCTTGCATCTTGGATAGCATCTCCAGAATGGTGGCTGATTTGCGCTGATTACTCCTTCCTCACTCCTTATTTTGTAAAGGTGCAACGTAACCCATCCATGGTGGGCATGAAATAATTAAATAGTTTAAGCCCAGGTGGCGGTAGCCAAGGTATGATGCTTAAAACTGTGAGACACCAAGTGTTAAGCTCAGTTTATATAATGCTCTCTTTATTCCAGTGTTGTGGGAACTGAAGGATCTACTGATTGGCAAGTGTCTTCATTCCTCTAAGACATAGACCAGATGGACTCAACAGAGAGATGTGGCTCGATGAAAATGGCAAAATCCATGTGTAGTTAAAAAGGCGACAGTCATCCTGAAGAGAGAGAGGAGAGGAGTTCTCATGTTTTAGCACTTCTGTGGGTCTCAACAATAGCAGATAGGAATAAGAAGTGCAAAAGCTATAGAGATACAGTTATTAAAGACTTGACACTTCAAATATAAACCTTGAGCAATTGCTAACAGGGGGGTTGAGAAGTCCTTTTCATGGAAATAAAAACGGAGATGAAAGAAAACAGCAGTTCCAATTTTCGATAGGATAGGATGCAGAAGAAGATCTGTGGATGATTTCTTAAAATGATGAAAGAAAAAGGATCCAGACAGTATCAGAACATCCATATTTCCCTTGCAGATTGATTAGTTCCCTAGTGGGAAGACATAGCAAGGCAATGCCTGAACAATGCAGCATATTTTGTTTATATTTTTAAAGATGGTCTAACTGTTTAGTTTGTTCTTGTCTTTGACATCTATTACATGACCATTATGTGCCAGGATAAAAAGATACACTGTGCTGGATGTTGTCCATAACCCTGACAACTTAAAGAGTTTAGAAGAAAATATTAATTATTGACCAAAAAGCTCCAGAAAAATTTGAATTGTCATTATAGAGGAAGTGAGGGTCCTGGGGCAGTACCTTAGAGGAGTACCTAACTTAGATGGGGTACAAAGGAGTACAGGGGAAAGATTAGGGGAAAAAACCAACCAAATTGAGCCTTAGAGGATGAGTAGGAGTTGTTCAGGAGAAGGGTAGCTGGGGAGAGCATTCCAGGCAAGAGAATAGCACGCATAGATTCCTGTGGACAAGAAAAGCATGATATTTTTTAAGGATCTGAAATAAATTCAAAATGGCTGGTGGGTAGACGGTTGTGTATTAAGTGACAAGATAAGAGGTGACACAGGTAGGCAGGATTCAGCTCCTTGTAAGTCATATTGAGAATTAAGGTTTAGCTCATTCACTCATTTATCCATTTATTCATCCCTTCAATATAGTTTTTAGCTAATCCTAGGGACCACATGCCAGGTTCTTGGCACAAAGCATAAAAAAGACATGTCTTCTACACATAAAGAACCTAATAGTCTATACAGAGAGAAAAAGGAAAAAAAAAAAAAGTTTCAATAAAGCATGAAAAGTCCTATGAAAAGACCTCTATGCTAACACTTGGTTGCCATGCAAACATGCAATAGAGGCATTCACTTGGGTTTCATCTGTGGAGCTAGTGGTGGCTGAGGACATAAGAATGATGTTCCAGAAGAAATGGCATTCAGCATAAAATCTAAAGCATTATTGGGAATTAGGAGAAAAGATAGAGGTAGCAGTGTTCTAAGCATATGGAAGTGCATGTGCAAAGAGCTGAAAGCAAGAAAGAACATGCTCCATCTGAAGACATGCAAACACTTCTGTGTGGTGAAAGAATACAGGTATTCCTCGTTTTACTGTGCTCTGCAAATACTATTTTGTTTTGTTTTTACAAAATGAAGGTTTGTGGCATATTGATGGTTAGCATTTTTAGCAAAACAACATTTTTAAATGAAGATAGATACATTGTTCTTTTAGACGTAATGCTGCTGCTGCTGCTGCTGCTAAGTCGCTTCAGTCGTGTCCGACTCTGTGTGACCCCATAGACAGCAGCCCACCAGGCTCCCCCATCCCTGGGATTCTCCAGGCAAGAACACAGGAGTGGGTTGCCATTTCCTTCTCCAATGCATGAAAGTGAAAAGTGAAAGTGAAGTCGTTCAGTCGTGTCCGACTCCTCGTGACCCCATGGACTGCAGCCCTAAACACTTAATAGACCATACTAAAGTGTAAACATAACTTTCATATGCATTGGGAAACCAAAAAATTCTTGTGACTCACTTAACTCTGTTATTTGCTTTGTTGACATGGTCTGGAACTGAAGCTGCAAAACCTTTGAAGTCTGCCTGTAAAAGGTTTGAAACCGTGTTAGGGAGTTTGGATACATCCTAAGAGCACTGAGAAGAAACACTTAAGATGGGTTATTCAGTACAATTACTAAACAGAAGTATAAAGAAATCAATGGATTTCCTATATATTAGCCATAATCATTTAAGATGTAATTTAAATATTGTAAATATTGTAATTTAAATAATGTAAATCATTCAAAATATAATTGTGAACAAAAGGTATGAACAGTATTATTGCTAGTAATGGCAAATCCATGAAGTGCTGTGAGTGGCACCAAGTCCTCTGTCTGAGGCCCTCTGTGGAACCGACATCTCCTGGTTCAGTGTTCTTCAGGGCACTATACTGTTCCAGAAACTGCACTGTGCAATTCCTGTCTCTGCTGAAATGTTTTCTCCTGCGCTAGGCTTCTCAGTCCCCTTTCACTCCAATTACAGTACAGGGGCAAGCCTTCAGCTCTGTGCCTGCCTGGAGGCAGCCTGGGGCTATGCAGTCTGCATGGGGCTCCCCAGGCTAGGACCTTGCCACCTCAGTGAGTGGAGAAGGGCAGTGGCACCTGAGTCTGGGTTCTGTCCTGATGCCCTGTCCTTAATCTCACTGGTTTCATTTTCCACATATTCTTTTTCTAATCTGCCCTCATTCTTGCTTTTGAAAGTTCTCCCTCGTCAAAACTTATTTGCTTTCCAGTGCTTCTGGATTGTTTCTGTTCTGCACACACTATTTTGGATAACATATTGACATTTTTAAAATGCCATTTTATGATTCTATGGCCATGTACAGAAGTTTCCCAGCATGCTGACCACAACGAACACATTTCTATTGGTAAAGGCAAGGGGCGTGGACGGCCCAGATGTTAACTGGTTGAAGAGTCTCTCTCTAAACCTTAGTTAAATGACCTAAGCCTGCTACTTTGAAATTAGCATAAAGCCTTTGGAAAAGACATTTACCTGGCCATGTTTAATTTTCTAAGGCAACAGAATCAAGGGAAGAAAAAAAACCCGGGGAGGATTTATTTGCTCAATACTCTCTGTGGTGATATTTTTATTTTGCATTAAACATACGTAATATATAAATCCAGTCCTTCCACTTTATCATAGTTAAGGTATATTTAAAATATCACATGCTATCAGCATAAGAGTGAAACTTGTTTACTGAATTTCTTCCTGAACTGAGTCCAGACACTCCTTAACTTAGAACAAATCACACATACGAAATGAAGATAAAATGCCAACATCCAGAGCGAGGCAAGTAAATATTGTCATGAGCACTGCTGGAATAGAGGAACGAACATTGGTCTTAGAGTAAGAAAAACTGGGTTTTCAACTCAGCTTTTTTAATTAGTAGCACTGGGATAGCAGATAAACCTGAGCCTTGATTTTCTCACACGAAATTAGGACAATGGAGCCTTCCTTACTCTCTCTTCTTTGTTCACTTATGAATTCATCACTCTTACTGAACATCTAATATGGGGTAGATATTTTGGTAGATAAACAGACACAGCCTCTGCTTTCATAGGTTATTATAAAAGTCAAATGAGACAATCAGCAAGTGCTACCATTTATCAAATGCCTACTATGTACCACAGACTTCACATTATTCCCTCTGTTATACTGTGTGCCAGGGACTTGCATACATTACCTGTCATCATCCTCACTTAAACTTCAGGGTTTGTGAGGTAACTGAAGCTCAACCAAGAAATGGGTCTAAAGTCAGGTAACTTCTACACAGTCAAGGTGGATCTCACCACCTGGAACCAAGCTAGATCTCATTCAAATGACCCTGGTTTTCCAGTACAGCCTGTGAATATGAAAGTTCTTTACAAACGTAAAGCACCAATTAAAAAGAAATATTATTTACTATTATTATTATCTATACCCACCTGTGATGCTGTAAAAACACATCAAAACCAAAACCAAAATGGGCAATGGGTTTAGTTGTGTTACTATGGGTATTCTCATGAAAAAGGCTTAGATTCCTGGTTTTACAGTTTGAGATTCCTATTCCCTTTTTCCCCAGTGGGTACGTATTGCTGCCATCCTTTTTTTGTCTACAGATCATGGCTGGGCTTTTGGTAAGCACATTACTTAAAAGAAGAAAATTAGAGTGTTTCTGATGGAGAACCACTGTGTCAAGGAGGTTGTGTATCTCCTTGATGATGAAAATGCCAATTTCTCATAAAAAAGCAAAAACTCTCATTTCAAAAGGTTGAATATAATATTACTTAACTAATTTCAAATGGCTACTTTTAGGTCACTGAAAAATTCCAAGTATAAGTAAGGACAGTCTCTGAGGTCTGTAACATTTTCATTTGCTTCAAGAAAGGATAAATTTTAATTCATTTTAACTTCCTGCCTTTTGATATTTGGCTCTTCTGACAGGAAGAATTTGTCTCCTGGAAGGTTTGTTTTAGTACTATAGCCTGCCTTTACCAGGAGAATGTATTCACATAGTCATGAAAGCTAAATAAGGTCACAAGTTTTTTGACACAAAGTACATGTACTGTTTCAATAGCTTTATTGAAATTTTAGTTGAAATATAACATGCATAGAAAATTATAAACACTAGAAGTGTATTTTCACCAAATAGGCTATTATGAGTCCCCCAAAGCCTTGCTCTTGCTGTTACTCAAGTATGCTATGCCCAAAGGTAACCATTATTCAGATTTCTGGTATAAGAATTTAGTGTTTTGAACTTTATATGAATGGCAATAGCATCCTATAATATGTACCTTTTGGTGTCTGGCTTAATTCTTGCATACATTATGTTTGTGAGATTCATCCACTCTATTCGTGCAGAAGTTCATCCATCTTTAAGGCTGTGTAATGATCCATTGCATGCGTATGCCACAATTTATTTCTTATTCATTCCACTTTTTGTAGGCATTTCAGTAGTTTTGAGTTAGTAGCTGTTAAAATGACTACTGCTTTGAATATTTGTGTATATGTCATTTGGTGCACATATGTATACACTTCTAATGGGTATAGACATGGTGATGAAATTGCTGGGTGTCAAGAGTTTTAAAATTTTATGCTTGAGTAGATACCACTAGCTTTCCAAAGTGGTTATGAATCTGCAAACCAGCCCCCATGACCCTGTCGTCTGAAGTATAAGGCTCTGGCTTTAGTCTCCCAGGACTCCCCCGAGTCTTAAAAGTCTGGCTCAAGGGTTATTGATTAGGAAATGTGATTATATAGAAGCAAAGAATGGCTCTTGGGCCAGGAAAATGATTACAATTTAAACTATAAACCAGAGTCACCTAACTCCTGCTGCTGCTGCCGCTAAGTTGCTTCAGTCGTGTCCAGCTCTGTGCGACCCCATAGATGGCAGCCCACCAGGCTCCCCCGTCCCTGGGATTCTCCAGGCAAAAACACTACAGTGGGTTGCCATTTCCTTCTCCAAAGCATGAAAGTGAAAAGTGAAAGTGAAGTCACTTAGTCGTGTCCAACTCTTAGCTACCCCATGAACTACAGCCTACCAGGCTCCTCTATCCATGGGATTTTCCAGGCAAGAATACTGGAGTGGGGTTCCAGTGCCTTCTCCCACCTAACTCCTAGTTCCCTGAAAAATAGCGATAAAGGTCCAATACACCTTCCTAGGTTGTTTTTACAGGAAACAGATCCCACTAGATGAAAACTGTCTGCAATTCACGCAGACTGAATGAAACCAGAAGATTCGTGATGCTCAAAACTTCAGTTTGATGCCGACTAATCTGAGAATTGTGCACAAGCTGCTCACAGCCCCTGCAGCCTCCCTCCCTCATACTACCTTTAAGAAAGTCCTTGGCCTGCCCTGAGATGGTTTTACAGACAGTGGTCCCCTATCTTTTCAGTCAGCTGGCTTTCCTTGCCTTAACACCTTGTCACTTGACTTATTGGCTTATCAGGCAGTGAGTAGCTGAAACTGAGTGTAATAACAGTTGCACTAATTTAAAAGTCTCACCAGAAGTATATGAGAATTCTGATTGTTCTACAGTCTCACCAGACATTTTAATATTAACTATTCTGGAGGGGTATAATGATATATCCTTGTAACCTTAGTTTACATTTCCCTAATGACTACTGAGAAGGGGTGACGGAGGATGAGATGGTTGGATGGCATCACTGACTCAATGGACATGAGTTTGAAGAAACTAGAGGTAGTGATGGATAGAGAAACCTGGCATGTTGTAGTTCATGGGGTTGTAAAGAGTCAGACACAACATAGCAACTGAACAACAGACAGCAACAACAATGATTACTGAGGTTGTACGTTTTTTTCATATTTTTATTGGCTATGTCTACACCTTCTCTTGTGATATGTCTTCTAGTAGGTAGAAAAATGTCTCTCCTAAGATGTCCATGTCCTAATTCCTGGAAACTGTGAATATATTAGGTTACATGGCAAAGGGGAATTAAGGTTGCTAATCAACTGACTTTAAAACAAGGAGATTATCTTGAATTGCTGAGGGAGACCCAGTGTAATCCCAAGAAGGAATTAGAAGAGAGAACCAGAGATGGCAGTGTTAGAAAGACTCATTCAGTGTTGCTGGCTTTGAAGATGGAAGAATGGAGCCACGGACCAAGGAATGCTTGCAGATATTAGAAGCTGGGAAAGGCAAGGGAACAGATTTTGTCCTAGAACCGCCAGAAGAGGTGCAAAGTATCTTGGTTTTAGCACAATAAGACCCATTTCCACTGCTAAACTATAGACAATACATCTGTATTGTTTTTATCCACCAACTTTGTCATAATTTGTTAACAAGTGTGGTAGGAAACTGATACATGTGACTTTCGGTCTTTTGCCTGTTTATCTATTGGGTCTGTATTTTTGATTTGTAGAGGTTATTGATGAGTGTTTTGTTGAGTTTGTTTAGGATTTTACATCTATTTTCTTAATAGAAGTTCATAAAATTTTCCTTTTTTGCAATATCACTGTTAGTTTTGGTAACAAGTTTTTGCTAACCAAATTGCAGTCACTTTGGGATGTGGTTCTTTTTTCACTTTCTCATAAAGCAAATATAAGATTACTGTTATTTGTTTCTTAGATGGTGGAATTTACCAATGAAACCATATGGGTCTGGAGTTTTCTTTCTAAGAATTTTTAATTAAATAATTTAATTTGCTTAGTAGACATAGGATGATTCAGATTTTCTATTTTTTTAAAAATTCTGGCTTTGATAACCTGTATTTTTTCAAGGAAGATCTCTTTTACATTTTCAAATATATTTGCTTAAATTTGCTTATAATATTTTCTTTTAAAAATGGTTATATAAATGTTATAAAATTCCCTCTTTCCATTCTTGAATTTGGTATGTTTACATTCTCTCTCTCTGTTTTGTCTTGATGTGTCTTGCTTGAAATTTATTAATTTTAACTTTTTTTTAGAGGACAAAGTTTTGGCTTTGTTGATTTTCTCTATGATGTGTGAATTTTCTAATTTCATTATTTTTATTGTTCTTGCCTTTAATATTTCCTTTCTTCTAATTTCTCTGCATTTAACTTGCTGGTTTTCAAAAAGCAATACTTAAGCACATAGTACTTCTAGTCTTTATTTATTCTCTAACATACATGGATTTTAACACTAAACATATCTGTCTTAGGACTGCTTCTGCTAAAAATCACAAATTTTGATATTTTTGTTTTGCTCAGTTAAAAAATATTTTCTCATTTCCTTTTTAACTTCTTCTTTCACCTACGGGTCATTTAGAAGTACACTGCTTAATTTCCAAGTATTTGAGAATTTTCTAGTGACGCTTTTCTTATTTCTAGATTAATTCTACTATAGTCAGGGTACATAGTCTCTTTGATTTCAGTCCTTTGAAATGTGTTGAGATATGCTTTCTAGCTAAACATATTGTCAGTTTTGGTAAATGTTCATTTTGCATTAAACAGATATTCATTTTTTAGTTGTTGTGAGCAGTGTTCTACGTGTCAAATAGATTTAGTTTGTTAATCATGTTGTTTAAATCTTCTGCGTCTCTATGGTATGTTAATATTTACCTGTACAATCAGATATTGAAAGTAGTGTGTTAAGATCAACTCTGCTAGTGGATCTCTTTTCATTCTGTTAGTTTTTGAGGCTATGTTATTAAATCTGTACAACTATAGAATTACATTATTTTCCTTGGGGACTGACCTTTTTTAATACACAAAATGTCCCTTTTTATTCTTAATAATCCTTCTTACTTTAAACCTGCTTTGCCTGGTGTTAGTTTCACTATGTTAGTTTTCTTTGACCAACGTTTACATGGTATATGGGACACCACTTGTTGCACTGTCTCACATTCTCTTGGGCTTACATGTGATTCCAGAGCTAATTTTGATTCCAGAAATAATTATACAGAAGGAAATTTTTTAATTATTTGTAATATAAAGATTTAGATCAATATGTCAACTGGCTTCATATACCAGAGAAGCATTATTAGAGTAATCAGTACCTGTATGTATCTTAGTGAAGTTACTGAACCTGAATGTTTTAAAAAAATAATAATAAATGGACATCAAGGCAAAACTCAAGCTTTGTATCAAGGGGCAAATATCAATGTGGTGGTATTAGATTTACCATAATACACTCAGTGCTAGAAAATAGTATCTATTGCCTTCTTGGGAAATCTGTAAGCCAATAATTTTCACATAGGCAAGCTATCCCTCAAGCCTAATAATCAAACATGTCTGTGTTCAAGAATTTTAGGAATAGAATTTAGAAGACAAATAATCTAAATTTAACTGGATGGCATAATCCAGCCCACCTAGAGATAAATCAAAATAAAAAAAATTTAAAACGATGAAAATACAACAAAAATATGAGTATTGAGCATTTACTCCATCTACATATATAAATAAAATTTGAAATCTGCTTCAATTAACAGAATGTAAATGTTATAAACATTAACAGTGTACAAATAAAATAATCAGAAGAGGGAGAAGTCTATCAATGTCATGCTTTGTTATAGCAGAGAATAAGTAAATTCCACTTAAAATTAAAACATTTAATTTAATAATATACAGTAACTCCAACCTTCCAGCATTTTTTCATAATGCTTTTAATTAGCTTGAGTGAGATTTTTTAAAATTCTTATTCAGTTAATTCAAGTATAATCAGATTTCTCACTAAGTATGAAGAAAGAGATGCCTGAAACAGTGGTCTCTAGTTGTTAACCATGCCTTTTGGAGGTGGTAGATTTCTGGTCATTTTTTTCCACTTTTTCATTGTTCTGTTTCTTATTGCTTGACTTTTCTTATAATGAACTTGCATCATTTTTTACAAAATCCATAAAGTCATTTTTCTAAAAAAAATAGAGATAGCAATAGAGCCATCTTTAGTTAGATGAATGTTTTTCTCACCTTGTTCTAAATTACTTTTTGGAAGAAACTTGATATTTTATCTTAAAAGACACTAGTGATTGAATTATTCTTTGTCATGGTGAGCTTAATGTGATCAATTTTTATTTGGGTATCACTAATGAAGAGTGAAATTCTTTTCCTCTGCAACTCCCAGCATTCTCTATCATTCAGTATAACCTTTCATATTCCAGCCTTCCCTGTTTTAAGTCAAGTCTGTCATCTCTTCTTCTTAGATCTATGAACAGACAGTGTCACCCAAAAGGACACTCTCTGAGGAGCAGGATGGCAGTGGGGTGCTACTGGTTTGAAAGCTCGTCAGATTGACAGCCCTTCTGCTGTATACTACAGTGGAGTCAAAGAATTAAAATGCAGAGTATTCTATTTTAGTATCGGAGATGGGGAGGACAGGTAAATTGGTTCACAATTATTGAGTGCCTCATGTATGCCAGGGAGGATCACAGCAACCGTACTTGGGGAAGGTAGATGGATTGCCTGTGGTCACGAGGATGACAAGGAATGCTTGTGTTCCACTGTGCCTTCCTCTCTGTTTCTATTATTGCTGTGGAAATATTCCCATCTGCTTTTCAAAACCTTTTACAATTTTGTTTACTGCACACACACAAAAAAAACAACTTCAAGTTTTACCTTTGATGCATAAAAAATAGAGATAGCAATAGAGCCATCTTTAGTTAGATGAATGTTTGCTCCAAGTTGTTTACAGTTTAAGAATTTCCATAAAGACAATAGAAGCAGATGATTCCAGCCAGAATCAAAATTTAATGGTGAAATAAGATCAAACCCACAAAGAGTTAATTACTCTAGCTCTAATTAAGTGTAGTCTTCTTAAAAGGGAAAAAAATAAAAAGTCTGCTTTTATCCTGGCAAGAAGCCTGTAAAAAAGGGACGATCTGTCACAGACTCACAGAACACAGTAATTAAGGTCTGAAATGCTTCCCAATCAAAGAACAGGAAGAGTTCACTCAGAGTTAACTGTTTAAACAGCGTCCCTTGTGAAATGGCATTGCCACTGTATATTTTTAGATTGAATTGATTTAATTTCTCACTGTTTGCTTCTAAGTAGGAATTAGAGCCTCCATTAGGAATTGCTAACGTGCCCATCCTGGACCCTCTTAGCCCAGGAAGGACAGGGGAAGAAGGAAGGATGAATGTGGTGTGCACGTTATGGATGCTGCAGCCAGAGCCTTGTCACAGGGCTAATGTTTGCAGCAGGCAGGAATAATGAACAGCTAATGAACCCACATTGTGTTTACACGTCTCATTTTGAAACTAATCATTTATATGCTCTAAGTAAGATGTCGTGCTTTCATAAAAGCATTGAAATTCACAAGTCAGTGAAAATATGTATATTATTCCAAAAGTATGCTTTATTTAAAAAAAATGTTTTTGAACTGAATTTATTTGTGTGTTCTAGGTCTTCGTTGCTGTGTGAGCTTTTCTCCAGTTGCAGTGAGTGGGAGCCACTCTCTAGCTGTGGTGCACAGGCTTCTCATTGTGGTGGCTTCTCCTGTTGTGGAGCACCGGGCTCCACAGTGCGTGGGCTTCCGTAGTAGCAGCGCACAGGTTTAGTTGCGCCTTAGCATGTGGGATCTTCCTGAATCAGGGACTGATCCCATGTCTCCTGTCTTGGCAGGCAGATTCTTTACCACTGAGCCACTGGGGAAGCCCCTTTTGCATGTATAATTTCACAGCAGAGCCCCAGTCAGTCAGCACATTCATATGGTGACACCTGTAACTCACATATGGTGGTTTAATTTAGTAACAGTTGATTTCCTTGCATAACAAAACAGTCACCTGAACTCTGCTTCATGGATTGGCCCATTGTTCTTCCTTGCCATCATTGAACCAGTATTTAGACTTCACCCAGGATGTTGGCTCCAATTATACAGCACAACAAATGAGCAAAACTGTAGGAACTGACATTTTACTCTTACGAAGCCTGTGAGGACAGGCATCTTTCTCAGCCCACTGGGAATGTGTTTCTATATGCACATCACACAGTCATTTGTTGTTTATACTAGGGGACTGATTTGGTAAATCACATTTACTTTGTGTGGCTTGTTAACAGAAATGTGTTTCTCACTTTTTAAACACATTAACTCTTTCACTTAACCTGATAAAAATAATGGCTAATATTTGTTGAGATTTTCTGTTTTGTGAGGCAGTAGACTGTTTCCTGCATTGTTCTTTTTAATATTTTCAACAACCCTGTGTAGAGAAAGTATTATCATTATCCCTGTTTTACATGTGGAACTCTGAGATTAGGTTAAATAATGTGCCTAAGGTCACATAGATCAGGATTTAACCAGTTGGGGTCCCCAGTGGCTCAGCAGGTAATTCAGGAGACATAGGAGACTTGGTTTTGATTCCTGGGTTGGGAATATCCCCTGGAGAAGAACTGACAACTCACTCCAGTATGCTTGCCTAAAAGATGCCATGGACAGAGGAGTCTGATGGGTCACAGTCTATGGGGTCACAGAGAGATGGACATGACTGAATGATGAAGCACAAGGTCACATAGAGCAGGATTTCACACCCAGATAGTTTAACCATGAAGTCTTGCTCATTGTACTGTATGTCCTCTTTAGAGAAATTAATGGCAGCTGCCCTTAGTCTGTGCACCGGAATTGAAAGAAGTAGGGAACCTTTTAATTGTCTAATGTTATGTGATAGTGGCAGATTAACTAGGAGTGTATGTCTCACGTCTATACTGGCAGAGTTCTAGGTTATTTGAATCAGGGAAATGATGGAAGGATGCCTTGGATTTTCACACTCTTAGTCTTCTCATTTCTGACTACAGGATGCTACGTAGAAGCCAAGCAAATGAAAAAAGTCTCCCATTTATGAAACTAGAGGGATATCCTCTTCCTCCTCCTTTTTCCTTCCATGTTCTGCTACTCTTTTAAAATCCCATTACCTAACTATGAATGTACCATGTTACTAACTTCTGCAATCTGTTACCCATTCAAAAAGGCATCTCACATTGGAGAAATTGTGATATCTAATGAACCAAGACCATGAAACATTTTCTACTTCTAAGTATGATCCAAACTCTTTGGAGAAACTCTGACCTCTGGCACAATATTTTCACAGTCAGAAGAGTTTAGTTTCCTATGAGCTCAGTGGTATTTAACAATAAATCCTGAACTACATGTTTAGCAAAAGCAGTGGGAAAATGGATGTCAAGTCCATTAATAATAGATGAAAAAAAATATCTGGGTTGGAATGTCAACCAGGCATAAGCTGTGACTTGCACTGTAAAATCTATTCAAATGACCTCCTGATTAGGTCAGTTTGTCCTTCTGCCCTGAGATATTTTAAAAACAGAAACTGGCAGTTAGAGATATAATCCTTATGATGCTTTAGACTATGCGCAGTAGCTATTTTGTCTCAGGGGCTACTGTAAGCAACTCCCATGTAGCATTTTGCTCAGAGCTGTCAGCTGGACTGCATCACATACAAAATTGATATAAAGCTGAATGTTCTGCAAAGTAAATATATCCATTAGATGAGAAGTGTTTCAGGGTAATTTTAAATAGTCTGAGAATATGCACTTGTAACTGAAAGATTTCTTTAAGATTGATTTGGGGAAAAGTAAAAGTCAGGAAAACGGTGTTCACTCCTATTCTAGATAAAAGGAAGCACTGAAAAAGAAATCTGAATTGCACCTAACAGAATTGATATGGTAGAGAATGTGATGTTGGCATTTGTGACTATATTAGAAATGGGGTGATATTAACTGCAAACCATCTGAAAGTTGAAAACACCCATTTATGAATTCCTGGTGTAAATGCACAGCCGCACAATCAAGCACATTTACAACCTGTGAATCACTAAAGACTTGGGAGGCAGCACCTTGTCCCTGGCAGATGCTCTCCACATTCCTTAGCTCTCCCGGCTTTGAAATGAAATCATCTTAAAAACGTGCTTTAGTGCTTCTGTAAAATGATGGTATTGTTGTGTTTGTTATACTTCTGTTAAAAATGAGGCCATTTATACAAGGATATAAACAGTGAGCTGAGAGAGAGAACTGGGAGATGTTGGAATGTTTGATGATATTCTTTTCCTTCTTGGGCACTGGGAAATTCTGTAATTGTCATTCACATTAGCAGAATGTTGAATACTAGCTGAGCAATGCCAGGATACCCTCGTGAGGAGAACCAAGAGTACTTTGCCCATCATGTTAACCTCTTGAGTGCCACATTACTAGAGGATTTAACATGTATGCAGGGGTTAGAGGAAATCATTTAGTGGGAAATAGGATTCTACAAAACATGATTGGTAAATCCAAAATATGCGGATGGTATAATGTCTTGGGACAGCCTCTGCTGTCCAACATTACTGGTACCCAGGGGAACATCCTTTTCACTCCCTGCTTTGTATATTCCAGCGTGAAAATGAGACTGCCCACCCTCCCATCACTCCCATTCCTCTCATACTCTACCCTCTTCTATGTGTACCCTTGAAAGGAATCTTTGGGAGATAGAGAACTTGAAAAATTATGTCCATTCACAGCTATCCTATTCTGATCTATGCGTCCAATGAATGCAGCTTCACTGTTTAAGACACTTAAAAAAAACCCAGCTTTTTAAAAAAAATTCTTAGATTTTATTCTATATATGTCCCAAAGTTTTAAGTTCAAACATGGATTTATGAATTCATTCTTGGGGACATGTGATTTGCTTGTACTTCCAAAGAAAAATTATTGGGCATCTCCAATACTGAACCAAGAGCTTTGTGTATAGTACAGAATGAAAAAAAAAAGTTTCTGTCCTCCAGGATTTTACCCCACAGGGCCACAGTTAGCACATTTGTTTGCAAAGCAGTATGCACAATTCTTGCTTCCTCTTCCCAAAAATTGGCAAAAAAAAGAAAAATGTAGACCACTCTACCCGCCACCCCAAGGATCATACATAGAAGTATTTAAATATAAAATTTTGATTAGGAATTGGGAACAGAAAGTCCTCCTACAAACAATAGCTCATAATAAAATGAAATCTTATTCTGTTTATCTTAGGAGAAAATTCAAGTTTAAAAAACAACCAACCTGCTCATCTTCTGTATTCTTTCTATGTCTTTAATTCCCCACTGTTTAGTTCATACATACATTTACTTATTTATCAAATTTTCTTGAATTTTTCTATTCTTCCCCAAATCAAGAAGCTACTATCTAAGAGAGGAGAAAGATATATTTAAGCAGAGAGTTTTAACACCTAATTAATTTCTTTTAAAAAATTATTGTGGTTGATTTACAATGTGGTGTTAGTTTCAGGTGTACAGCAAAGTGATTCAGATATGTTTATACTCTTTTCCAGATTCTTTTTCATTATAGGTTATTGCAAAATGTTTAATATAGTCAATATATATTCTCTACACTCTACAGTAGGTCCTTGTTGCTTATTTTTTTTTAATTTTATTTTTAACTAGATGATAATCACTGTATAATATTGTGATGGTTTCTGCCATCCATCAACATGAATCAGCCATAGGTATACATATGTCTCCTCCCTCTTGAACCTCCCTCCCACCTCCCTACCCCTAATTGATTTCTACTGGAGAAGTATGAAGATAGTTCTGTAGGAACAAAGAAGAGGCAAAATCTAATATGACTTGGTGAGGAAGTGAGAGTAGTCTTTTTGGAGGCAATGATAAGATTTTTCCAGGGACAGAGTACCCAAGGCAGCAGAGTAACATATTCAAGACACAGAGACTTTAAGTGTGAGGAAATGTGGTTATTCCGAGGTTTCTTGAGAATCAGGCTACAGTGAGATAGAGGAGGGAGGTGGAGAAGTAGGTAAGAATGTGAAGTGGGGAGTCTTACATGGCAGATAAATGAAGCTGGGTGTTCTTTTGGGCGGAAGGTGTTATATATGGCAGGTCTTTGAACAGGAGCATTGGGACGACATTAGAATGAGATAAAAAGAGATGTTGTCTTAGTGACATGTGAGAAATCATGGATGACCTATGATTCCATGAGGGTAACCTGGAGAAGAGATTCCAGGAACCTGAACAGGACAATGGTAGTGAGGCTGCAGAAGAAGGAACGCACTGTGGAGGTTGTCAATAAATACATTAAACAGAAGATGGTGACAAATTAAATATGAGGTAAAGGAGAGTGAAAATATAAGAATAAATCTAGATTTACCATATTACCTAATCAGGGGTTGGTGGCACAAGGCAGTTAAAAGGAGCATGCGTTAGGGGCAAGGTAAAGAGTTTGTTTTGGGATGTGTTGAATTCCAGGTGTCTGTTCGGGAGTTAACACATCTATCCAAACTAAACTCTAAATCGGGGGCCTCTCACTGATCCCCCCAATCTGGTGCCTGGCAACTGAGAATTCTCCTGCTTTCTGCACGCTTCTCTATTCCTCCAGCTCCAGGACCAGGTAGCAAGATCAGAGAGGAGGAGTAAGAGCATCAGGCGAGGGGAGGGAGAAAAAAAGGCTGACCATGGACTCTTTTGCTTTCCAATTACCCAAATCTCAGCTCAGAGAGGTGAAGAACAGCAACTCTAAGCTGAGTTAGGAGCATCAAACAGTAGACCATATGGGTATTTTAAATACAGATACTGCTGAGTTTTTCTACGTCAGTGACTTTGGGACTTTCTCTTAGCTAAGAGTAACAAGAGAATACCCAGAATAGTCATCCAGTGGCAGAGGAAAAACAGGTGATGCAGAGGAAATTTGAAGAGACATTAGGTGATCAAAATAAAGTGTGTTTTAATCACCATCAGATATCTACATGGAAGAATAAAAAGGACCTTAGACTGACGCTTGGGGACGCCGACATTTAAAGAGCTGGCAGAGTACAATCCCGCCCCTGCTACTCTGCATCATGTCATGTCCTCCTCATGCCCCGTCCACTGCAGCCACTCTCGTCTTCCCTCAGTTGTCCCTGCATGCTAGGCAACCTCCCACCACAGGGCTGTCACGTGGGCTCTCATTTTTGCCTGGCAAGTTTTTCTGTTTGCATTCTTCAGAGCTCTGCTCAAAGATATCGGATTCAGAGGAGAAAATTTCCCTGACCTCCTTGACCACCACTCGATTAATTTCCACTTTTCTTGGAACTCTACTGGTACCTCTCCTTGACATCTTTTGACACTATTGTAGGTTTACAATTGTTTATGTGATTACTTCATTATAATCACACAAGCTTGCTGCTGCTGCTGCTGCTAAGTTGCTTCAGTCGTGTCCGACTCTGTGCGACCCCAGAGACAGCAGCCCACCAGGCTCCCCCGTCCCTGGGATTCTCCAGGCAAGAACACTGGAGTGAGTTGCCATTTCCTTCTCCAATGCATGAAAGTGAAAAGTGAAAGTGAAGTCACTGGGTCATGTTCAACTCTCAGCGACCCCATGGACTGCAGCCTACCAGGCTCCTCCGTCCATGAGATTTTCCAGGCAAGAGTACTGGAGTGGGGTGCCATTGCCTTCTCTGCACACAAGCTTAGACAGGGAAATATCACTCCCAAGGTCACATAACTAAGTATGTGGTAGAATCTGATGGTATTTATCGCCAAACCATTGTGCTAATCATTCTCTTAGAAAATCACTAATTTAAAATTCATAAGAAAAATATGAATAAAGAACTGAGCAATAATAGAACCAATAATATAATAATGTTGAACATTTCAAAGGCAGGGTTGGTAAGAATTATGATGCAGATTCAAAATATTGCAAATAAAATTGGCATGTGATTAAAGATACTGCAAATCTTCAATAACAAATGGTAAACCTTCATAGGAAACTTGTGCCTTCTCCCTGATGTGGGCTGATGCTTAACTCCATTCAATGATCAAGGTCAGCTGGAGACCTTGATCAGCATCAGCGACCTGCTTATTTCTGCAGTGGCCCAATTTCTGGAGGAAGCCCAAGGAAACCTCCTTCATTGTTTCTACCCTCTTGTACCTATGTCTCGTGTATAGGCTTTTTTTTTAGTTATGACTCATTCTTATGAAAAACCTGTCCTAAAAATAATGTTACATTTGGGTTTCAATTACGTACTGAATGAAGATATTTAAACATTCTACTCATTAAAAAAAATGAAAATATGGCCTTTTATGAGTTACTTCACCTGCTTAAAAACATGCTTGTAAAGGAATGCCTAAGCTGATTCCAAAAGTAGAAGACTCGGTGAGGGATAGATTGGGAGTTTGAGATTGACTTGTCTATTTAAAGTAGATAACCAACAAGGACCTATGTGTATAGCATAGGGAACTCTGTGCAATACTCATAATAACCTAAGTGGGAAAAGAATTTGAAAAAGAATAGATACATGGGTATGTACAACTGATCACTTTGCTGTACACTTGAAACTAACATAGCACTCTTACTCTATGCTCCAATATAAAATAAAAATTAAAAAAGAAGCATAAGACTTGTCATTTTATTTTTCACTAATAAGGATGTATAATAAGAACAAGGGCATACACTTGACTGAAAATAAATGCTGGTGAGATGAGATGTGATTGGAGAAACAGGAGCTCTAGTGTACAGTCAGGGACGGGAGCCACTGTGCGACAAAGACCTTCTTCTGGTTTGACCCAGTCTTCATTTGAGTTTTAATTTTGGAATTTTTCTCTGACAGAGACATCTTACAGAGCAATGAAAGTAAGGTTAAGTTGTTCCTTTTGAAGGAAGACTGATTGCTGAGGTGAGAGAGGCCAGTCACAACCGCAAACAACACAGAATTTGTACTGTTCGTGAAAAAGAAAATTCTGCAGCATCCTGATTTTCTGACCTCTAGTATTATATGCCTATTTTTTCTACTCTTATAGCCTTGCACATGCCATCTTCTTCTAAAGAGTGCCTTATTGATATTGTAATTTTTAAGCATAATGAAATCTTTTTCTTTCAGTCCCCACACACACACTGCTTCTCTCTCTCACAACACACAACAAAATTAATAGTAATTTTGCATGCCATTTGCCCCATATATAGACCAGACCAGCAAAGAAAGATTCTATCTTAACCCTAGTGATACTTGTTATTTGATTTCTTAAATTTTTTTTTTTTTAAATTTGTAATCTTAGGTTTTGTTGACCTTGAAGAACCCTCTGAAAGAGCAGTCTGAGAACTGATTTCAGTGTGTAGACAGGCATATGGAGAGTAAGAAATAATAGTATAGTCAGGGCAAATTTTGGATCTGTTTTATTTCAAAGGTCAGAAGTGCAAATTCCATTAAGGTTGTACTTTGATAAAATTTCTTTTAAACCAGTTTTTTTCATCTTTACTTTGAAAATCCATTAAATAATTTTTGATCCAGGATATCTTCTATTTTGGGGAAAAAACTGAATTGTAAAAATAAATATCATGACCACAACTAAAAATAATATCTTATTACAATGAATCTCCATTGATTTCAATATGAAACAGGATTCAGAGGTGACTGGACAAATTTGCGATTGAAAATACTCCTTTAAAGAAAATGAAGATCCTACTATCACTAACAGAATTTCTGTTCGAGTCTTAAAGTGATAGACTAGTTTGACTCTAGGCAGACTCTAAGAGGTGGATGTGAATTGGCTAAGAGAGCCTTGCAGGTTGAATAGTAGCTGTTTTAGCTCTTCAGTCCTTAGCATTCTGTCCCTGACACCTCCTCCTCTAAGTTCATGTCCTACTTTCATGCAAAATCCAACCCTGCATTTCAGCATCAAATCTGGAGTCTAAAGTCCAGGGTCTCTTCAAAATCAGATATGGGTGAGACCTCTGGGATGAATCATCCTGAGGCAAAATTCCTCTGCAGTTTGAACCTGAGAAGTCAGGCAAATTATGTGTGAAATAGGCATAAAATCTCCCATTCCAAAAAGGAGAGGTTGTAAAGAAGAAAAGGATGAGGGATCCCTACCAAATTCAAAATCTAGCAAGGCAAATTCCACTGGATCCTAAAGCTTGAGAATAACATTTTGCTTGGTATTTCCTCTTCCAGGTTGACTAGGGTTGCAACCGGGGTAGCACCCATAGCTCTGTGGGGTGGCTCTGCCCTTTGGCTTGGTGGGATACCACTCTTGAGGCACTGGATGAGGGAAATCCTAGTATCAGAAACGTGAGAGGTGGTTTTACCCTTTGAAACCTGGGAGAAACCAGCCCTGCTCCTTGGTGGGAGAATCAACCTGTAGATCAATTAGTGGCTCTTAGGGTTATTCCTCCCTTCCTCAAGGAGTACTGCTAATTTGAAGCTGAATAGCTTTATGGCCCCATGCTATAAAATCCATGGCTGTTGGGCAGTCTTCCTTCATTCTGTCCCATTCTCTCTCTCTCTCAGTTCCAAACCAGCAGTGTCTTATCTGGTATAATCCTGTCTTCTTTTTATTGAACCACATTGTTGCTACTCTTTTCTGAACATACTTTCTTATTTTGTAATATGGACAGGTTGAGATTTTTCTAAATCTCTAAGTTCTGGTTGCTTTTTGCTTAATAATTCCTTCTTCAATTCTTGTTTCTGTTCTCATCTTTTACTATAAGCAGTGAGGGGGCTCCAAGCTGCTCCTTCAGCACTTTGCTTAGAAATCTCAATTAAATATCCTGTTTTATTGCTTACAAGTTCTATCTTGCACAAAACATTAGAACTCAGTTCAACCAAGTTCTTTGCCACATTGCAACTAGGACCTCCTTTCCTCCAGTTAGGCATGTTCCTCATTTCCATTTGAGATCTCATCAAATTTGCCCTTAAATATCCATATTCTAGCACATACATCAAAACTCTTCGAGTCTCTACCATTACCCAGTCTCAAAGCTGTTTCTACATGTTTATGTGTTTGTTACAGCAGCATTCCACTTCTTGGCGTCTAAGTGTATCTTAGTTGACTCAACCCACTATGACAAAATAGCATAGACTTGCTGGCTAAACAAAAGACATTTGTTTTCCGTTATTCTGGAGGCTGGAAAGCCAAGATCAAAGTGCCGATAGTTTGGTTCCCTGGTGAGAGCCCTGTTCCTGGCCTGCAGATGGATGGCTGTCTTCTCCCTATGTCCTCACATGGTAGAGGGCAAAGCCAAGTTCTCTGCTGTGTTTTCTTATGAGGCCACTAATCCCTCCAGAAAGGCCTCGTCCTCATGACCTTGTCTAAATCTAATTACCTTTCAAAGGTCTACCTCCAAATACCATCACATTGAGGGTTAGGGTGTCACCATATGAATGTAGGGGAGGGGGGACATGATCCAGTCCATGGCCATAGAGAGAAGGAATAAAGAGAAGTATTTTCCTTTGACTGTAACTCTCCTGCCTCAGCTCTAGCTAACTCATATTATCTGTGAACTAGGAAGAAATTGAGTGAGTTCTGTTTTCACCCATCTCCATACTTGTCCCTCTAAATACAAGCTTTGCTGATTCTATCATACTATGATCTTTTAAGATATCATTTATTTATTTGGTCTTATTTGTGGCACACAGGACCTTCGATCTTTGTTGTAGCATGTAGGATCTTTTGTTTTGGCGTGTGGGATCTAGTCCCCCGACCAGGGATCAAACTCAGGCCCCTCGCACTGGGAGCACAGAGCCTTAGGAACTGGACCACCGGGGAAGTCCTCTCACACTGTGATCCTGAGCAAGGTTTTTAATGTTCCTGGGGCTCCATTTTCTGGTTTTCTTAGGGCTGGGAGAAATCAAACAAGTAGTGTGTGTGTGAGAGAGAGGGGTGGGGTGATGACTAGATCAGACAGGAAATTTCCCTGTTAGCATCTTAACTATGACCTCCTGGGGGCAGGGTTGTGCTTCTCAGTCTTTTGGTTGCTTGGATTTGTTGATGATTTAATGATGGGCCTACTGTTTGCCACCCACCCCCGCCCCCACCCCCCGCCCGCCGGGTTACAGTTGAATCTAGCAGAAGGGATACACTTAGGAAAAGGGGATCCAAAGTCTCTGGCTCACATCATTCCTTAATCATAGACTTGCTGGGCCCCAGCTCCATGAATCCCTTTTCTGGTACAACCATCCCTGGGGAGTTTTCATAGGACCCAGTGACCACTGTTGTCAGGGAGCTTCCTCCTACCTCTGCTCCTGCTCGGGCACACTTCCAACCTCCTCTGGCCCCTTGCTGGCTGTCACAAGGGCCCCAGCCCTCTGGCCTTGGCTGTTAATCCTGGATGGCTTTGTGAGGGCACTGACCAACAGGAGCTTACTACTGTCTATTGCGATTATCACCTGCTGAAGGGAGAAACAGCTCCCTTTCTCGTTAGCGTTTCTAGTTTCTTCAGCCAGAGTGCAGAGAAACCATGCTCACTGAGTTCTAGTCACTGGCCCTAACAAAATATTACTTCAGTTTGTTTGGAAGTGGGCAAAATTTCCCTTCACTGAATTTGGGAGGCAGATAAAGAGATTTTGTGTAGCACTATGCACCAATCATTCTTCCCAACCAGTGTCCCTTACAGGGTCCTTGGTGGAGTGGAAAAACCCTGAGTCTCTCTTTCCTCAAGTTGATTTATGGGCCTATTCAGTTTCTCTTCTTCCCTCCCTCCTCCTTTTCTTCCTTTCTTCCTGCTTTTCCACCTCTCTTGTTTCCTTCCTCCATTCCCTCATTCTCTCCTGATGATTAATAGATATGTGGAGGCAAGACCTTGAAGAAACAGTTGCGAACCCACCACTTGGTTGGGGTCATGTGGGGAAAGCTAAGATCAGGAAGGTACAAAGCAATGTTGACAGACTCTTTCTTCCAAGGACTGCCCCTGTGAGGGCTGCCCCCTAATCTCCCTTCTGCGGGGCTGATAAGCATTTGGCTCTGTCCCTCCTTGCCTTGGGGGACTGGGAAGCTTGGAGGTAGTTTTCTTGCTCACCCAGACATGATACTTTTGAAACACGGACTTGAGGGCCAAGCCGTCACTAGGAGAGAGGGTTTGGGTAAAAACTATTTAATTGTTTTCTACTGAAAATATCCCAGAATGAGGCCTGTAATATAAGATGAGTCGCTAAGGACAAACTGTAAACTATTTAATTTACCTGTTTGTCTTTGTGGGTTTAAGTTAACCCTTATTATTGATTCTTCACATATTGTTTTCTAATTAAAAATATATACCTAATGAGTTTTCAGAATAACAAGGCATTCATAATACTCTAATGGAGGGCTTTCTTTTCATCTTTATTTACTTAGCAGCATAATCAGGACCAACTTAGAAAGGTTAGATGTGGTCAAAAGAAATTTATGAAGAGTGGCTATTAAGAGATGAAGCATATGTATGCAGACTGTGGTTAAATAACGGTAAGTAGGACGTGTTTATTAAAATGATGCAGGGATTTTATCCCTTCATTCTTGATGTCTCTTAGTACCTGACATTATACTGCTCTGGTTTCCATGGAAACAGCACACACTCTTCCTTTCAGCTGACCTAAAGTTCAAGCCCTGCTGTTGCAATAGAAATTCTCAGAAACACCTCCACTTTTATTAAAAACAAAAATACTAAATCTATGCAAAAAGTAAAAGCAAGAAAATCCATTGAATGTGTTGCAGAAAAGAAAAGCGAATGTGCAATATTTTCATTAAGAGGGAATCAAGAAACAATTTACTATGCTGGAGGTTGACAGCGTCTGTCATTTCCTTCCCCTAAATTACCTTAGAATTGATCCTCCTGAGCCTGCCTTAACATCTGCACCTTTCATTTCTAATTCAATATGTTATACTATTTTTAGTTTTCCAGAAGTATCTCTTTTTACTGATTTAAGAACTTGTTTCTCAGTGACTCACAAAAAAAATTGTTGATTTGGTCTGTAAATTTGTGGCTTTTACGAACAGAGATTAAATTAGGGTGAGATTACTGGAATAAGACATTTCACATGAGGTTACAAGGCAGATCTTGTCCATGGCTTCCTTTTGTTTGGTTTAAGATACTTTGTGTTGCAAGTAACAAAAAATTTAACTTCCATTGATCTATATAAGAACATAGACTCTTTGGTTTATATCACCAAAGGGTCCAGAGGCACAGTTTAATCTGGGCTCCAGGTCTGTTCCTCCAATGTTTTCTTGGTCCTGACCTCTATGTACTAACAGAGTCAGAAGGCCAGCAGCTTTGCTTAGTAAGATGCCTGAAGCAGCTACCCAGATTACATTAGATGCTATTCAAGAGCGAGAAAATTGGGACATCTTTCCAGGATTCCCTATCAAATAGCTTGTTCAGCTCTATTGTCCTGGTTGAGTCAAGGGCACATCTAGGGGTCAGTCACTGGGCAGGACATAGGGTAATGTTGGCATTTAGCCCAAGGTAGATACATGTTCCATTACTAGGTTCTGGTGGAGTCAATCTCTTTCAAAGCATATGGGCTGCATGGTAGAGATATGGACATCAACAAAAAAACTGGACGAAATTATCAAGAGAAGAGTGAATGGATGTTAGGGGAACAGTCACTGTCTATTGTAATGGGTTAAAATTCAAGAACCACGAGTTTCAGACCACATTATCCACGGTGCCCATAATCTGTATATCTCTATTGTATATGTGAATCTCTTTGTAATTCCAAATCATGTCTCACATTTGAAAGAGAGATGTTGGTTAGAGTGCAATCTTATATTTTTCCTAGTCATGATTCAGCTTTCTCATTTAATCCTATTTAATATCGCAGCCTACCCTTCTAATCACATTATCTTGCCTCATTCTATTTTTTCTTTTCTCCATAGTACTGAGCACTTTCACTATGTGGTGAAATGAATGTCTATGCTTGCTGTTTATTATGTTCATTGATGTATCCCAGGCACTTAATGAATGACATGTAGATGCTTAGTGGAATGAAGTCGAGTGCTCAGTCATTCCGAATCTTTGCGACCCCATGGACTGTAGCCCACCAGCCTCCTCTGTCCATGGAGTTTTTCAGGCAAGAATACTGGAGTGGGTTTCCATTTCCTCCTCCATGGGTAGATGCCCAGTAAATATTTATTAAATAAATGAATGGATTGAATAAATGAATAATTGAATCTAGTCAGAGACTTTTTGGTTGTTTTACTAAGGCATTTTGATTGTTGACAATTGGAAATATTGCCCTAAGACACCATTCCCCAGGGTTTTTTGTCCCTGCAGGTTGTGCTCTTGTAGACAGGTGACAATGGTCAAGCCTGACTTGACCGTTCTGAGAGAAATTTTTTTCTTGGTCTTTGAAATTTGCTTGTTTCCTTGTTTGGGAAAGAAAATGGTGGGCTAGAAGAAAGGCTGATTCAAGCAACCAAGGTCATTCTGGGCTTGGAGGAGTTAAGTATACTTTAGTGAAGCTCTCTCCTGGCCTCTTAAAATGCCGATAGGGATCTAGAAACACCCGCCTTCAGGCCTCTCAGGACAATGTGAAATCTAATGTCAACTTGAAAGCAAAATATTTTCTTCAGTTCAGAGTAAAATCCACTTTTCTTTACAGTATCTATTGAGTCTGGACAGCCTGGCTCATGAACCACCCGAGCAGATTCTTCACAAAGCTAACCTTGAGACAAAGGCCAAATTGGGGATAGCACCCTGATAGCACTCTACTGTCAACTCTCAGTAGCCTGGGAGCCAACATCACAAAGGTCCATACGGGCAAAGCTATGATTTTTCCAGTAGTCATATATGATTGAGAGAGTTGGACCCTAAAGAAAAATTCAAAAACATTCAGAAAATAAAGATCATGGCATCCAGTCCCATCACTTTAGATGGGGAAAAAGTGGAAACAGCGACAGATTTTATTTTCTTTTACTCCAAAATCACTGTGGACAGTGACTGCAGCCACAAAATTAAAAGATGTTTGCTCCCTGGAAGGAAAGCTATGACAAACTGAGGCAGCATATTAAAAAACAAAGACATCACTTTGCCAACAAAGGTCTGTGTAGTCAGAGCTATGGTTTTCTCAGTAGTCATGTACAGATGTGAGAGTTGGACCATAAAGAAGGCTGAGCACAAAAGAATTGATGCTTTCAAACTTTGGTGCTGGAGAAGACTCTTGAGAATCCCTTGGACAGCAAGAAGAGCAAACCAGTCAATCCTAAAGGAAATAAACCCTGAATATTCATTGGAAGGACAATACTGAAGCTGAAGCTCCAATACTTTGGCAATCTGATGTGAAGATCTGACTCATTGGAAAAGACCCTGATGCTGGGAAAGATTCGGGGCAAAAGGAGAAGGGAACGACAGAGGATTAGATGGTTGGATGGCATAACTGACTCAGTGGACATGAATTTGAGCAAATTTCAGGAGACAATGAAGGACAGGAAAGCCTGGCATGCTGCTGTTCATGAAGTTGCAAAGAGTTGGACATGACTTAGCAACTGAACAACAGTAACAACAGTGGCCTGGGAGGAGACATGACAAGTCCTAACTGCTCTCCCAAGAGAGGCTGATATTCCCTTGCCACTTAGCTTGCTGCTGACTTGCTGCTCAGGGTGTTTTGATTGCCAAGGGCACATGATAACCTGTGATTCAGTTGCCAGTTGGACTATCAGCTGACCCCAGGAGTCATACAGTGGGTTCCTCTTGAGTACTGTGGTGACTTTCTCCACCACTGGGGTGTCAGAGTAAAGGATTAGTGAGACCACGCTCTGGAGACCATATCCCCAGCTTCATCTCATCATTGTACACATAGGCACAAATGCCTATCCTGTGGGCTTTCTCACCCTACACCTGAAATTGACAGGACTTCCTGGGACGATAGCCACAAATACTCCCGTCATGTTGTGTGTAGCACTCCCAGTCAGAAATCAGCTTCACTGTGATGATTATATAAAAATTCTGCTTATATGGTCTTCTAGCCACAATCCTTGACTGTAAGATTGAACAGTTCACCCTGTTAGAGTCAGTTATGTGGGAGAACCATCAGGGGTTGGGGCAATATTAAAATATTTAATAACCTTACAGCGTCAGCTTGGAACATTGCAAATGGAGGCTGGCCAATGAGCTGAATCTATCAGCCCTGCCCAGAGAATCACCTGTATGAGCTGTGACTTCAGCCTCTATTTCCCTTTCAACATCTATGGATTAAATGGTCACTTTTTAGAGTTTTCACATGTCATCTCACCGTCGGTTTCCCCAGATGAGAAGTTTTTTCTGAGGGAGGTAAGTGAGAGAGTTGCTTAAGGCCATAGATAATCCAAATGTAACCCAAATAAACCCTGGAACCCCGCCGATCTAAACTTTGTGTATTGTCCCATGCAGACAAACACAACCTGGAAATCCAAAATAATGACATATATTTTGAATCTTTTTCTAGTCTTTCAAGGAAATGACAAAGTATACTCTTAATAAATGGCTAAAGTCAGCTTTTCTTCCCACTGCTTCCTTTCTTAGTGTATTTCACACAGTCTGCAGCTGCCACTCCACATGCTTCTTTATTTTCCTCCCATCACACTCTCAAACTGTCTTCCAGAAACCCCACATACATGGGCTAAACGATCCTCTTTCTACTGCTGAAGGGAATGTCATGAGTGAGGTCTTGTATAAACCACTGGCCTGGACAGGCTGTAGGAGGAGGGAGAGCAGTAGGAAACTGACCTCACCTTGACCTCACCAGCCTAGACCTGATTCCCTACAAAAGGAAAACACCTGGAGCCCACTGAGAACTATAGTGCTCCTGGTGCTCTGACAGCTCTCCTAGTGAAAAATCATTTTGGGAAATTTCAGTTGAATAAAATTCTGCACCTTATTGTACGTATTAGCTGTAAGTGCTAGGACTGAGACCAAAACCCAGGATTTCTTGGGTCTGTGAAAACTGAGGGTGTGTCTTATTTATACTCAGCACACAGTGTATCAGGCTTCCCTGGTGGCTCAGACGGTAAAAAATCTGCCTGCAATGCAGGAGACCCGGGTTCAGTCCCTGAGTCAAGAAGAGCCCCTGGGGAAGGGAATGGCAAACCACTCCAGTATTCTTGCCTGAAAAATTCTGTGGACACAGGATCCTGGCAGGCTTCAATCCACGGGGTTGCAGGGAGTCAGATCGACACGACGGAACAAGTAACACTGACTGACTGACACCGTATATGCACAGCTGGGTATTTATTAAATAAATGAATAAACCTGGGGTGAACTGAGGCCATTTAGGAAGAAAAAGACATGGGATTGGGAGGAAAAAGACCTGGCATGGTTCCTTCTTTCTTTACTAGGATGATTTGAATTGGCCATCTCCCTTGAAGAAATTCATCAGTTGATGGTTCCATTGTTCTATTCACTCTCTGCAGACTCTTCGTAATTGACTTTTATGTTCTGTTTTCTCTTCTTATCACTTTTCCCTCTCTTTTTACTGTATCCACATGAGTAATTTTCCATTATATTGTTATATCCAAAGACCTCTGACAGGGTGGCAGTAAAATGACACAACTAAGTGATACAGATTTTAATGACTTAATGCTGTAATAATTTCTGCTAGAAACATAAGGAGAGACAGAGCTGTTATTTCAAGACATAAAAATGGAAAGTGCACCATGGAAAACCTGTTTCTGAAAATTTACTGTGGCAGGGAAGAGAGTAAGAGAGGTAAGGGCAAAATTGTTAAAGGCAGGTCCGTAAAAGATGTGCTATTAGTAAAGGAAAAAAAAAGTTATAGGAGAGAAAAATAACATTTCAGAAGTATGCAAGAAAGAAGAAAAAAGAGATGACAAAGTGAAAAAGATAGACTGGCTTCTTAAGAGGGAAAAAGAGCAAATAGGAAATTATAGAAAAAGAGGAAGGCTTGTCTTGTCTTATGAGCCAGGCTTGGTGACAAAGGGTAATAGCAAAAAGAATACTGAAGGTAATAATAGTCGATGAGCAGACAGTGCCGATAAGCAGTGTGTTTCCCAGGAGCATCCAGAGTAGGAAAATCACTGCAAAGCACAATAGCAGAGAATGGAAGCAGTGAAGCCCCTGGAGTTATTTTTGAAATCTTACACGGTACTATTAGATTCCTAGGAATTTGAAGACGGAAAGGCACAAAATTTGCCTTTTTATATAGCATGATGAAAATGTAGGTTACAGAGAATTTGTAGATTTGGTAGGTTTCCTTGCTACCAAAGTAAACTTTTGGTAAAAGTAATAAAATGGCTAAATGACAAATGCATTTTGCCCCCTGGCTCCTCTGTGGGCCTCTAAGGCTCTGGGTCAGATGTCACCTATTTCCATGCTCTCCTCCCATCCCAGTCTGACTCTCAAGCTAGTTCCAGACCCATCAGTGGCAGACATTTACTTTGTTCACAAATGTTTCCCATTCTCTCCCCTTCTGCATCCCAGGGAGGACTGCTCCTCCTCATCCTGGTACAGATAGGCATGAACTTTTCTGGTTGGAAGCATTCAAAAGCGAAGGTGTGATTCTCCATGTTCTTTCTTCCTCTGTGTTTTAAAATATACTGTATTAACAGAAGAATTGATGCCCCAAGAGAAGGGAACAATTGTCATTGAAAAGGCAGTTTCCCAGAAAAAAAGGCACATGGTGGCTGGTGGGGAGTGGGGAGAGGAAGTCACACAGGAAGCACCAGGGAGAGGAAAGAACTGTGGGTGAGACCTTTTTATGGTGGTTTCTGCAGGAAGGAGTGCACAAGGCTGGGAAGGCAGTCTTCAGGTTGGCTAGCTGGAATGATTTCAGCAGACTCTAAGGCTTAGAGGCAGCCCCTAGCTGTCTGGTACCTGGCCACAGCATGATTAGGGCAAATGGATAGTGGAACAGGGCACACAAGCCCAATAGAAGAGGTGGTTGGGGGTGTGGGCTCTGGGTTGGTTGTTTGGAAGTGTACCCTGATGAGAAAGACTCTTCCTGAGGAGTAGGGTAGGGGTGGGAGGCAACCAAAGAGGCAGAAAGCCAAAGAAAGGTAACAGGTATGTCATAGGGTTGTTCAAGCAAGGCATGTCCTGCATGAGGGAGAAACAAACTACTGTTGCATGAAGTCACTGAGATTTGGGAGTTATTTTTACCAGAGCATAATCTAACTTACCGTCAGTAATGTGCTGCCCCCGCAATGGTTGTGGGACTTCAGTGAGGTAACAAAAGTAGAACACTTCCTGACACATGATATAGTCTCACTAGTGTTAGCTCGGAGAAGGCAATGGCACCCCACTCCAGGACTCTTGCCTGGAAAATCCCATGGGCGGAGGAGCCTGGTAGGCTGCAGTCCATGGGGTTGCTGAGAGTTGGACACCACTCAGTGACTTCACTTTCACTTTTCACTTTCATGCATTGGAGAAGGAACTGGCAACCCACTCCAGTGTTTTTGCCTGGAGAATCCCAGAGACGTGGGCTGCTGTCTATGGGGTCGCACAGAATCAGACACGGCTGAAGTGACGTAGCAGTAGCAGCAGTGTTAGCTACTGTTATCATTATTTGCTAATATTATTCTTCTGCTTAGACTGTTCTCTTTTTCTCTGACATCTGATAAGTTTCATATCCATCTCAAATAAGAGCAGCTGACCTATATTATGTAGCTATGTGCTCTACACTCATGATCGTATTTATCCTCAGAACAAAAGAGTAAGGTAGTTATTAATATAACAATAACAGTAATAACACTGACAATTATTATTTACATTATTAACACATCCTTTGACTGTGTGGATCAGAATAAACTGTGGAAAATTCTGAAAGAGATAGGAATACCAGACCGACTGACTTGCCTCTTGAGAAATTTATATGCAGGTCAGGAAGCAACAGTTAGAACTGGACATGGAACAACAGACTGGGTTCCAAATAGGAAAAGGAGTACATCAAAGCTGTATATTGTCACCCTGCTTATTTAACTTATATGCAGAGTAAGTACATCATGAGAAATGCTGGGCTGGAAGAAGCACAAGCTGGAATCAAGATTGCTGGGAGAAATATCAATAACCTTGGATATGCAGATGACACCACCCTTACGGCAGAAAGCTAAAAGGAACTAAAGAGCCTCTTGATGAAAGTGAAAGAGGAGAGTAAAAAAGTTGGCTTAAAGCTCAACATTCAGAAAACAAAGATCATGGCATCTGGTCCCATCACTTCATGGGAAATAGATGGGGAAACAGTGGAAACAGTGTCAGACTTTATTGTTTTGGGCTCCAAAATCACTGCAGATGGTGACTGCAGCCATGAAATTAAAAGACGCTTACTTCTTGGAAGGAAAGTTATAACCAACCTAGATAGCATATTCTAAAGCAGAGACATTACTTTGCCAACAAAGGTCTGTCTAGTCGAGGCTATGGTTTTTCCAGTAGTCATGTATGGATGTGAGAGTTGGACTGTGAAGAAAGCTGAGTGCTGAAGAATTGATGCCTTTGAACTGTGGTGTTTAAGATTCTTGAGAGTCCCTTGGACTGCAAGATCCAACCAGTGCATTCTAAAGGAGATCAGCCCTGGGATTTCTTTGGAAGGAATGATGCTAAAGCTGAAACTCCAATACTTTGGCCACCTCATGCGAAGAGTTGACTCATTGGAAAAGACTCTGATGCTGGGATGGATTGGGGGCAGGAGGAGAAGGGGACGACCGAGGATGAGATGGCTGGATGGCATCACTGACTCGATGGACATGAGTTAGAGTGAACTTCGGGAGTTGGTGATGGACAGGGAGGCCTGGCGTGTTGTGGTTCATGGGCTTGCAAAGAGTCAGAAACTGCTGAGCGACTGAACTGATTGACTGAATATATTGTAAATAAAATGTAACAAGATAATATACATTATTAATATATAGTAAGTATTGTAATTATTATTTTTACTGTTAAAAGATGAAACTGAAGTTCAGAGAAGTTGTATAACTTGTCCAAGTTCATACAGATAGTAAGTGGCTCAGATGGGATTTGATTCTAAGAAGTTGGACTCCAGGGCTTAGATCTCAACACCATACTGTACCATATATCACTTCCAGGGTACCTCACAGATTGGAGAGATTCAGTACAGTGAGGTATTTTGCTGAATTTAAAAAAAAAAATAAGAACCTTCTTGGCACTGGAAACAGCCTTCCATCAGCTTGACTGTTCAGTTTGCATTTAAAGATTCCCTCAGGCAGCCTACTCTCCAGCTCCCAACCTTGGGAAAAAGCTAACATGGTCCAGGACACTGGGACAGGATTGTGAAGTCACCCTCGGCCACTCACTGCCATGTTTCAGTGTGGCTGGCTTCGGCCTTTTTCGCATTCTGCATCCTCCCTCCTACCTGTTTCACTCACTCCCTTGCATGCTTCTGACTGGCTACCACCTTCTGCCGTTACTGCTTCCACCTTAGAGGTGGGAGAGCCAAACAAGCACTTGCTCCACCTCCCGGAAATCTGCCATGAGAAGCAGCTCTGAACCATGAGGCACATATGGGATCTTCTGGGAAATACGTTTCACTTCCTGATGGAAGAGACAAGAGCAAGGGGAGACAGCTCTGGTATCACCGTTTCCCCCTGTTTTCCCCTGAAAGCAGACGTGACACTTGAAGTCACAGCAGTCATCTTGCTACAGTGAGGCAATGAGCATAAGGATAAAAAGCCAGGGGTTGTCAGTGACAGAGTGAACCGCCTGAAAGAGCCCCAGTTCTGATGTTATCACAGAGTAGCTGCATGGGAAACAGCAGCCACCGGCCCCGTGAATTCTTGTTATGTAAGAAAAACAAGATCTCTTTGTTAAATCTATTGGTGGTCAGGTTTTCCCCTTATTGGCAGCTAAGTGTGTTCCTAAATTATATACCATATCATTATAAATCTTCACATATGTCATAATATACCATAATTGAGATTTATGCTAATTTACATATCTAGTTTTCAATTTTGGATAATTTAGATGACACCATTTTAACTACTTTAAATAATCCCATGTAGGACATTTTTGTGTATAAAGCCTTTTCCATATTTATGATTATTTTCTTTACTCAAGATAGATCTTTCCATAGTAACTTAAGGCTCTTGACACATATTAACAAAAGCTTTACAAAAATTTTGCACCAATTCTCAACATTTTGCCTTTTTTAAAACAATGTATGTATGGACTCTGTCTTTGTTTCACAAATAAAGACTGTGAACTTGATCTAAGCAAACAAAATTAAATTCTCTGGTCTAAATTTTGTTCATCTTCATCTTAGCAAAAACCTGCCTTGATGTATGTTTCAAATTGTTTGAAACATGTAAAAGAATAAAACCTTGTATAAATATAGAATTCACATTATATATGAATTCTATGGATTCATATGAATATATATTCATATTATATATTCTTATTATATATAGTGGTTATATATAGTGGTTATATATAGCAGTTGTATATGAATGGGTTTTTCTTAAATTTATCAAGCTGAATGTTCTGGTGAGGGGTTGCAGATGTGTTAATCGGAGTAAAAGACTATAGCTTCTTTGTAGGAACAGAGTTTGGCATGCTGTTTGCAGCACACGTGTAGAGAAGTGGAAGGGGGCGGTCAGGGGACATGACCTGGTGCATGTGCCTTCAAGGGTGCTTCCCACATATAATCTTACTTTAGTGCTTAAATAATCTCATTACAGATTCCATTCTGCAGATAAAGAACCATACCTGGCAAACTCAAATAGCTTACTTAATGTTGTGGGAATAGTTAGCGGCATTGCTAGGGTCCTAGCATAAGGCTGTCTGATTCCCAAATTTCCACACTTCCTACAAAAATGGGGAAGACAGTGCCCAGAAAGGTGACATGACTAGCCCAGTGCAGAGATGGGTCTTGAACCCAGAACTCCATGCAATTTACATTCCGTGCTTTGATTTCTCAAGGGAAGCGGTTAAAACACAGTGAATGAGATTGAGCAAAGGTGGCTTTTACTGCCAAGTGACACTGATGCTGTTGGATTGTAGCAGTTAGATCACATGTCCTTTACCCAGTTTAGGGGATAGAGTTAGTCAGATGAAGCATCATCATTTATGATGATGAAGGATCTTCTCAAGGAAAAGATATCTGAAGGAGCCAGTACTGTGATGCTGAGGAAATTGAAAGTGCTGTTTCAAGTCCAACAGCTCAAGTCTAGCTGTGTTATCTGTATGACCCTGGACAAGTTATTTAAATCTGTGTCTCAGTTCTCCCAGGTTAAAAATTGGCATAAATATTGACATAACCCATAGGAATTTTTTAAAATTTGATTTAAATTTATTTATTTTAATTGGAGGCTAATTACTTTACAATATTGTATTGGTTTTGCCATACATCAACATGAATCAGCCACGACTGTACACGTGTTCCCCATCCTGAACCCCCTTCCCCCCTCCCTCCCCGTACCATCCCTCTGGGTCATCCCAGTGCACCAGCCCTGAGCACTCCGTATCATGCATCAAACCTGGACTGGTGATTCATTTCATATATGATATTATACATGTTTCAATGCCATTCTCCCAAATCACCCCACCGTCTCCCTCACCCACAGAGTCCAAAAGACTGTTCTATACATCTGTGTCTCTTTTGCTGTCTCGCATACAGGGTTATCATTACCATCTTTCTAAATTCCATATATATGCATTAGTGTACTGTACTGGGTGTTTTTCTTTCTGGCTTACTTCACTCTGTATAATAGGCTTCAGTCTCATCCATCTCATTAGAAATTATTCAAATATATGCTTTTTCATAGGAATTTAAAATGAATAAATGTGACAAAAATGCATCCTCTGGCAAATACATTTAATCAGACAAGTTTAGATTGCAATGATTTGGTAAGTGGATACATTAAATTCTTTATTTTCTTAGAGGACTTAAACTCTATGTTAAATTTGTCTGCCATTTGTCTCCTGGCCACTGCTTGGCTAAATGCCTCAAATCTAGGTTCTGCTCATCTGACAGAATAAAACTTAAAATCTCTGATTCCAAATGCTATGCTTAGAGAAGGGCGTTTCCTGAAGAAGCTTTAATGGAGGTCAGTATGATGGAGTTCCAATTTGCCAGTCCTTCTCTCAGTGGGTTGGGGCCATGTGACTGCTTCTGCCAATTGAACTGTGGATGGAAGTGATATGTGCTTCTGGTTCAGAGCAGTTTGGAGCCAGCTAGGTCCCTCTTCCATCTGCGTCTTCCCTTGTTGAAATGAGGCCATATGTTCTAGATGATGAAGCTATAAGATCCATAGGGCCTGTTGAGTCCACAATGAACTTTATGTGAGTCAAACATAAATCTTCCTTGTGTTAAGTCATTGAGAATTTTCAGTTTATTAGTTACTAAATAAAGGTGAGGTCAGTGGTTCTCCAAGTGTGGTCCAGGAACTTGTAGGTTTTCCTAAGACCTTTTCAGCAATGCTGGTAGTTGAAAACAATTTTCATAATAAAGCTCAGTTGTTACGTGCCTTTTTCACTCTCATTCTCTCATGATCAAATGGCAGAGTTTTCCGTATGCTATATGTTTTGTGATGGTGCCATTGATCTGATATCTAATGGAATGAATCTTTATGTATTTTTCTGTTTAAAAGTATTTATTTCAATTTCTAAGGTGGTGAATTTTGATAGATGTAACCCACACAAACAAAAAGCTCTTTGGGAATCCTTAATAGTCTTCAAGTATGTAAAGAGGTCCCTATAACCAAAGTGTTTGAGAACCACTGGATTAATCTGTGTTGCCTAATATAGAAAATACATGGGCAATGTGGAGTGGGATGTGCTGGTGACCTCAATCTCTTTTATACTTAAATTTAATATGAAAGCCTTCTTTATGAAGGAAGTACAGAATAAAAGGTGAGTGAATTTTAACTCAATAAAGTACTGATAAAATAATTTTTTAAGGGACTAGAGATTGGGCATTGTTGGAATAGTCAGAGATGGGGGCAGAATTTAAAAGACTGGATCATAGAAAAATTAGTGATACATAGAAGAGGGAATTGTGTAGCAGGCACATTTTATTATTCAGTACATTAGTCAAATATTGGTTTACCCATAACATTAGCAAGGATTTTGGTGAATAAATCTATGGAAGGATAGGCAAGTAAGTTTAAGAGACTAGCTGTACTGTGTCTTTCTTAATTATTAAAAAAAGAAACTAAAATTTGATGTCATATAAGCAATACTTATAAAGCTTTTATATATTACTAATTAACATTCTTATAACCTGTAAATTTTTTCCATTAAAACATTCATTTTAGACATGAAATTGACATTCACTATTAGAATGAGAACTTTAACTTTGGTATATTTTTACTCCAATGTCTTTACTTTATATATAATGCCAAGCTGGCTTGATGAAATTTTTAAGGCAGAAATAGAAACATAGATATGATTATCATGGGGTAGGGGAAGAAGTCATGACATTTTCCCTGACATTTTGTTTTTGCCTAGTTGCCCTGAAATACCATTTCTACCCAAGACACAGTGCAAATTTTTGGCAGGGCCTTATTTCTTCAGACTCAATCCAAACATCTTCAGTGGTTTCTAACTGTTTGAAACCATTTAAGATTCTTGGAGAAGGAAATGCAACCTACTCCAGTATTCTTGCCTAGATAATCCCATGGACAGAGGAGACTGGTGGGCTATAGTCCATGGATCGCAGAGTCAGACACAACTGAGCGACTGAGCACACAGTTAAGATTCTTCTCTGTACATTCAATTGTGAAATAGTTATTAAGTTCCTATTACCTAGGAGACACTGCCCAGGATGCTGGAGGTGAGGCAGCGAACAATATCCACAAATATCCCTGCCCTCCTGGAGCTTGCATCAAAGAGGGAAACTGAGACTAAACTGGAGAAATATTTAAATAGACATATGTTAGACCATGAAAAGTGCAAGGAGAAAAATAAATCAAAGAGGGGACTTGTGGGAGTTGGGGAGGGTGCAGTTCTCAAGAGGGTGGCCAGAGGAGCCCTCAGTGGGAAGGGGGCGTGTAGGGACAGGCATGAGAATGTGAGGGAACTTTGTGGATATCCAGAGGAAGAGCCACCAAGACAAAGCAAATGATGAGACAAAGGCTGTGCAGTGGGACCTAGGAAAGCAATAAAGAGACTGCCTGAGTGAAGCTGAGTGAGTGAAAGCTTGCCCAGCCATTGGAAGGATTCAGCCTTTCCTGTGTTACCACATTTTAAAAACAACTCATGAGTTGCAATTCCACATTCCTTTTATTAGTGTCTTTTGTATATGTGTATGTTCCTTCTCCAGCCTATAAGCTTTTTGTAGGTAAGGGCTATCCACCTTGCCAAATACCTTCCCCACTGTTTAATCAAGATTGAATTTTACTGAACAATCACTGGGCAGGTATGGACAGAAGGAAGAGGCAAAGAAGCATTAGACATTTTACACTAAATAACTTCATTTTATCCGTATGTGTTGCTGTGGGAACAAAGAGATTACTTCTTTAATAAAAATATAAGTAGTGATTCATCTGTTTGGGGTACAGAATGGGCTTTGCTGCTGTACTGCCTTTTGATTTTAAATTTCTCCTTGAAATCAGCTAATTAAAAGAGAATCAAATTTTTTAAAATCCCTCAGACATACAACTGTGAAGTCTAATATTTTTAAGAAAAGAGGAGGTATAATTAATTTTTCCATAGATAAGTATTTCCTTAAAATAATTCTAGAATGCTATCATTTTTGTCCAGAGTTGCCTTGGACATTGACTTTACCTGAGGTAGTAGCCCTGGGTTTTCCAGCTCCATTTAGTTATTATTCCCAGTCTACCATTAATGCCCCCGAAGGGCGAGGGTTGGGCTGGGCCCCTCGCGCCGAGTTTCCCAGTCTCTCCCTGAGTCTGGGTCTGGGGTTGTCCCTAGCGTGCGCCCAGGCACAGCAGAACCCCAGAAGCTGACCATTAATGTGGATACAGCATGAGTGAATGTGCCTTGGAGTTGTTTGGTAGACTATCCTGAAGGCATATGAGTGGGTGACCTTTGTTTAAGTAAATAAATAACATAGAACTATTAATATTTAATCATTTTTATCAAGTCCTACCATTACCTGGTAAATAATGTAGCTTAAATGTTAGTTGTCTTATGAAAACCATGTGAAACAAACAACAGGAAGATTCTGACCAGATATGTGTAGATCCAAAACAACTAAATAAAACCGGCAAATATAAAACTTCAAAAACAGGCGTTACACCAAAGTCAAATAAGTCAAGCAAAGAAAGACAAATATGGGATAATATCACTTGTATGTGGAATCTAAAAAAATACAACAAACTATCTGTTGGACCATAGAAAAAGCAAGAGAGTTCCAGGAAAACATCTACTTCAGCTTTATTGACTGCTCCAAGACCTTTGACTGTGTGGATCACAACAAACTGAAAAATTCTTAAAGAGGTGAGAATACCAGGCCACCTGAGAAATCAGGCCTCCTGAAAAATCTGTATGCAGGTCAAGAAGCAACAGTTAGAACTGGACGTGGAACAACAGACTGGTTCCAAATTGGGAAAGAAGTACATCAAGGCTGTATATTGTCATCCTGCTTATTTAACTTATATGCAGAGTACATCATGAGAAATGCTGGGCTGGATGAAGTACAAGCCGAATCAAGATTGCTGGAAGAAATATCAATAACCTCAGATAAGCAGATGACACCATCCTTATGGCAGAAAGTGAAGATGAACTAAAGAGCTCCCTGATGAAAGCGAAAGAGGAGACTGAAAAAGCTGGCTTAAAACTCAACATTCAGAAAACTGAGATCATGGCATCTTATAAAACTAAGATCATGGTCCCATCACTTCATGGCAAATAGACGGGAAACAATGGAAACAGTGAGAGATTTTATTTTCTTGAGCTCCAAAATCACTGCAGATGGTGATTGCAGCTGTGAAATTAAAACATGCTTTGCTCCTTGGAAGAAAAGCTATGACCAACCTAGACAGCATATTAAAAACCAGAGATATCGCTTTCCTGACTAAAGTCTGTATAGTCAAAGCTATAGTTTTTCCAGTAGTCATGTATGGATGTGAGAGTTGGATCAAAAAGAAAGCTGAGCGCCGAAGAATTGATGCTTTTGAATTGTGGTGTTGGAGAAGACTCTTGAGAGTCCCTTGGACTGCATGAAGATCAAACCAGTAAATCCTAAAAGAAGTCAGTCCTGCATATTCATTGGAAGGACTGATACTGAAGCTGAAACTCCAATACTTCTGCCACCTGATGAGAAGAACTGACTCATTGGAAAAGACCTTGATGCTGGGAAAGATTGAAGGCAGGAGGAGAAGGGGACAACAGAGGATGAGATGGTTGGATGGCATCACCAACTCGAATGACATGAGTTTGAGCAGGCTCCAGGAGCTGGTGATGGACAGGGAAGCCTGGGATGCTGCAGTCCATGGGGTCTCAAAGAGTCGGGCACAACAGTGTGATTGAACTGACTGACTGAGTGAGAATTTTAAGGAAGAAACAGACCCACAGAGAACAAACTAGTGGTTACCAGTGGGAGGGGAGAGGAGCAATAAAGGGGTTGTTGATTAAGAGGTACAAACTATTAGGTATAAAATAAGCTACATGGATATAATGTACAACACAGAGAGTATAACGAATATTTTATTTTAAAAAAAGCCTTATTCAGGAATGGATGTTTTTATTTTTGCTCTTCATTATTGACTTGGCTTGATTTCCTTATTTCCACTCTAAGTTCTTTCTTGCCCTGAAGACTCAATGATTTTATGTCTTGTGGTTCAAAAGTCACAAGATATCTGGAATTAGGTAGTATGTATTTTTCTTTCTTTAGTGTGAGCCTATAAAACCTCAGCAGTTTGTATTTTAAGGCAATCAAAACTAAATGGAGTCTTGCATAATTGGTTCCCTCTATCTAATGTTTCCATTAAAACAAAATATTATAGACAACCCCTGAAAATTTAGAAATGTAGAGACCTTTTTCTTCCTGAATATAGATGGAATGAACAATCTTCATATATATATACATATGTATGTATATAAACATATAAATATGTTTCTCAACATATTTGGGCCTTGCGCATATACTATAGAATGATAAGAAATTTGGGGAATAATTGGAGTAATTACTCTTAAAGATGAAGTGCCAATAGAAAAACTTTTGGATAACTGGAGCTTTCAGAACACCAAACTGATGACAGGTTGTTACTATTGTGTGAACTCCTTTCGAAATCTCTCTAAAAATAAAAAGGAATGGGAGATAAGACCAGTAAAGCCTAAGAACTTTTATTAAATTGCCCATCTTTTCATTTCTATATCTTAAGAATAGTCAACCCTTTTGCTGCTAGCACAAAATGACCCATATGATGTGTGCAATGGATTTTCTTATCCTTTTATTATAAGAAATATCTCTCTTTCCTTTTCACCTTCTGGCAGACTTTTGGCCCTAGATCTTCTAGAAAACTTGAAAAAAACAAAAACAAAAACCCTGATAGAACAATGGAAGCTGATTCGGCAGATCTGGCCATGGGTTGGGTGACAAGCTCTGACACTGAGTTCAGGATTATTATTTTGATGGGAGATATTATTCTGAGAACCAAACATGGTACTTTAAAAGTAATAGAAACAGATAGTGTCTTTCTCCTAAAATGTTGGCACTTTGATTTGGCCAGGGCAGCATTCATGGGAATGAGGCCTGAAAAATGCAGCTGACGGAGGTCAGCATAATAAGGCTTCAGGGTAGAAGTAAACCTTAAGAAGCTAGTTGAGGATGAAGGCAGAGGGTAGTCAGAGTGGGAGATTCCCCTAGACATAGGGAAGTGGCCCAAAAGAAGGCATAGCGTAGAGACCTGGAGACTAACATAAGTTGCTCTTGTAAAATAAAAATGATAGAAAGGAAGGTCAGGTATAATAATGTATGAGAGGAAAGAAGGACAAGATTGAAGGTGAGCAGGGATTTAAAGTCCGAGGAGAAGGCCAAACAGAATTAAATGAGTTGGGAAAATAACTAGCATATCCAAATGGAACTGGCACTGCTTGGTGCACCATGTCTATATTTTCTAGATTTTCTGCTGTGCAAAGAAGGAAGAATATAAATTAGGCTAACACATGTCTTCTTGGTTAGTTATTAAGCAAAATGATTGCTCAGAAGTCTTTATCTACAAGTGAGGTGACTGGTCAGGGGAACTCTAAGGTTATCTTCTAAGGTACAGATTTTGTATCACAAAGATTAAGAGGATTCTTGTGAAATGATTAACATGTGAAAATAAACCCAATTAATTTATGGGTTAAATATGTGGAATATATATGGGGTGTGCGTATGTGTGTGCATGCTCAGTCATGTCTGACTCTTTGTGACCCCATGGACTGTAGCCTGCCGGGTTCCTCAATGCATGAAATTTTCCAGGCAAGAACACTGAAGAGGGTTGCCATTTCCTACTCCAGGGGATCTTCCTGACCCAGGGACCAAATCCATGTCTCCTGTGGCTCCTGCATTGGCAGGGAGACTCTTTGCCAGTAGCATCACCTGGGAAGCTCAGATATGATTTATAAACTCATGAAAGAAGAAATACTATTGGAATAGAGATGAAGAGTTCCTCATCTATATTTCTTAAAGTAATTGTTATTAGTACTGGGAAAGACCAAGAAGATGATAGAGGCAGAACAAGGGAAGAGAAAATTATGTATGATTTTAAGTCTCACAGGTACATGTATGATCTGGCTCTTAGGGAAGAAATTGATAAAATTCAATAATTTGTCTGTAACAGAAATAATAAAGCAAATAGGACTTAATTGGCCTAATTTAAAAGGTTCAAATGGACACTGTAGAACACTTTGTAAAATGAGTAAATTTACCATAATTTCATATATTAAGTCGAAGAATTGAAAACTAACTAAAATGTGACTTGCAAGGTCCTCAAAACACATTATTCCATTTGCTAATTATAATCAGTAGAGAGAATCCCTGTCTAAATGCAGGATGGGTCTGGAAAATATAATGCCCATGAAGCCAATAGGTGGCATTTTAACTGTATCACGTCTGTTTGAATACAAGAGACCACCTGCATTTGCAGCATGTTGAAACAAATCCATATAATATTTTCAAAACCCTTGGCATTGGGTAGCTTTTCTCCTCCCCTTCCATTTTAGTAATGTTTCTAGAAAATTTTTCACATTAAAGGGATAGAATGTAAAGCTAAAAATTTTAAATGAAAGCTTTACATTTAAATTGATGAATATTAACATTTGGACACAGTCACAGTGATATATTGAGAGATGATAGTTCACTCAATACTTTAGAATATAATAGAAGATGTTTGTGGTCATACTGCCATAAAATAATTGAAATTTTCAACAATATTAACTTTTAGGTGAATAAACATTTGCTAGAAAAAATGAGGTAAATATTTCTCAGCCTCTCTTCAAAGTAGTTTTTTCAGTACTTGTTACTTGTTACTATGAAGGGGTTGCAAGCTCACTGACGCTCATTGGAACTGCCATTGAAGAGTCAGATACTTTTATTTTCCTCAGCATCCCCAAGATAGCACTCGCCACGTCCTGAGCTCACCAGTCCCTTATCTGTAGTCCTAAACACATGCTACGGACCTTCTTATTCTGTCCCTGAAATCCAAAGGTGGAAGCAAATACACCCAACACTTCTTAAACCTAGTGATGGGACCTCCTTGGATGGTGTGAAAGATGGAGTCCACTTTAATCCTGAAAGAATATCAGAGAAGAAAGCTAAATAAAAATGAGAAAGAATGAAAAGGGTGGTGATGAGTAGAGAAGTTCTAGTCCTGCTAATTCCCACTTTATCCACATTACGTCTCTGTCCCTTCACTCAGCTTTCCTTCCCCTCATTGTACTTACTTCCACCTGATATCATATATCTATATATATATATCTATATATATATATAATATTCATTGTTGTCTCTGCCTCCATAAGACATTGTCTTCTTCAGTGTCCTATGTGGAGAGCTTAAAGAGTGCCTGACACATAGTAGATGCTTAATAAATATTTTTGGCTAAATGAATGACTGAAGGAATTAGCTGACATCAGATCTCAGAGTGGATAGTGGCTTCCATGCTTTAAAGGTTAGGGTCTTAAATATCTTGTCAAAAGAATTAAAACCTTGAGCATCTGTATTTGAAGATGATAGATTTTAACTAGACATTGTACAGTGTCTGTATACATGGAATCATTGTTGTAAACCAACGAATATAATGTTATATGTCAATTATATTTCAGTTTTTAAAAACTGTTAAAAGAATGAAAGACAGAAGAAAGAAAGTGAAGTCACTCAGTCATGTCTGACTCTTTGCAACCCCATGGACTGTAGCCTGCCAGGCCCCTCTGTCGATGGGATTTTCCAGGCAAGAATATTGGAATGGGTTGCCATTTCCTCCTCCAGGGGATTTGCCCGACCCACGGATTGAATCCGGGTCTCCCACACTGCAGGCAGACTCTTTATCAATTGAACCACCAGGAAAGCCCAAAATAATGAAGTGAAATGTCACAACAAAAAAAAGATAAAACATCCCTTTTCACTGCCTACCAAAGTATCTCAATACTATAAAATAATATATGCTCAAAAATATTAATGTGTTTGAATAAATTTATTGAAGATGAAAAAATTAAAGGAGGAATAAAAGGGGGCATGAAGGATATAAGAAAAAGTGGAAATAATTGTTTGTGTGAAACTGAAGGAACTGTAGCTAGGAACTGCAGCTAGAGAAAGTGAATGAGAGGAGCAGACCTCCAGGTGGGTCTGGGCTGAGACTGTCCCAGCTAGTAAGTATTTGTTACTCCTCCAAATCAAATTTTGAAGTACGTGTTTCATATCTACTTGGAAGCCAGGCTAGTGATGGAAGGACTGGGAAGAAGGTGTGACCTTGGTGGCAACTTTTAGATGTTCTCTGCTGTCCAGACTCGCATCCCCATAAAATATGGGCTCTGAGCACCCATCCACTTCTGAAGGCAGCTTAATGAGGCCACTTGGTCATCTCACCTCCCTATGTCTCCTCACCTCTCATTCCAAGTAACCTATTAAAATGTCTGCAACAACACACTGTCCTGCCATTTTGCTATCCCTCCAGTGATATTGTAGGGCTCACTACCAGTTGGGTTATCAAGCAGCTTTCTGGATTACATTCATCCTCACTTTTGAACTTAGCAATGCCTTTAAGAGTTGTGTGGAAAATGAGCTAGCTACAAATATTTTAGGATAGATTACAGGAGCATTAGTTTAAATAAAATATCACTATGAGTGGTTATGAACTATGTAATATAGAGTTGACAAAAAAGTAAGCTTTATATATTTAGAATCTGACTCTGTAGCAGCCATTGGGATTAACACATAATGCATATTAATTACCTCATTTTATCCTTATGACCACCTGAGGTAGGAACAGATATTCATGTTATGCACAGTGACGGTGTAGAGAAGGTTAAATAATTTTAAATTATTTTAATTATTATTTTAATTATTTTTTAAATAATTTTCTCAACGTTATAGTGCTGGTTAGTGAAGGAGTTAAGACTTTAACCAAGACCCATGCTCTTGCCATTGGCCAAGGCTGTCCCAGTAAGAGTTTATTCTCAGTGGTGGTGGTGGTTTTTCAGCTACTTAGTCATAACTGACTATGACCCCATGGCCTGTAGCATGCTAGGCTTCCCTGTCCTTCACCATTTCCCAGAACTTGCTCAAACTCATGTCCATTGAGTCAGTGATGTCATCCAACCATCTTGTCCTTTGTCATCCCCTTCTTCTCCTGTTTTTGATCTTTCCCAGCATCAGGGTCTTGTCAGTGAGTCAGCTCTTCACACCAGGTGGCCAAAGTATTGGCGCTTCAGCATCAGTCATTCCAATGAATATTCAGGTCAGCATCAGTCATTCCAATGAATATTCAGGGTTGGTTTCCTTTAGCATTGACTGGTTTGATCTCCTTGCAGTTTAAGGGACTCTCAAGAGTCTTCTCCAACACCACAGTTCAAAAGCATCAATTCTTCAGTACTCAGCTTTTTTTATGGTCCAAATCTCACATCCATATATGACTATTGGAAAAACCATAGCTTTGACAATATGGACCTTTGTCAGCAAAGTAATGTCTCTGCTTTTTAATATGCTGTCTAGGTTGGTCATAGCTTTTCTTCCAAGGAGCAAGCATCTTTTAATTTTATGGCTTTTAATTTCATGGCTTTCACCATCTGCAGTGATTTTGGAGCTCAAGAAAATAAAATCTCTCACTGTTTTTTCCATTGTTTCCCCATCTATTTGCCATGAAGTGATGGGACCAGATGCCGTGATCATAGTTTTCTGAATGTTGAGTTTTAAGCCAGCTTTTTCACTCTCCTCTTTCACCTTCATCAAGAGGCTTTTTAGTTCCTCTTCACTTTTTGCTATAAGAATGGTGTCATCCACATATCTGAGGTTTTCATATTTCTCCTGGAAATCTTGATTCCAGCTTGTGCTTCATCCAGCCTGGAATTTCACATGATGTACTCTGCATATAAATTAAATAGTCAGGGTGACAATATGTAGCCTTGACATACTCCTTTCCCAATTTTGAACTATCTGTTCCACGTCTAGTTCTAACTGTTGCTTCTTGACCTGCATACAGGTTTCTCGGGACCAGTTAAGGTAGTCTGGTATTCCCATCTCTTTAATTTAGAAAGATGACAACAATAACCCTGTATGCGAGACAGCAAAAGAGACACAGATGTTTTGAACAGTCTTTTGGACTCTGTGGGAGAGAGAGAGGGTGGGATGTTTTGAGAGAATGGCATTGAAACATGTATAATATCATATAAGAAACGAATCGCCAGTCTAGGTTCAATGCAGGATACAGGATGCTTGGGGCTGGTGCACTGGGATGACCCAGAGAGATGGTATGGGGAGGGAGGTGGGAGGGGGGTTCAGGATTGGGAACATGTGTACAGTTGTGGCAGATTCATGTTGATGTATGGCAAAACCAATACAGTATTATAAAGTAAAATTTAAAAAAAAAGAAAAGAATTTTCCAGTTTGTTGTGATACCCACAGTCGAAGGGTTTAGTGTAGTCAATGAAGTAAAAGTAGATGTTTTTCCAGAATTCTTTTGCTTTTTCTATGATCCAGCGAATGTTGGCAATTCTCATTGGTAGAAAGGATTAATAAAAAGAAGTAAGGATATTGTTGAGGAATATAGGCTGATGCAAATAGTTATAGAAGTACAGTAAAGAAATGTATGACAGGGACATGTCTCTGCCTTGTTTCTGCCAGGAGTTTACACACTATACCCTAGACTCACATTCTCAAACATTGAGTGTTTGTCATATCTGAACATGGGATACAGTGGTGAAGAAAATTGAGCTGTTGTCTTTATTCCTAGAACCTCAGCCCAGCTACCCTCTTGGGAAACAGAATCTTTAAATGCCCTTCAGCCTTAACCTCACCCCCTTCTTGGACCTATGAACACACCCCACACCGTTGTTGCTGCTGTTGTTTTTCAGCCGCTATGTCATGTCCAACTCTTTGTGACCCCATGGACTGCAGCACGCCAGGCTTCCCTGTCCTTCACCACCTCCTGGAGTTTGCTCAACCTTACACTCACTGAATTGATGATGCCATCCAACCATCTCATCCTTTGTCTCCCCCTTCTCCTCCTGCCTTCAGTCTTTCCCAGCATCAGGGTCTTTATACCCTTTATTCCTCTTTTATCCAAACTGCCTTCTTCCATCTTTTCTCCAACATCAATCTGGCACCTGCCATTCACCAACATGGCTTACCTTGTGGAGGTGACAGTAAGTTCATGAGTCTTAGGTGTTTCTGCCTTCGTGGGCCCTAACCTTCTTTTAAAATAAAGGTAAATGTTTTTTATGACCACCTTGGCATTGAAATGAGTGTAGTAATATAACATATTAAACATTTTCTTTGACCTAAAAGTTTGTATTTTTTCCCTTATGCTTTTAAAATAAATGAAAATATTTCCATAGGCCCAAAAAAGAATCATGAGCTGTAGGTTCTATGCCCAGTATAACTAATGCTTATATTGATGGTGGGTCTAGTCACCATTTGGCAAAAAGCTGATGCTCACCTATTGCTTTCTAGTAAGTCAGGCATAACTGAGCAAGAAATACCTTCTTTGGTTTATTGAGATCTCTCTGTGAGGCACTTTTCTGGGAGCTTAAGACTTCTGCCTTTTGCTTTGATGCTCTAGTCATCACTCAGTTGTCATCTGGTAATTGCCTAATTATATTATCTGGTGATAAGTGAGGTTTTTAAGTGATAAACTTTTCCAAACAGCTGTGATGGGATTTGGATTTGGTTTCAATATTTTAATTTACAGTTGCATTTGTAAAATCATAATTAGCCTTAATTCATTTAATGACCTCCATCACAGGCTGTAGAATATGTAGAATGTTTTTAATTACACATGAATCAACATCACAGTTTTAGAAGGGTCCAGTGAAGTTGACATTCACGTAATTCCTACCATTGGTCCTTAGCAGAAGATTTAATAATTTTTCCACTAACAGTAAAATGGTTTTTAATGAATACAAAATGTTTTTTCTGAAAGGTTGAATTCACTTAGTAATTTAGAGATATATCTTTCTCTTTTAAATTTTTGGAATCTCCTTCCTGACCTTTTCTGTTCTGTGCCCAGGATAAATATACGTCTTTGGATAAAGTTAATGATGTTATAACTGATCCTGAACAAAAGGTTAACTTCTAATCAGGACCACAATTGAATTTAATCTGTCAAAAGTGGTTTTATGTGTGTTTGTGTTTTTCCTCTCCATTTAGGTGTGTCTCTTAATTAATCTTGCCTTAGAACGGATTTGTGTTATTTTCACTTTTAGGTAGACCATAAAGGTAGCATTCTGAAGAACGATAAGTAGGGACTGGTCAAATTCAATTATTTTTGCCTACTTTGCTAGCAACAGTTTTGGAAAATCTGGATTGCACTATGAAAAGTCTGTGTGCCTAGTGTCATGTTATCCAGTTGGCCAATCCGCTTGGTTTTGGGAAATGTCCTAGAAGCTTGGCAAGAAGAAGTTCTCAAGAGAGCATGAGTCCTGCCAATTTCCAACTGGCCAAGACTCATTACAAGGACTACCTTCCTTCCAAGCAACCTGGCGTTTCCACTCAGATTGCAACCTGCAACACAAAGATGCGCTTGGGAGGAAGACTAAGCAAACCTCTTCAGATTTCTGCTCCAGGTGCATCTTTCATTCTGGTCTATCTGGAGAATCTTTCATTTCCTATCTTGTTTGCTCCAATCTTCTTTTGATCACTGACCATTTCAAATATTAGGGAACAGTGGGCACATGACAGGTTGGTTTCAGAACCGAGAAAGAGCCAGGACAAATGAAAGATGAATGAACAGATCTATTTATATGTATGTATGTGTGTACACACACACTCACACACATACACACACAAGGCATTGAACCTGCCTGAATTGTTCAAATTGTTGTTAATGAAATTGTAGATTTTCTGTGTGAGGAAACCTTTGCTGGCCTTTGCTCCAAGGGCTCCCAGCCTGCATGCCTGTTTGAGGAATGGTGACAACTGTGCTCTTTGCCTGGCTACTTCCATTTGTGAAAACATGTGGGTGAATGGTAGGTCTCTCCACTGTGAATCTTCTTTTCTAGTCATAGCCAAGAGTAAAAGCTCCCAACAGAACTGAATAACATTCAGGGCCTACATCAAATAAGCTTAATTTGCTTTTTATAAGAAAAAAAAAACCCTCAGAAAACTGAAAAAAGATAGTTACCCAATTAGAATTTCTAGACAATTACTTTGTTTCTAAAATAACCGTCATTTTAATATGTTATTTTGCTGTTGTTCAGTCATATCTGGATCTTTGCAACCCTTTGGACTGCAGCATGCCAAGCTCCCCTGGCCTTCACATCTCCTGGAGTTTGCTCAAACTCATGTCCATTGAGTCCCATCCTACCATCTTATCTTCTGTCACCCCTTGTCATGCTGCCCTCAATCTTCCCAGCATCAGAGTCTTTCCCAGTGAGTTGGCTCTTCACATCAGGTGGCCAAAGTATTGGAGCTTCAGCTTCAGCATCCATCCTTCCAATGAATATTCAAGGTTGATTTCCTTTAGGATTGACTGATCTGATCTCCTTGCTTCAATCATGTCTGACTCTTCACGACCCTATGGACTGTATCCCACCAGGCTCCTCTGTCCATGGGATTCTCTAGGCAAGAACACTGGAGAGGGTTGCCATGCTGTCCTCCAGGTGATCTTCCCAACCCAGGGATCAAACCTAAAGTCTCTTATGTCTCCTGCATTGACAGATAGGTTTTTTTTTTTTTTTTTTTTTTTATCATTAGCGCCAACTGGGAAGCCCCGATATGTTATTTTAACACAGCCATTTCTGATAGTATAGATAAGCAAGACAGAGATATCCCATATATGAAGTGAAGTTTATTGGCTGGGTGTGTCTGGGAGAGTCTGGAAGGCTTGGAGCCCATACATATCCCTTTGGCAGATCTGGCCTCATTTTACCTATAAACACTGTCAACACTGTTATCTCTGAGAAAAGAGCCTTGAATCAGATTAGGTGAGATCATTCCTTCAATGGGTTAATGTATCCTTGTCCCAAGAGCTCTGGTTTCCCTTTTCACGGTGCTCCTCAGTCCCCATGTACTTTAAAGTGCATCTTGGCTCTTGTGCGTGCCCGCTGGCTCTTATCTGTCTGACCATCAGAGCAGATTGGTGTGATCCCTGCCCTGCCTCATGCAGATGGCACAGAAAGGAGCTGGGGCACTCAGGAGCGAGCCCAGCCCCATTCCCCTTATTCTTCTCCTCTTGGTGTTTGTTCCTATATTGTGAAGCCATGTTTGGAAACCTCCTCCCCACTTGCCTCAGTTTCTGTAAATCTCTTGGCTACGAGAGGAACTCCAGCCTAGAAGGGCTTAAGCTGGTGACAATCTCTTGAAATCAGCAGAGACTGGTGTATGGCTCCACTAGGTCTTGTTGCTCTATTGCCGAATGTTCAGCTCTTTGTATGGAATGCCTTGGGCATCATAAATGATGACTGTATGAGTGAAAGAAGAATCTCGAGGGATGTATCCCCATCAACTTTCACTAGACCTTCCTAGATTGTCCCCCAAGTGTCCACTTCAGTGTTTTATCACTTTTTAAGCATACATCAATAGATATTTTTGCACTGTTCCTGAGTGTGACACATTATGTTACAAAGGTAACCTGTAGTCTGATAATTGAGTGTCATGGGCAACAGCAGTCAAGCTGGAGGGGTGGCATCTAAGCACGCCATTCTGAAGGGGTAGAAAGAGCATTGATAGAGACATCTGCGGGACATGGAGAGAGGTTGGGAAGTGCACCTGACCTTGACTGTGTGGTTAGGGAAGTCTGCCTAAAAAAGCTGTCACTCTAAATGGAAAAATTAGTTGGCATTAGTGCAGCAAAGCAAGGAAAGAAAGAGGTAGTAGAAGGAAGAGAAAGAGAAATGTTTTGAATGTATAGAGATCTAAAGCTTGAGAAACTGAGAGTAAATTCACAAGTTCTCCATTGTATTCAAATATCCAATTCCTTTCATTAAATTATCTTTGGAGATGAAGAATTCCTTCTGGCCCATAGGATGTGCAAGATATTTTCATTCACCTTTTGCACACTTCTGTAAAACCTTTACAGTACTTACAAATTCTTTTAAATGTGTGTCTTCCCAAATCCAAAACTCTAAGACCAAGCATTTCACTTCACTTTCATTTCACCCTAGGCCATAACTCTCTGGGTGTCCATCCTGACAGTGAGCAAAGGCCTCTCTGGATGCTCCACAGAAACTGATTGTCAGTTTCTGAATCTGTGAAATGGAGCAATTAACAACACAGGTTCAGGGACAGAGTAACTGTGAAATGAAGATGCTTCACCTCTGCACTCCTCTCACTCTCTCTGGGCTTCTTCCAAAATCTAGGCATACAATTGCCAGATTAAGCAAATGAGAAATACAGGACACACAGTAATAAATTTGAATTTCAGAAAATAAAAAAGCATAATTTTTTAGTATGTGTGTGTCCCAACTTTTGCATGGCACATATTTATAATAAAAGTGATTCATCATCTATCTGAAATTCAAACTTGACCAAGATTCCTATATTTTATCTGGCAATCCCATCCAGGATGTGGCCTAGAAAGAGTATACTAGTAATGTAGTCTTCTCAAAGAGAGTCCAAATTGTATAAGCCATGCAAAACCAGGATTCTCTCCCATATGGTTCAGTTTGTTATCATGATTAGCTTAAAGCACTTAACACTACCATTAGTAAAACTATTTTGGTTATTGTTGTTATTTTGGTAGAAATAAGCCTTGCTCAAGAAAGGTCATGGCCTTTACTGACATATTTAGCTTGTGATGAACTAAGATCATCACTTCTTACTCTTTTTACTCTTGTTTACTTTTTCCTATGTTGAAAATTCCATTTGCACCAGGCACTCTCTATTCACAGCATTCGGATTCATGGATAGCCTGATCTTAACCATATTGTTAGCCACTACTTCTCTTACCGTACTTGAAAAGAAGGCAGGTAACCTGAGGTCAGAAACAGGATTCTCTCACTTGTGCAGAATCTTATGAAAAGATGATTGAATCCCCTCACCAAAGTGGGGCTAGAAGGAAATTTTCTTTTGAGGCCAGTTGTCTGCTTTCCTTTAGAGCTCAGTGATTATTTTCGTGACTTTGAAGTCATCAGTGAGGTCTTTCTCTTTCCCCAGCCGTCACTGGTGAGATTTGCATCAGCTCACCTCACCCATGGGCTTCCCTGGTGGCTTTAGTGGTAAAGACTGCTACTGCTGCTGCTAAGTCGCTTCAGTCGTGTCCGACTTATGCGACCCCATAGACGGCAGCCTACCAAGCTCCCCCATCCCTGGGATTGTCCAGGCAAGAACACTGGAGTGGGTTAGTGGTAAAGAATCTGCCTACAATTAAGGAGACCTGAGTTCGATCCCTGGGTCAGGAAGATCCCCTGGAGAAGGGAATGGCTATCCACTCCAGTATTCTTGCCTGTAGAATTCTGTGGATGGAGGAGCCTGGTGGGCTACAGTCCATGGGGTCACGGAGTTGGACATGACTGAGTGACTAACACTTTCACCTCACCCTAGGCCATAATTCTCTGATTGTCCATTCTGACAGTGAGCAAAAGCCTCTCTGTATGCTCCGTGGAAATTGATTGTCACACAGATACAGTAGAAGTCTATTTTGGCCACGCTTGTGCTTGCCTAGATCCACTCCCCTCCACCCAAGTTTTGGGTATTCTCCCACCCCCGACCAATCTAATGAGCACTTACCAGGGCACTGCCAGCATCTCAGGGCTCCTAGGGCTCTGTGAGCACATGAGGAGGTGCTCCTGCTGCACAGCATCTGGGATATAAATGGCCCTCACTGTGCTTAAAAAAAGGATATATTTTCTTATCAGTTTCTTAAGGTTGCTTTGGCAAGCAACTAGGCAGCAGGCTTGTAATATTTTTTACATACGATGTTTGAAACCACTAATGCAAAATCAATTATCCTACCATTTTCATCACCATTTGAGAAGTAAGGAATTATACTAATTGTCTAGAGAATACAGCCGACCCCCGTGGAAGTTGCTCTGCTTAATCACAGATAGTTCTCACCCTGTGCTTAACCTTGAATGAATTTCCTTTTCCAGTCAGTGTCCCAGTGCCATCTAATTTGTTTAATTTTGTATCCATATGAGATATGTATATTCTGTGATAATCATTTCATGATGTATATGTCATTATAATGTACATCTTAAATTTATGCAGTGCTGCGTATCCATTATATTGGAATACAACCAGAAGAAAAAATAAAACTTGGTCTCACTCTTTTGGAAAAGTGGAAGAGAGCACTAAATGACTGCTAATCTATTGCAATCTAAGCACTAATCTTCAGTGCTTTTACTAATGATGTTCATCATGGTAGCTAACATATTTTCAGGGCTTTCTATGTGCCAGGCTCTGTGATATAGACTTTATTGCATAATCTCATTATATCCTCACCTCCTGATGAAGCATCAATATTATTTTCCCATTATACAGATTCAACACTGAATGCTTAAGGAATGTCCTAAACTCACAGAGCCCATTGATTTTGGAAAGGACAGGTTGGGACAGATTTGGTAGGCTTTGGCTTTCAGTGATTATTCAAGTTTGGACCAAGTTCAAGTGAACTCGAATCCTGGATCCACTGTTCACTTAGACTCTTTTAAATCAGCTTGTGGATCACGATAAACTGTGGAAAATTCTGAAAGAGATGGGAATACCAGACCTCCTGACCTGCCTCTTGAGAAACCTGTATGCAGGTCAGGAAACAACAGTTTGAACTGGACATGGAACAACAGACTGGTTCCAAATAGGAAAAGGAGTTCATCAAGGCTGTATATTGTCACCCTGCTTATTTAACTTATATGCAGAGTACATCATGAGAAACGCTGGGCTGGAGGAAGCACAAGCTGGAATCAAGATTACCGGGAGAAATATAAATAATCTCAAATATTCAGATGACACAACCTTTATGGCAGAAAGTGAAGAACTAAAGAGCCTCTTGATGAAAGTGAAAGAGGAGAGTGAAAAAGTTGGCTTAAAGCTCAGCATTCAGAAAACCAAGTGGCATCTGGTCCCATCACCTCATGGCAAATAGATGGGAAAAGAGTGGAAACAGTGTCAGACTTTTTTTTTGGGGGGGGGGGGGGGGTCCAAAATCACTGCAGATGGTGATTGCAGCCATGAAATTAAAAGATGCTTAGTCCTTGGAAGGAAAGTTTTGACCAACCTAGACAGCATATTCAAAAGCAGAGACATTACTTTGTCAACAAAGGTCCATCTAGTCAAGGCTATGGTTTTTCCAGTAGTCATGTATGAATGTGAGAGTTGGACTGTGAAGAAAGCTGAGCATCGAAGAATTGATGCTTTTGAACTGTGGTGTTGGAGAAGACTCTTGAGAGTTCTTGGACTGCAAGGAGATCCAACCAGTCCATCCTAAAGGAGATCAGTCCTGGGTGTTCATTGGAAGGACTGATGTTGAAGCTGAGACTCCAATACTTTGGGCACCTGATATGAAGAGCTGACTCATTTGAAAAGACCCTGATGCTGGGAAAGATTGAGGGCAGGAGGAGAAGGGAACGACAGAGGATTAGATGGTTGGATGGCATCACCAACTCAATGGACATGGGCTTGGGTAGACTCCGGGAGTTGGTGATGGACAAGGAAGCCTGGCGTGCTGGGGTTCATGGGGTCACAAAGAGTCGGAAACAACTGAGCGACTGAACTGAACTCTGTTCACAAAATGGATCTAATAAAGCACCTATAGTAAAGGATTGTAAAGATTAAAGGGGCACTGATAATATTGATGAAAACTTATGAATGCTTACCAAGTACCAGGCCCTATTTTGAAGTTCATTGGACATATCTGCTTATTTATTTCTGACTGCAAAAATGGGGAGCTGTTCATGCTATCCAATTTTAGAGATGGGGAAGATGAAGCCCACAGAATATAAGTAACTTTCTCAAGTTTATGTAAAGAGTAAGTGATGGAGGTGGGATATGAGTGCAGCTGTTTGTATTTGGAATCATTTCACTACATTGCCTTCAATAATGGAACCAGAGCACTCAGCACAGTGCCCACCACATGGTAATCACTCACCAAATGGTTGTCTTTTAAGAACATGACTCTGTGCCAGGTGCTATGCTGACACTTGTTTAAGTTATTTCAAAAAATTCTTATGACCACCTTAATAAAGTAACAATGAACCCACTTTTGCATATGTGGGCACTAAGTTACCCATGAAATACATGAACTTTATGTGAAATATATGAACTTTCCAGCATCACATTCACAGTGAGTAACCACATTGAGACACAGACTCTGCCTCTTAAATCCCCAAGCCTGTGGTTTTGGCCATAGTCAAATAGACAGACCACTGTTGCTATTCTGAGAAAAGACAATCCCAAATAGCAGCTTATTTTTATGTGAGTCTTTTACATTTTCTGTAGCTCTCAAATTACCCCCATGTAATCTTTTTGATGCTTATTTAGGTTTGATTTTTGGAGTTGTGAAATTGATCATGATTTATGATAACTTCTGTTTTCTTTCTTCCCTCTGCTCCAACATATAATCTCCACATGCAGTGTTTCCCATCTCACTAGGAGAACAGGCACTGCAGGAACCATTTAGCATTCTAGGGCTTTGCTAAACTTCACTTTGGGGTGATGTATCAGGCAGTCAGTCACAGCAAGATGCTAAATGCCAGATGTTGCGTTGTTGGCTAGGATCATCCTTTGAACATCTGTCTCCAATCCTAAAAGGGGAAATGCCCTAATGCACAGAAAATGTGGCCATTTGTAAGAAGGTATCTGGCTGCTAATGAGTCACTAGGAGTGATCCAAGGGAATAAAGTTACCACAAAGGAGACTGGCCACATTCAGTAAACTCACTGATATTTTCAGTGAGTGAAGATTCGAGGGGTATTGGCATAATTTAAGGAAGAACTTATTTGGTACCTTTTTTCAGTTCTATTGTCTAGCAGCTGGAAGCTTGGTGGTTTAAAACAACAGAAACTTACTGTTTCACACTTCTGGAAGCTAGCGAGCCAAATCAAGTGTCAACAAAGCCATGTTCCTTCTGAGACCCTTGAGGGACGCTTCCTTGCCTCTTCCTGGCTTCTGGAGGTGGCTGCTGCCCTTGGTGTTCTTTGGCAAATGGCTGCCTCACTCTAGTCTCTGCCTCTGTGGGCACAGGCATTCTCCCTGCATTTCTTTTGCCTTCCCATGGCATTTCTTCTTATGAAGACACTAGTCATATTGGATTAGGACTCACTTTCATGACCTCATCTTAATTTGATGACCCTATTTTTCAAATAAGGTTGTGTTCATAGACACAGGGTGGGGTGGGGGGCTAGGACTTCAATGTGTCTTTTTGAGGTCACAATTCAACCCATAACACCATGTAAAATCATCACAAGTTCCAGGAATTAGGACATAAATATATTTGAGGGGGCCATTACTCAGTCTACCCTATATTCTAAGTGATAGTTAATGAGATCAAATATCCCAGAGCATAGCCGTGTTACCCTGATTCCCAGAGAAGGTCTGAGCTGAGTCTGGAATCCAGGTCTGTGAACCTTCTGGCTTTGCAGCTTCTATTTGAGTAGGCAAGTTCTTGGTTGAGTGTTACAAATAAAGAGTCCTTGGGTATAAATGCATAGAACTTGTGTTAGAATCGTTGACTGGGACAAAGATTTAGAAGTTTCACTGGCTATTTTAGGGAATGCAGTGGCCTGGTTTTACAGCCTTGAGGAAATCACCTTTTAAATTGGACCTTAGTTACATGAGCTTTGAAACAGGATTATCATAGAAACTTAAAATAAAATTGGTTGATGACTAATTAAAGCATCCTAACAAACCAAATGAGCAGGGCAAGTCTTGGAAAGAAGGAACAGTACTTGATGTTAAGAGCCCGCTGATGGACATATGCATGGGTGTGGGATCAAACAGATATCAGGACAAAGTTATTGCTGGCCCGACCCCTTCCTCTGCGTGTCAAAACACTCAGAAGTTAGCTCCTTCCCTCCAATGATAGCTCTTAAAATCTAAAGCCCACGCTCTTTCTTTAGCACCAGTTATTAAAAAGAAAAAAATAGAACGTTTCAGCTATTTTAGCCCTTTCTGCCTTTTCTCTACTTTTAATTTTCTTTTAAAACTCTTCAGACCCTGAGATGAAACCTTTTTCTTTAATTAATAAAGACTGCATGAAATGCTTCAGCAAATTCACACACTGCATTGTCAAACATAGAGTTTCACTTGGAAAGATGAAGAAAAGTGAGATTTGAATCTCCCCAAACTGCAATTAGGTCAAGTGGAACTATATTTGAGAGACAGAATCAGGAAAAACCTTCTTCAAGGATTCTGTATCTCTAAATAGATTTGGGGATTTGCTAAGGCTCCAGGTTAATCGTGATGAGAGGAGAAATGGTTGCCCTTGCTGTTGCTTCATACATGGGCAGCAGGAAGAGTTTGGAAACGTGGATGAGAGATTTTCCCATTGCTATGGACTATATCTGTGATATAAGGGGCACACATTTGTTGAAAGGTTTTTCTGTTCAAAGCAGGAGATCGATGCCCTGAACTCACAGGCACCATCCCGCTCAGCTGTGGCTCCCATCTCCCCAGGTGACTTAGGGAATTAGTTGACCTCTCTCGCTCTTAGGTTCCTGACCTGTAAGTAAGGGAGTGGACGAATCTTTAAGGGATCTGTCATTTTACAATGTTAAAATAGTGATCTCTTCAATACATTTGTTGTTATGCTGAGGATATCTGTGAAAACTTTCACCTCTTTGTGCTCAGTGGTTCACTACAGCTTTATACTGCCTCATGGGTCTTAATAAAAAATGTGTCTATTGTATGAGAAATGATGAAGGAAGCAAGTCTAGATCCTCTGAATGGTACCCTAGGTGGAAGCTACCTTCTAAATATTTCATGTTGATAGGGAGCATGAGAGTGAGAATCTTCAGAATTTCCTGAAGTGTGCTCCCTAGAAGATGAATTCCAGAGGAGGAGCCAACACTTATGATGGTGTTTTGCTGCAAAGAACACAAAACTCTATTACTTTGCTACTCGACATGTGATTCGTGAACCAGCATTTGCATCACCTGGGAGGTGGGCAGCAGATCCAGCCCAGATCTGCCAAATCAAAATTTGCATTGCAACAAATCCCAGGGGATTCATTTACATATTAAAGCTTGAGAAGCACTTTCCTCTTGATTACACGTCCATAAATAGAAAGTGTTTAATTCAGTAAGAAGTCCAGGAGTAGGCAGTTGTGGCTCAGTTTGGTGCCTCAGTGTGCAGTTGGGCATGCAGGCATTAGCCATCTTTTTGCTCCACCTTCCCCAGCATGTAGAGTTAATGACAGAGTACAAGGTGGCATTCAGCCCTACTCAGGGCTCACCAAGAAGAAAGAAAGGCAAAGGCAAGCAGGAAAGGATAGGGGTGAAAGTGAAAGTCACGCAGTCATGTCCGGCTCTTTGCAACCCTGTGGGCTATACAGTCCATGGAATTCTCCAGGCCAGAATACTGGAGTGGTAGCCTTTCCCTTCTCCAGGGGATCTTCTCAACCCAGGGATGGAACTCAGGTCTCCCGCATTGCAGGCGGATTCTTTACCAGCTGAGCCACAAGGGAAGCCCAAGAATACTGGAGCGGGTAGCCTATCCTTTCTCCCGTGGAGCTTCCTGACCCGTGAATCGAACCAGGGTCTCCTGCATTACAGGTGGATTCTTTACCAACTGAGCTACCAGGGAAGCCCAAAGATAGGGGTGGGGCCTTGCTTATAGGTTCTGGAAGTGGCTGCCGCAAGGGTCTCCACCTCTTACTGGCCACAACTGTGATATACAGGCCAGATTAGACACAAGGCAGGGCAAACACAAGAAGGGGTTTATTGCGCCAGCTTCTGTACTACAGAAGGCTCAGGAGAAGTGGACTCTGAGTTACTCGTAGGTAACCGATCCAATGTGTTTGCTGTATTCATGTTCATATTCATGGAGGAAAAAATATAGCCAATTATGTTTATTTTTTTTAATTTTTATTTTTACTTTATTTTACTTTACAATACTGTATTGGTTTTGCTATACCTTGACATGAATCCACCATTATGTTTAGGAAATAAATCTAAATAGGTTTCTTTTGCACAGGACTTCTGAAAGCTTTTAATATACCAAGGTGCATTTTAAATCTTCCAAGAGGGAAATACAATATATAATGTTTTCTACTCATCTGGTTATAGAACTTCTTTTCTCAAAAATCAGTTTTCTGCCAGAGGGGGGGAAAATACAAAAATAACTGGAAAATGTAGATCGATATCATGTGATTATGTGTTTTTGAGCAGGGGTCATCAAACTTTTCTGTGGAGGGTCAGATGGTAAATATTTTGGATTCTGCAGCCATAATGTCTCTGACCAGCTACTCAGCCTACCATCAGGGTGCAATATGTCAGCGGACAGGCTTGTGTTGACACATTGTGCCCACCGGCCATAATTTGCTGTCTCTATTTTAGAGTCCAGTTCAGTTTAGTTGCTCAGTCAAGTCCAACTCTTCACAACCCCATGGACTGCAACATGCCAGGCCTCCCTGTCCATCGCCAACTCTTAGAGTTTACTCAAACTCATGTCCATTGAGTTGGTGATGCCATCCAACCATCTCATCCTTTGTTGTCCCCTTCTCCTCCTGCCTTCAATCTTTCCCAGCATCAGGGTCTTTTCAAATGGGTCAGCTCTTCACATCAGTATTGGATGTATTGGAGGCCAAAGTATTGGAGTCTCAGCTTCAACATCAGTCCTTGCAATGAATATTCAGGGTTGATTTCCTTTAGGATTGACAGGTTGGCTCTTCTTGTAGTCCAAGGGACTCTCAAGAGTCTTCTCCAACACCACAGTTCAAAAGCATGAATTCTTCAGCTCTCAGCTTTATTTATCGTCCAACTCTCCCATGCATACATGACTACTGGAAAAACCATAGCTTAGACTAGATGGACCTTTGTTGGGAAAGTAATGTCTCTACTTTTTAATATGCTGTCTAGGTTGGTCATAGCTTTTTTTCCAAGGAGTAAGTGTCTTTTAATTTCATGGCTGCAGTCACAATCTGCAGTGATTTTGGAGCCCCCCAAAATTAAGTCAGCCACTGTTTCCCCATCTATTTGCCATGAAGTGATGGGATCAGATGCCATGATCTTAGTTTTCTGAACATTGAGTTTTAAGCCAGCTTTTTCACTTTCCTTTTTCACTTTCATCAAGAGGCTTTTTAGTTCTTTGCTTTCTGCCATAAGGGTGGTTTCATCTGCATATCTGAGGTTATTGATATTTCTTCTTGAAATACCTTGATTCCAGCTTGTGTTTCAATTAGAATTAGCCACACCAAAATCTTCCCTGGCAGCTCAGACGGTAAAGCGTCTGCCTACAATGTGGGAGACCTGAGTTCAATCCCTGAGTCGAGAAGGTCTCCTGGAGAAGGAAATGGCAATCCACTCCAGTATTCTTGCCTGGAAAGTCCCATGGACAGGGGAACCTGGTAGGCTACAGTCCATGGGGTTGCAAAATGTCGGACATGACTGAGTGACTTCAATCCACAGCAAAAACAAGATGAAAGAGACACAACCACAACAAGATGTACTAATATTTTGATGGTGCCCTAAATTCTACAAAATATTTTAATATGAATTCATATTTATATTGTATTTTTATATTCAATGTAAATATATGTATACAGATATAAAATGTTCAGTTCAGTCGCTCAGTCGTGTCTGACTCTTTGCAACCCCATGAATTGCAGCACGCCAGGCCTCCCTGTACATCACCAACTCCCAGAGTTCACTCAGACTCACGTCCATCGAGTCAGTGATGCCATCCAGACATCTCATCCTCTGTCATCCCCTTCTTCTCCTGCCCCCAATCTCTCCCAGCATCAGAGTCTTTTCCAATGAGTCAACTCTTCACATGAGGTGGCCAAAGTGCTGGAGTTTCAGCTTTAGCACCATTCCTTCCAAAGAAATCCCAGGGCTGATCTCCTTCAGAATGGACTGGTTGGATCTCCTTGCAGTCCAAGGGACTTTCAAGAGTCTTCTCCAACACCACAGTTCAAAAGCATCAATTCTTCAGCACTCAGCCTTCTTCACAGTCCAACTCTCACATCCATACATGACCACAGGAAAAACCATAGCCTTGACTAGACGGACCTTAGTCGGCAAAGTAATGTCTCTACTTTTGAATATAAAATGTCACACACATGGAATCCCCTCTGATTTTTTTACCCATGATAATGACTATCACTCTTGTATAGTTTCTTGAAAAAAAAAAAAAAGTACCGTGCTCTAAGTTTCCCTAAGAAACGACTCTGGATATTATTCATCAGGACTCTGGATATCATATTTGATCATTTGTCCAAAATTATAAAGTTTTGATTATATATATATTTTCTTCCCAACATGCTCTGAGAATTTCTTAAATTTAACTGTCATATTCATTCTTTGAGGGAGGCCACAATCCAACAAATTATTCACAGGGGCTTGTGAAAGCATTGCAAGTATTTGAGATTTACTATGGCAGCAGAAGATGAAATGGTTAGATAGCATCACCAACTCAATAGACATGAACTTGAGCAAACTCTGGGAGATAGTAGAGGACAGGGAAGCCTGGTATAGTGCAAACCATGAGGTCACAAAGTCAGACACAACTTAGTGACTGATCAACAATTTAGGGGCTCTTAGCTTTCTAGACCTTAAATTCCTCAGTGCAAGTCTCCTTCCAATCATATCAGATTTTTAGGCTCCTCGGTTCCGCTATTATGTACAACCATCATACGAGGTACATGGTTCTATTATAATGGCATCTGTGGTGTTTGGGGCTTCCCAGGTGACTCAGTGGTAAAGAATGCACCTGTATTGCAGGAGATGTGGGTTCAGTCCCTGGGATGGGAAGATCCCCTGGAGAAGGAAATGGCAACCTATTCCAATATTCTTGCCTGGGAAATCCCATGGACAGAAGAGTCTGACGGGCTACAGTCCATGGGGTCACAAAAGAGTAGGACACATCTTAGCTACTAAACAACAACAACAATTATGGTGTTTTAGTGTACTTGCTTCGGAGAAGGCAATGGCACCCCACTCCAGTACTCTTGCCTGGAAAATCCCATGGATGGAGGAGCCTGGTTGGCTGCAGTCCATGGGGTTGCTAAGAGTCACACATGACTGAGCGACCTCACTTTCACTTTTCACTTTCATGCATTGGAGAAGGAAATGGCAACCCACTCCAGTGTTCTTGCCTGGAGAATCCCAGCGATGGGGGAGCCTGGTGGGCTGCCGTCTATAGGGTCGCACAGAGTCGGACACGACTGAAGTGACTTGGCAGCAGCAGCAGCAGCCGTGCACTTGCTTATTTAAACTCCTTATGTGTCTTTGCTTCAGAAATAACCTGCTTGAGGGCCAGGCTGGTGTATGTTCTGTTTGTCCCAGCACCCTCAGTGCTGAGCAGACTGTGATGGATGAACACTGTTGAGTGAAGTGTCCGGTGTCAACTGTAGGGGTGGGATGTGAGGGAGCTGTGAGGGTGACTTCAGGGCTGCTGGGTTACCTTGGGGTTTCAAAGCATGTCTTCTGTACTCACTGACACGCCATCTCCACCCTGCAGGTGGCCATCTATTCTGACTCTGCTGGCATTTTCTGTCATGTCACAGCAATGAGAACCGATCCCAAGGCAACAACAATGATGTACCTGTGGATTGAGTTCAGGCCATTAAATTGCCATCATGCGACCTATCTAATGTCATTATAGCCCAGTTCCAGAAAAGCAGAGAAATAAGAAAAAAAAAATGACTCAATTACCAATGTATGTGTTGTCAGACTTTCAAAAGAGCCCGAAGGAAGAAGTGTCTGTAGTAGATGGAATGGTGTACACCCACACACACCCACGCGCACACACACACACACACACACAAAGCCATCCCTTCTAAGGATAAACTTCCAAGTTTGTAAACTATAGGAGGAGGACAATTACTAAACTAGAGTTTTATTTGGATGTGAGCCCAGTTCACTCACTCTAGAATACTCTTCAGCCAAATTTGTTTTCAGGGGCTTATGGAAGAAATTTTACAAATTCTAAATAGGAAGTTTTGAAAAGCTGAGATCCTTAAATCATACAATATTCACCGAGTGACATAGGTTGCCTTGTATGTTACTTTGGGATTGAAGAAAAGAACAAAACAGCATTGCTGGACCACGAAAGTGAGTGAAAGCATATAGTCAATGGCAAATGACACTGACATCCCTGCATCCTGGATTTGCTGACTATCAGGTGACTATCCAAGACATTGTTATGGTAGTTTTGGTTTGAAATCTTTCCCTGGAAAAGTTGCTTTAGGAACCCTTCAGACATTTTCTCACTTTAACTGATTTCATCAGTGTTAACCCTGCATGGGACGCTGTGCGGCTCTCCTGCCTTGGAGTCATACACTTTCTTTTTCTTTGTTTTGTTGTTATATTTGGCTTCTTAGGGAAATACCTGAGCAGAATGTCCACCTCTCTTGGCTTCTTATAATTTTATTATCAGTCTTTCTTGTCACCTGCTCTTGCAAATAGGCCCGGGAACTTTGGGCATCCTTGTGCCTTAATAGTATTTTTAAAATGCCTCCCACCTCCTCTTTAATTAACTGTAATCAGGAAGGCTAGTTGGTGGACACATGGTGTCATCACTCTGTGAAATGCTGCCTGATGGCTATAAACATGGCCATATGCTCTCTGTGAAATATGACTGCAATCACCAGCAACAGGAATAGCTGATGGGAGAAGACTCGGCTTCTCACTTCCTTCTGCTTTATTCTCCAAACCTGGGAGGCACTTTGCAGGTCAGCTGAATATTTTCTCTCAGCCACTGCTGCTTCTGCTAAATTTCCTTTTATTTTAGTTTCAGTTCTCTCCAAGACATATTTGAGCTAGAAATGGCAATTATTAATGGAATATATTTGGTACCTTCCTGTTTAACATCACAACACTTTAATTAGGCTGGCCTCTCTTTAAATCCTGCACTACACACGTAACATGAGTTTCTCCAACTAAGTGGTTATCAAGAAAGAGGATAAAACCATCAAAATTTTCACAGTGAATGAACAAGAATTTCTCAGCAAAGTTCAATAGATTTGCCCTGAACCGGTGCGGCTTATAAAACCCTTGAGCCTAATTGCTTTCCTGCATTTTGGCAAGAAAAATAGCTGACTTGCAATGGAATAGAAAGAAGAGGTTTGGAAGAAAGTGTCTTTTAAGAAAAGCTTCCAATGAAAATTTCAATCAATATTTTTAATCCCAGGAGACTAGATAAAATATGATATTATGTCCCTTGCACTGAGAGATTGTGACGAGGGTTGTTTTCCGTGTAGGTAGGAGAGCAGCATGCCTCTCATGCTACAGTGTGGACAGAGAGCTATACTCCGGCATTTCAACAGTGCCTCGTACCTAAGGTGGCGGCCCTTGGATGCCACATTCTTACTTGAACCAGGTGGACTCCTGGTTTCACAGCTATGCTTGGAGACACAAATGTCTGCCTTCCCCACTGTGAAAGTCAGTGAGAGGAGCTGAGTATGAAACAAGTAATATACTCCATGTCCCTCCACTAAGCATCATTTGACTACTTATTGAAATAAACAGACAAAATTGAGTGCAGAGGAGAAGCACTGATTGCTTTGAAGCCTTCACTTTCCCATTTAGAAGTGTCTTAGGTTACTAATTTTGATATCAAGTTTTCTACCTCTAGGAGTATATATGTATACATATGTATTATTGAAAGCTTATTTTATTGCTTCTTTTATGCTTTCAGGGCTTTGTTAAAACAGGGCTCTCACCCTTTACCCTTTTTCACTTTTTTCCCCACCTTGTATGTACTGCACAGACTATTAAACTGTGTGCAGGTGATTGATCTCTTTAATAAAAGCAAGTTCTTTAGTAAGCAAAGAGTGATAAAGATAAACAAATGTACTGGTTTGTCCAGTGCTTTGGAGATTATGGTAACACGGGGGCATCAGGAAAGCCTATTAACAGATAAGTTAGATGAAACACATCCATTCTGATCTCAGTAAGTCGGGAAACCATTCGCTTTAAGTTAATTTTATCCATGTTTTCTCTTCATTTGTAATACTTTGTGGGTTTTAACAGAAAATATTTAATAGCGTGCAGTGCAGTCCGTAGATAAACGATCTTGGCAATTTCTCTACATAACTGCTTGTCAAGCCCTTTAGCAAGGTACACAACGCCCTGTAGTTTATCACTTCGCTTTCTAGATTGTTTCAAAAGATCATTGAGAGGGCCGAGACTCCCTAGAGTACTGTGCTCTGATCCTGTCATATTTTTTAAAATGCTGGAAATTGTAAGGTTACATGGTAAGATGGTTTTACATGGGCATTTCTGGAGCTCATCACCATGGCGCACCCTTTCCATGGTAACCACTGTTTCCATGGCACGTACCGTAAGCTTCTCCGGAGCAGCTGAGGGGTTTATCAAGATGCTTACCCACCCACAAGTGTGCACACACACACTTGCCTTCTTTCTCTCTCTCAGGCACAGATTCATCCCACCATTTATGTGAATTTAGGCACATTTTCTGACAAATTCTGACATTTCTGACTAAATGGAGCAAAATTAATTTTAAAATAAAATCTGCTTTTCTTCCTATTATGTGATGAGACAAATAACCACTGATGCAGCCTTTTTGAATGATGCAGAAATGTAACAAAACCTGGTGTTGTTCTCAGTGACATGGATTAACAGGATACAATCTCAGAGGCAAAATTTGACAGGAAAACAGTCAGCCCTGGACCAGATTTTCTAAATGTATCTCCCTTTCTTAGACTCTGCGCTAAGTCTGTACTCAGCATCATGTTAGATGCTATAGCACATAAAAGAAATTTATTCCCACAGGAGCCTTGCATTTTATGCAGGCTTGCGGGAATGAAGTTTAGACATATATAATAATTAGAAAACAATATAACATTGTACATAATCAAAATAAATTGTTATAACGCCAGAATTTTTAGGCTTAGAGGCAAATAATATAGCTGTTATTTATTTTAAAATATTTTTTTCTATCACTTTTATCCTTAGGACTGGAGAAACCAGAACACTTTAGGAAAATGTGCTGGTTTAGGTAGAGATAATGGTTCATGACTTTTTGAGGTGCTAATTAAAATCCCAAGATTTAACAACAGTTGTTGTTCTTTTGTTATTGATTTCAAAATTGATAGCTTATCCTTTTATAGTGTAGGTGGTTCCTTTGGAAATTAACTTCCAAATACTTTAAGTGTAGTGATGATAAGAGAATGGGGTCTCTGAAAACCATGGGTTATACCTAGTGTCCCAGTAGCTATTTTGGCATGAGACATAGAAATCAGCAGTTCAGGCATCCAAATCTTTCCCTTCTAAAGCTAAATCAAACGATCCCTTAAAATAAGCCCTATGTGAGCATGGTTCTTGGAAACTGATCTCGAAAGGAAAGTGTATGTAGACATAGCCAATTCATTACTTTTTTCAAGGAACATTTATTTTGTTCCCAAATGTGTCTAACACTTTCTGTAAAGAGTTTTTATTTTTTTCAGCAAGAAAAATAAGATAACTGTGTGAAACAACTAAGGGAACTCAAGCCTAGAGGTCCTAGGGAGAGTCAGAGTAAAGATGATAGAAATTCTGAATTGAAATGAATCTATGATGACATTATAAGAGTGTTATGTACCTCAAAACAACATGGTCAACAATAATAAGGATTTGAGTCAGTGCAAAGGAAAGAAGAAGGTATGAGAGAGAACCTGCAAAAGATGAAGGCAGAAATGAGTCTGGTATATTATGTTAAGTGAAAGAACCCAAACACAAAAGACCACACATTTTATGATTCTATTTATATTAAATGTCCAGAGAAGTCAAGTCTGTGGAGACAGAGAATGGGGATGCAGATGGGAATGGGGTTAACTGTAAATGAGCATGAAGGATTTTCTTGGGGTGGTGAAAATTTTCTAAGACCACATTATGGTGATGGTTGCACAACTAGGGAAACTTACTGAAAAATGAATAATAAACTTAAAGTAGGTGAATTTTATGTTATGCATATTATGCTTTAAAATGTTTAAAAAAAAAACAGAAAGAAATGAGTCTAATATGAGTAAGGGATAGCAAGGAAATTGACATGGTTGTAGTACAATAATAAGAACAGTCTCAGAGCAGGGAAATAAATTGATCAAAGCTGATAAAATGTAGAACTTGTTAAGAGAGAGAACTGTCCGACTACAAGTAAGACTAGATAAGTGAAGTGATGCCAATTAGGATACAATATTGGATTAATTGGGAGAAGAGAATGGGTTTTACTTGAAAAGTTACTTGGAATATTTTTGACTCTTCAGCAGAAAGAAGCATGCTTACTGAGAGTGGTGTTTTAAGAAGCTTAATTTTAGAAGTGGCATTTTAAGAAGCAGGATCCATAGGTGAAACCCTGTGTTAAATGTTCTGGCATTGGGAGGATCTGTGTGGTATTTTATCTTGAGGATTCGGCTGGGTCTCCATCTTGGGATTCACCTTGGCTGTTCTTGGGGGTACAATTATGGGCTTTATATATATAGATGACAGTGCCCTACCAGTAAACAGTCACTCTTTTGTTTCCCTTGATCTTATAAATATCTAATCACTATACTTAAGAGGAAGGAACCATATCTACTTAAAAATCTTTCTTCTACTTGACCTCCAGTCTATATTGACTGTGACTTATGTGGATACAAAGAGAACAACAGTCATTGAGTTTTATTATCAATTGCAGATTGATTCATTCAACAGAACCTCGTTTGAAACTTTCAATATGCAAACCATTACTAGGTACTATAAGAAACGCACATGAGAAGATTACATGTTCCAAGTCCTGAAGGATGTCACAGTCTGGAATCCTGCCTGTGAGATATCAGGCCTTGTAGAGTCCCCAGGTGAGTGTTTCTCCCTTCACCTGAGTCTGCTGTGTACATGGAACAATCCTAATAGTTCTTTTCTTAATCATTTTGAGAAGAAAAAAGTCAACAGGGCCTTTCCTTTCTTTGATATTTGAGATATTCTTGGAATGGTATTTCATTGCCCTTTGGTAGAATAGCTCATGAAAACCAAATAATACTTTGTGTAAACTACAGACTTCCCTGAAAGAGTGTGCTTGAAATTTTTGATTCAGCTAACTTTCTGTCAAGTTAAACATCCAATGTCAGGAAGGAATTTGAGAATTTGTAGAAAATTCTAACATATTCTTATAAATTAAGAAAGAGCTAAGGAAAATTCATTATAATCAGGTTTATAGGATCTTTGTTTTATGGAAGGTATCCCCCAACCTTATTTTTTCCAGTATTATTTAGATATAATTGATGTACAGCTTTGACTTGTGTAAATATTGTGAGATTCTCACCACAGTAAGTTTAGTTAACATCCATAACCTCATATGGTCGTAAATTTTTTTCCTTGTGATGAGAATGTTTAGGATTTATTCTCCTAGCAAACTTCAAACAGACCATGCTGCATTGTTAATTAGTCATCATGTTGTACGTTACATCCATATTTAACTAACTTATAACTGGAAGTGTGTATCTTTCGATCATCTTCACCCAGTTCCCCCATCCCTCACCCATGCCTCTGGAAACCACAAATCTGATCTCTTTTTTTTACGTTTGTTTTAGATTCCACATGTGAGATCATACAGTATTTGTCTTCTTCTGACTTATTTCACTTAGCATTGGGCTTCCCTTGTGGCTCAGCTGGTTAAGAATCCTCCTGCAATGCAGGAGTCCTGGGTTCAATTCTGGGTTGGAAAGATCCCCTGGAGGAAGAAAAGGCTACCCATTCCAGTGTTCTGGCCTGGAGAATTCCGTGGAATGTATAGTCCATGGGGTCACTAAGAGTCGGATACAACTGAGTGACTTTCACTTCACTTAGCATTATGGCCTCCAGATCCACCGATATTGTCACAAATGACAAGATTGCCTTCTCTTTTATGACTGAATAGTACTCCAGAAGGAAATGGCAACCCACTCCAGTGTTCTTGCCTGGAGAGTCCCAGGGGCGGCGGAGCCTGGTGGGCTGCCGTCTATGGGGTCGCACAGAGTCGGACACGACTGAAGCGACTTAGCAGCAGCAGTACTCCAGTGTGGTGAGTGTACACATTCTGTTGCTCACTCACTCAGTTTTGTCCAATTCTTTGTGCCCCATGGACTGTAGCACACCAGGCTTCCCCAGCCTTCACTCTCTGAGTTTGCCCAAACTCATATCCATTGAGTCGGTGATGCCATCCAACCATCTCATCCTCTGTTGTCCCTGTCTCCTCCTGCCTCAATCTTTCCCAGCATCAGGGTCTTTTCCAGTTAGTATAGATATACATACATATATATGTATATATACACTCACTTGTAAATTTATGTATATATATATATATGAATTTTTTTCTTTATGCATTCATTTAGCATTTTCTTTATACACTCACCTGTAAATGACACTTCACTTGTTTCCTTCTCCTGACTGTTATAAACAATGCTATAATGAACGTGGGGGTACAGATATCTCTTTGACAGAGGGATTTCATTTCTTTCAATTATACTCAGCAGTGGAATTGTAGATCATATAGTAGTGCTATTTTTAAATTTTTGAGAACGAGCCTTACTATTTTCCACAGTGGCTACAGCAATTTACATTCCCACTAACAGTATACAAAGACTCTCTTTTCTGTACTTCCTTGTCGGCATTTGTGTCCTGTCTTTTTCACACTAGCTCTTCTCACAGACGTGAGGTTTCTCACTGTGGTTTTCACTTTTATTTCCTAATGCAAGGAGATCAAACCAATCAATCCTAAAGGAAATAAGTCCTGAATATTCATTAGAAAGACTGATGCTGAAGCTGAAACTCCAATACTTGGCCACCTGCTGCAAAGAACTGACTCACTGGAAAAGACCCTGGTACTGGGAAAGATTGAAGGCAGGAGGAGAAGGGGACAACAGAGGATGAGATGGTTGGATGGTACCACTGACTTGATGGACATAAGTTTGAGCAACCTCTGGGAGTTGGTGATGGACAGAGAGGCCTGGCGTGCTGCAGTCCATGGAATTGCAGAGTTGGACATGACTGAGCAACTGAACTTCCTGAACTGAATAAATAATGACATTGAGCACCTTTTCAGATACCTATTAGCCATTTGATTATCTTCCTTGGGAAATGTTTATTCAGGCTCTTTTTCTATTTTTTAATTCCTCTTTTTTTTTTTTTTATATGAGCTGTATGAGTTCTTTGTGTATTTTGAATATCCAGTCTGATTTTTAAACAATTATTACTGATTTAAAGTAGTTGGTGCTCACCCCAATTTTGCATTTCTAGCTGCCTACATATATGGAAGCATGGTGGGAGGAGGCCCCTTTCAAAAGTTCTCTCAAACCAGCCTGAAGGGCTTATTAAAAGCATGGAGTTCAAATGCACTAGGTACCATCCCTTATTTTTCAGTGGAGGAAGCTGAGGCTTGAACAGACCAGAAACCATATTGAGGCCACCTATTTAAGCAGCGGCAGTACTGCTACTATCAGTACAGTATCAGAGACTTGAAGCCAGGTCCCTGAAATCATTATTATTGGAAATTCTTTTTTTTTTTTTTCTTTTTAACAATTTTTGAATCTGCCATGGGTGTACATGAGTTCCCAATCCTGAACCCCCCTCCCACCACCCTCCCCATATCATCTCTCTGGGTCATCCCAGTGCACCAGCCCCAAGCATCCTGTATCCTGTATCGAACCTAGACTGGCGATTCATTTCTTACATGATAGTATACATATTTCAATGCCATTCTCCCCTCTTGGATCATTTGTTTTAACTTCCTAGTAATTTACAGTCATTGAATTATGCCTTACGAAATACTAAGAGTAGAACCTATTTTTCCCATTCTCCTACCTTCCCACCAGTCACTCAGTATATACAGATTATTTTAGAAATATATTTCTAAAAGTTTAGCTTTTAAGTGTCACCAAATTTCCACCAATTCCTTTTAGTCCCTCCGAATGAGTCAGAATACTGTAAAAGTTTAGAAAAAAAAAGAAAGAAAGTGAAGTAACTCAGTCATGCCTGACTCTTTGCAACCGCATGGACAGTAGCCTGCACCAAACTCCTCTGTCCATGGGATTTTCTAGGCAAGAATACTGGAGTGGGTTGCCATTTCCTTCTCCAGGGAATCTTCCCAACTCAGGGATCAAACCCAGGTCTCCCACACTGAAGACAGGGAGCTGTCTGAGCCACCAGGGAAGTCCTGGTGAAAGTTTAGAGCAGGGGTTAAAAAACAAACAAACAAATGGATTTTGGTCTTGTTCTACCATTTATTAGGACCAGAGCAACTTATTTCAATGTTGCTGATAGATTACATTCAGTTCAGTTCAGTCGCTCAGTCATGTCCGACTCTTTGTGACCCCATGAATTGCAGCACACCAGGCCTCCCTGTCCATCACCAACTCCCGGAGTTTACTCAGACTCACGTCCATCAAGTTGGTGATGCCATCCAGCCATCTCATCTTCTGTCATCCCCTTTTCCTCCTGCCCCCAATCCCTCCCAGCATCAGAGTCTTTTCCAATGAGTCAACTCTTCACATGAGGTGGCCAAAGTACTGGAGTTTCAGCTTTAGCATCATTCCTTCCAAAGAACACCCAGGACTGATCTCCTTTAGAACAGACTGGTTGGATCTCCTTGCAGTCCAAGGAACTCTCAAGTGTCTTCTCCGACACCACAGTTCAAAAGCATCAATTCTTCGATGCTCAGCTTTCTTCCCAGTCCAACTCTCACATCCATACATGACCACTGGAGAAGCCATAGCCTTGACTAGATGGACCTTAGTTGGCAAAGTAATGTCTCTGCTTTTCAATATGCTATCTAGGTTGGTCATAACTTTCTTCCAAGAAGTAAGCATCTTTTAATTTCATGGCTGCAATCACCATCTGCAGTGATTTTGGAGCCCCCAAAATAAAGTCTGACACTGTTTACACTGTTTCCCCATCTATTTCCCATGAAGTGATGGGACCAGATGCCATGATCTTAGTTTTCTGAATGTTGAGCTTTAAGCCAACTTTTTCACTCTCCTCTTTGTTCTACAAAGTTTCACTTTGCTTCAGCTCCTCCTTGGTTGGGGGGAAGGGGTCCCATATTTTTCTACCCCAGTGATGTCAGTTTTGGCTATGTCACTTACTCTGTTCAAGATATTAAGAGGAAGCTTTGATCAGAATGTTAATAGCACAGAGTACCAATGTTAAATGATTTGGTTTGGTTTCTCATGCTTCTGCTATTAGCCATGAGAAGAGCGTGCTCTGAGTTCAATTTGCAGCTTGGAGTCAAACCATATTTGCAGCCTGGAGCCTGATCAACTAATCCCAATTTAGTTCAGAGCCTTCCTAGACAACCCATAAACTAATTAGTGAGAAAAAGAAATCTTTGTTCTTGTAAGTCACTGAGATTTTGTATTGTTTGTTTTGCAGCATTGTCATAACAATAACTGACTAAAAACAATTTCTCTATGCCTCAAATGCCTGATCTATAATGTGGAGTAATATTTGTACTAAACTCATTTCCAGTGTTTGAGATTCATTTAAATGATATATGTAACATATTTAGAACATTGTCACCTTGTAGAAAATTATGTCATCCACTATCATATGTTATTATTTAGTGAACCATACTCTAAAGACTTGTTGGTGTGCTTATATCACCTCCATAACACAGTAAAACCTGCCAGTGGAGGAGAAGTACAAGCAAACAATATGAGAACTGTTCTTGTGGTGACACTTCTCTTGGTTATTCTTCTCCCCCCTCTCCAGATTCATGCCATGATAATGGGCTGCAAGAGCTCCTTGACTGGTAGTGGGTCTCTTCATTCTGTAAAACTCCTTAGCTCTTCTGCCCATGTCTTTTCATCTCTAGAGTAAATTTGAATGTAGTGTTGGTGGCTGGAGCAGATATCTGACTGATATCCCCTAGACCAATGAACTCAACATGAAAGTATTGAATGCTTTCTACCTCAGACACTTGTATATCTCTATTTTTTGAAGTTTGTTTAGCAAGGTAGCCAGGAAGTGCCTCTGGGGCACCGCTCAAGCTGTGAGAATTGGAGTTGGCAGATCAGAACTCTAAATTTCTCACCCCTCTATGAGACATTTTGAGGAATATTCTGCTAGATTCCAGCAGAGCTGAGTCCTGTGCCTGCCCAGTTGCTAAGTCATGTCTGACTCTTTGCAACCCCCATAGACTGTAGCTCACCAGGCCCGTCTGTCCATGGGATTTTCCTGGCAAGAACCCTGGAGTGGGTTGACATGCCCTCCTCCGGGGGATCTTCCCAACTCAGAGATGGAACATCTACTGGCAGATGGCCTCCTGCACTGGCAGGCAGATTCTTTACCGCTGAGCCACCGGGGAAGCCGTTCCAATGGAACTGAGCCCCAGTTTCCCACACAATAACTTATTCATTGACATATCATTTACTGGGTTTTCTCCCTTTTCTGTCTCAGTAGTCCTTCCCTAACTTGTACTTCCTTGAATCATATCTCCCTAAAATGCCTGAATTCAAGGCTCTTTCTCAAGACCTATGTTTGGGCCAACAAACTCAGTGAATTAACCTATCTTTACCCCTTTTACTTACACTGTCTGCTTGTGGGCCAGGAGTACCATGGCAGACATCTACACTTGTGTTGATAAACTGGTAGCAAATTTTCAGTATTTTTTCCCTTGATTCTGCAGGTAACAAGGCCAGTGTTTTTATTTGGACAGGGTTGTCGTCTGTGGAGGGGAGCTTCTTCACCCCGGGTTATGTACCCTTCTCAGAGGCAGCCCACAGCAAGTAACTGATTGCTTCAGGGGTTCAAAGCTTGCCCTCCCTTGCCTCAATTTGATATACCTCTGAAGGGGATTCCCAGATTCCTAGCTAACCACAGAGTTGGAATGGCTGAGGCCTCTGCATTGTAGTTCAACTCCTCTTTCTGTCCACTCCTGCTTCTCTTTCTTCCCCGCCCCCTTCAGCCATGATTCCCAAGAGTACTTCCCAATAAACCTAGTAGATGCAAGTCTCTGTTTGAATGTCTGTCCAGTTAGTTCCAGGAGTAGTCCTAGGAAGCAGACTTTAAAATGGGATTTTGGAGCTGGAGCATCTACTGGCAGATAGGAATGAGGACTCCATCACAGGTACTGGGTAGAGTCCTGGTTGCCCTTGGCCTGCTCCTGTGGTGCAGTTGTTGAATGTGTGGTGAGCTGTGATGGGATCCCAGTGGAAAGGAATGCCTTGGCTGGTGCTGTTGGAGAGGTATGTAAGAGATGGGGACTATGGACTCAGATAGCTGTTGCTTGGAATTGTTCATGAGTTAATCAATGGAAAAAAGACTCCAGGAATAGACCTGCACTTATAAGTGAATAGTTTTTTTTTTTAAGTGCCAAAGCAACTAATATAAAAATTGTCAAAAAAAACCTAGTTCTGAAACATCTAGAAATTAATATGGATAATCATATACTTTGGCCTTATTTCATACCCTACACAAAAATTAATCCAATATTAATCTTAGATTTTAATGTAAAGTTTGAAACTACAAAGCTTAACAATAGTTTGGGGTAAACAAAGCTTTTATAAACAGGATAAACAGGCAAGAAATTTTTTTATAAAGATAAAATATACTTTGTAAAATGAAAAACTTTTGCTCATGAAAAGGAAACTGGTGTGAAAATGATTAGATAAGCCACAGACTATAATAAAATATATTTAATATGTGTGCTGTGCTTAGTCACTCAGTCATGTCCAACTCTCTACAGCCCCATGGACTGTAGCCCACCAGGCTCCTCTGTCCATGGGGATTCTCCAGGCAGGAATACTGGAGTGGGTTGCCAGGTACGCCTCAAGGGGATCTTCCCAACCCAGTAATTGAACCCAGGTCTCCCACATTGCAGGTGGATTCTTTATTGTCTGAGCCACCAGGGAAGCCCAAAAATACCAGAGTGGGTAGCCATCCCTTCTCCAGGGGATCTTCCTGACCCAGAAATCAAACTGGGGTCCCTGCATTGCAGGCAGATTCTTTACTAGCTGAATTACCAGGGAGCCCCATTTAATATATATTATATGTTAAATATTGAATAAAATAAAATAAATATGCATATTAAAGACCTCAAATCCAGCTATATTAAAACATTTCTTCCATTCAGTAATTAAAAAAATTGGCAAAAGGTTTGAACAGTTCAGACTCTTCACAAGAAAACATGGTAAATTAGTATATTTAAAAAACTGGGAAATTAAAATACAGTCAAAATTAGACACCACTTTAGAGGTACTAGAATGGCTGAAATTAAAAAGCTTGTGAATAGCAATGTTGGTTAGAAGATAGAGCAACTGAAATTTGTAAACACTGCTGGAGGGAATGTAAAATGGTACAACGGCCTAGAATATAGTTTGGCAGTTTCTTATAAAGTTAAGCGTAACCTACCTTATGACCCAGAAATTGTAATCCTAGGTATGTACCCAAGAAAAATTAAGTCATATGTCTAAAGAGAATTTCAGAGCAGCTTTAGCTGTCCCCTCACAGGAAGCAACCCAAATTTCCTCCAGCAAGAGAATGAACAGACCAATTTAGTATAGTCATACCTTACTACTCAACAGTAAAAACATACATACACTACTGAGTGTAAAATAAATAGCTAATTGGAACCTGCTATAAAGCACAGGAAGCTCAGCTTGATACTCTTTGATGACCTAGATGAGTCGGATAGGTTGTGGGGAGGAGCAGAGAGGTCCAAGAAGGAGGGGATATATGTACATATATAGCTGATTCACTTCATTGTACAGCAGAAACGTAACACAACTTTTTAAAGCAATTACAGTCCAATAAAAATTGTAAAAATAAATTAAATTAAAATTTTAAGCCACTTAAAACCATCTATTTGTAAAAAAAAAAAAAGAAACAATAGAAAGGAACTAAATACTGATATATGAAGCAACATGAATGAATCTCAAAAACATTATGCTGAAGGAAAGAAATAGACACATAAGAAAACACTGTGTATGAAGAGCTACAACAGGCAAAACTAATCTAGAGTAAAACAAACCACAGTAATTTCTTCTGGGTATTGAGGTTGACAGAGAAGGGGCACTTAAGAACTTTCTGGGGTGAGGGAAATATGCTATATATTGATAGGGATATGGTTATGTGGGTATACATATGGCCACAGTTACATGGATTATTCACTTGTCAAAACTCATCAAACTTAAAATCTGAACTTTTCATCGTACGCAAATTATACTTGAATAAAAGAAAGGGTTAAAAAAGTAAAAGCAAGTACACCAAGGCATAAATAGGAATGCATTTTGCCATAAATTTGGGCACAAGCTTTTCTGAGCTTGACTAGATTTCACATTCTTTTCCTTTAAATTATTTATTGAGCAAATGATCATTTTGGAGACTGTCTTTATCAAAATAAATTGCGGTTATATACTCTTAACTTAGAAATCCTCTCTGAGACAACAGAAGAAAGAAAATGTATATGTAAAGTTGTTTATTGAATAGTTTTATATTATGTTTAAAGACAAAACATTAAATGAAGCCAAAATGTTCAAGAAATTGTGGTACATTTGTATGATGAATTATTTCATAGCTAAAGACATCAAATAATCGTTATACAATAAGGAAATGGAATAATAATATTAGTGAACAACATAGGATATAGAATTGTATAGATAGCATGATTTCTATTCACATAGAAAACACTGGACAAAGAAGCACCAGGTTGTTAGGAGTTGTTATTCTGGGATTGTGAATGACTTTTATTTTCTTCTTTTCAGACTTCAGTTTCTGCATTTTTATTTATTTCTTTTATAATCTGACATAAACCATAAGACTTATAAAGTTTTACAGTAAAATGAAAGTTAAACCTATTGAAGCCCTGAGCCTGGCTTTCTTTGCCCTTCTGCAGCCACTCAACTATGGGCAAATCATCCATAGAAGTACATGGGAAACCCCTGAAGCTTTCTCAGAAATCAACTGCTCGGTTCTTGCAGAAATAGGATATGAATTAGAGTTTTTTTTAAACCTTCCTGATGAAGCCAGCTCTCCTTTCCCTCTGGTCCTCTTGCTTGTCTCTCCTCTCCATCCTACTCCAATTCTGCTGGTCTCTGAACCATGAAGAGCAGTGATGCTCTTTAGGAGATTCTAGCAAACACTGATATCACTAACTTCCATGCCATTCTAAAAATACATTTAATTTGGCTCCATTTCCTAGTCTGCAAACTTGTTTTAATCAAAATTGAAATCAGTGCAATAAGAAGTCATGTACATCTCAGCTCCACTGTTTGGTATTTTGCTGAGATTAAGTGAGCTCAGGACTCTGTAAGAGATCGCCCTGCACCGGAAGGGTTTCTACAGGCTTGCAGTCATGGGGCACAGTGATTACCATAGAAAAGCAATTTTTTAACAATAAATCAGCTCATTAAAACCAAGGCAATGAAAAGTTGCATATGAGGAGGAGAAAGGGAGTGAGGGAAGAAGAAGGACTATAAAAATCTCTTCATGATGTTTTATTTTATCTATCCAAAAGCTAATCCAAAGGTTGCTACAGGACTGTGCTCATAAAACAGGTCTGCAAAGGGAGTCTCTACAGAAAAAGCTGCTTGCCCGCTTCACTGGCAGTTGAGTTCACAGTAGAAATACATTCAATTCCACATAGTAATAGTGCTTTAATAACAGATGAAAATATGTTTTATGGTGTGTGTTGATAACTAAATGCTTATCCTATATATAGAAATTCAAATAATTGGAATTTCTCATAGCCAGCATCCAGTTGAGACCACTGGAGAATACCTTGATATAGAAGGTTAAAATCAATAGACTGTGTTTTGGTTATTTTTCCAAAGATGTCTGCTGTATGTTTAATATACTATATTTGTATTATGGGCTCTGGTTCCTGTAAATCTGAGGTCTCTCTTTCTTGAATGAATAAGGAGATAAGCAATTGAATTTGAAAGATACTTTATGCAACAGAAAAGCAATTTTGTTCCTGGTTATCAGAGGGCAAGAAGTGAACTAGCAATTGAATGCTAAATATTTTTAACCCTTGGAATTCTGGTTTACTCTCTGGGCTCAATCCATCTCAGCTGTAATGTTCCATATAATGGAGAAGCATTTTGTTAGAAGTTTAGTCGATCTGAAGTAATTAATTATCTTTTACTGTTAATGAATGTCAGTTTATACTACAAAATCTCCTATTTCCATTTTTATAGAAGGAAAGGAGGAAGATTCCCATTTCTTACTATGAAGACACATGAATACTGTTTAGCTCTGACTAGGGCTCCTTTGTGATAAACTTGTGTTGGTTTTAGCCGTGGTTCACAGTGGGTCTCTGAAATTCTTGGTGCTCCCAACCCAGCAAAGGAGGCTGACATTTTCTCACCACATTTTCTGGTAAAAACTTTATTGTCCACTCCACTGGTTCTTCTCAAATAACTTTTTAAAGAATTTGATGACTTAAAAATTACTTATTTCAAATTCTTTACTCACTAGTCTTTGAGAATAATAGTAAAGATATAGCTAAAAGCACTATTTTTAGACATTATTTTAACTGAATATTTCTGAAAAATATACCTTGCCAAAAAGTGATTTTTTTTTCTTTTGCTTATCAGTTTATATTACACGTGAGGTAGCCAGCCTCCAAGATGGGCCCCCAGTGATCTTCTCTGCCTGGCAATGATGTTTTTGTATAGTCATTATCCACGTTGTATTAGGGTTGCCTTTATGGTCAATAGTATACAGCAGAAGTGAAGGTGTATGTCTTCTGAAATACATCACATGAGACATTGCCACTCTGCCCTGTTCTCTTGAATTGCTTGCCATGTTATAAGGACTCTCCAGTGTTCCCATGTTGGAAAGGCCCATATGGCAATATGAGGCATCTGCAACCAGCACTTATTCGCCAGCCTTGAGAGTGAGACATCTTAGAAGTGGATGCACCACTTCTGATGATAGCTGCCCTAGCCAATGTCATGACTGCAACCTCCTAAAAGATCCTCAGTCAGACCACTCAGCTAAGCCATGCTCAGATTCTGGACCCACAGAAACTCTTAGAGATAACAAATATATACTGTTATTCTAAGCTCCTAATTGTTGGGTAGCAATTTGTAAGCAATAATACATAACCCTGGAAAAAGCCATCAAAGCACAATAACAGATTTCTCACTTAAATAGAATTTTACAAAAGCATGCTAGGATGAGAGTAACTTTGGGAACTGGACATTGTAGATTGTAGAAATACAATCTATTTTTTAAGATACCTTTCTGCAATTAAATTTTTTGTTACCAACAAATGTGATCATTGCTTTTAGTACATTATTTCCTTAGGTAAAAATTCTCCATGTGTCTACTGACATGGACTGCTACTCAGTTTATTTGCCTCAACATTTTAATAACCATCAGAGTGTGTTCCGTGATTCCAGAAGTCATTAGAGGCAACTAAGTCTTGAGCTGGGTGGTGAATTCCTAACACATAAGTTAAAGAAGGAGGAACCGCAAATGATAGACTCCCAAGAGCTGTGCCATAGCGAGGGTAGGATGTGGTATGCAGTGTCTGCTTCCCACGTTGGATTCTTCTCACACTGACAAAAGCTTTTCCTGCGGGAATCAAGTTGACCTGTCAAACTTAGAATAAATAGTAAACCTTGACGTACACACACACACAAAGTAATGTCTATACCTCAATAACTCAACTGAGTACATGTCTATTGAGTCCTTGCTGTAAGCAGTCCACTTTGCTGGAATTTCAATTATAGAAAACACAGATTCTACTTCCTGACCCATTCTATTCCATGATCTTTAATACTATGACAAGCAGTCCTGGATGGAAGTCCTTCAAATCTCTCCTGCCCAAAACACTTTGTCATTCAATTGACTCTTAGATCTCTGGATTCTTCCCACTTAGGTCTGAAGCCATTTGTTTGGAGATTTGAACTAAGCATTTATCATTTGTCCTGCCACATGACTACTTTTTGGTTTCCAGAGTTTCTTTCCCTTGTTTGCTTAGTCCTATCTTCCTAGTACTTACTGTTGGCACGCTTTACTATCTACTCTGATTTCTAAATTATTGGTTGACCACCTTCCTCCTTATTCCCTCATTTCTGGTTTAATTCAGTGACATGCATTCTATTAATAAAACCAGGTCTCTACTTTTAAGAAACTTACAATTAAGTAGAACAACACATGTGGCAGAGAAATGCATGAACTCTCCATTCTGCTCCCTGCTCCCTGGAGGCACTAATTGTCTGTGAATCACCTCTGTTTCCTAATATTCTGCCACCAGGGCTTACACTGTTGAAGGGGCTCTTGATTGTACCCTGTGCAAAGTAACTGTTCAGTTACTTTGATCTCATGAGAGTCATAGTTCAATTATGGAGGTAAGACCTGGTGGGAAGAATTCAAATAATAGCAGATTTCAAAATGACAATAAGAGGACAGATCTAATGAGACAGAGAACATGATTGTTATTAAGTGACAGTAATGGTCATTGATTTGTCATAGTACACAAAAGAAGGTGAGATTCCTCCAGGTGGCTCACCTGGGAGGCGGCTTTTCAGAAGTAGTATTATGAGCTTGATCTTAGAGGCCAAATAAGTTTTGGAAGGGTCAATGGCAAGAGGAAATTTGAAATGCATAAACATGAGAATCACAGTGAACACTTAAAGATGAGGGCTTAAAGATAATAATGTGTTGGATCTGGTCAGAGGACCCTGAGCTAGGTGGAGAAAGGATTAGGGGGAAGCTCACAAAGGGAGTTTGGGGCAGGTTGTGACCAGCAAATGAAATAATATATGGGAAAGAGCTTTGTAAACTTCAAACCAGCATAGAAATTTAACAAAAATATTTATTACAATAGCATAAACTGTGATGGTTGCCAGTGAAATAATATTTGACTTAGGGCTTTGTTATTTCTTTCAAAGAGATGTTTGAAGATCACTGCTTTGAATAGCTCTTCTCCAAGTTCTGTTGCCTATAGCTATCTTTCTCTCTTATTGACTTCTTTTCAGCCATATTTAGCACAAATGGTGAAACTGCAGGAAAACTTCAAGGCTTTGCTCTTCACTTCCTTTAAAGGTTCTCCATCTCTTTAAGAGTTTAGACTTCTTTTTATAACTGTGGCAGCTGCAACTCCCAGAGGTCCCTCTAGCCTCGAGGTTTGTTTACCACTCAGCAGGGATTTGTTTACCACCTGGTAGGAGAAGAGTCAAGAAGATAAAAGCCAATCAGGGAAGTAGAAAGACAGAACCAGACAGAAAATACCAAGAAAATAAGATTAGAAACACCAGGCTCAAGTAGAGTTAACTTTAGCAATATGGTGACCCTGGCAAGCCCACTGAATGCACGTTAAATCATTTTATCCTGTGGGTTGTTAGAGATCTATTATGTCTTCTAAGATTACTTTGTGCCTACTGAACATGCTCCACCATTTTAAACTTTCGTGTTTTAAAAAGTCTCCAATCACTTCAAGTTCCCAAATAAATATGTTTCTGGTTCTCACATTGTTAATTGGCTAGTCAGATTGTATTTGGGGTGAAGTCTGACTTGGGCTGATGAATAGTTAATAAAATACCATTCATTCTGAAATATGAAGAGAACAAATCTCTTCTTTAGCATAATTCTTTGATAGCTAAAGTTTATATTGAAAAGCTTGACATACCACAATGCCTTAAAGTAGCATCTGAATCCACAAGTCAAATTATTTTAAGTCAACCATAAGTACATTTTATCATCTTTCTTTGAAAATTGGTGATCTGGTTATGGTGGAGGTATAGTTATTTTTCATTAATTATAACAGCCAGTAAACCAGAAATTATGATTATCAAAGAATCTGGAAATTCAAGGTTTTAGTGTAGGAGTATTTTATTTGTTAATGTTTAGTATTTATAATTTTAAAGATAAAAAAGAATGTTGAATTATTTTGCTCACGTTACCATCTAATATGTAGGCTTTTATAATCTATTTTTATTCACTTACAGACTCTAAATATAACTTTGATCTTGCTGATTCACTTGAATATGGGGTAAGATAAATGATTTTTGAATATTTAAAAGATTCCATTTAAAATCACTGATTGAACTGGTTTACAGCTGGAAGCAACTATTTCTTAGATATTGGGGATTTATTGTATATGACTTATATTAAGGGATAAATAAGAACTATAATTCAGAATGTCTTCAATCTGAGACCATCTTATATCATTAAAATATACTAATGTCATTCATTCAATACATTTGTTGAGCATCTACAAATGTTCTGATAACTTTGTTAGCCAGAGTTGTTTTTCAAATGTCAACATCTAGAAATTCTGTGGAACAATAAACTCATTGTTACATTTTGAGCAGCAGGTTGATAATTATCTTTTTAGAAAAGTCATGCATTGTTATTTGTATTGATGAAGACAGCACCTCTTTCTATTGGGAGTTCCCAATAAATATCATTCAGAATAATGTGTCAAGAGCAGTCTAGGGCAGTTCATGGGAAAGGCTAGTATGCCTGAAAATCAAGGAGGAGGTGAACACTTAGTAACTGTTCCTGGGCTATTTTAAAACCTGACAGCCCACGGGCAAGAGCTGTGGATATTTCAGAGACTCCAGGTAGAACTGGCAGGATAGTAATTGCATCCTGTGGAGCTTGTGGGAGAAGGTTGGAAGGATTATTAGAGTTTATTAACCATCCTAAGGGCTTTCCTACACACCTTTCCTAGGAACTCTGAGGTTTGCCATTTACTCCTCACTGACCCCTTTAACCTTTAGCCTTTTCTTCCTTCCAATTAATTTTAAGCATTGCTACAAGAAATCATATTACAAACCAAGTTTCTGCTTTGACTAATATATTGAAATGACTTCTCAGTACATTGTGCATTTGACCCTAGGCATCTGAGTTTTTTCCAACCAATTTTCATTACTTGCTAGGAACGTCTACTGCTGTCGATTGGAGAGGATGTGCTTTTCCTTTACATAACTACTTGCTCTTCTACATGGGGAGTCATTCATTTATTTTAGTCAGTGGCTACCTACTTTTTGTACCATGCTGGGTGCTGGCAGTTCCAAAAAATTATTTAGATTGCGGCAATCTCTCAAGGGAGCTGATAGCCTAGAGAGAACACCAGCACCTAAGTAATTACAGAACAAAGGAAGAAGTGCTGTCATACCATTGTGATAAATAAGGGCATGAGAGCATGGAGGAGTTACTCACTTCCTCTGGAGGATCCCAGTGAGGCTTCACAGGAAAGGCGGTGCTTGAACAGTTTTGTGAAAGATGAACATCTATTTTTCGTATGTAAAGAATGGAGGAATAAATAACAGCAACAACAAAATAAAAGCATGATTGGGGAAACAGCAAATAGTGTATTTGGAGTGCTTGTGGTAAGAACTGAGACATGGAGAAGTAAATAATCAAATCACACTTAGGCATATTTTTAAATTGTAATTAATTCAGAGATTCTCTTCAAGAGGGCAGAATGAGCTGATGTAGGGCAAGTTCTCCATCCAAGATAAATAAATGAAAGGTTTTTAAAAGTACTTTTCTTGAGAACTTGTTTAGAGGTTCTATATACCTTAGATAGAAGAGTGGTCCTCCTGTATCAGGTAAAGTTTTCCTCTTCCACTGAGCATTCGCCTCAAGGAGAGATGTACGTGCAGGGGTGAGGGGGAAGGAGGACACCAGCTTAGCTGCAGATCAGCCAGATCCACCCTGGTGATCCCTGGGGTGACAGATGTCACCGTCAGACTGCCCTCGGATTCTGAAAGGACTTATCTGAGCACAATAACAAGAAAGGACATCTCCAGTGCCAGGGATTTTGTAAAGGGACCCCAAAACGGTATGCGGAACTTGCAGCCCTATTACCTATGCAGGTGCCTCATCCTAAAAACTGAATTTGAGATCTGCATCATTTGTCTGTCACAGAAACACAAACGGGATCGCAGAATAAACTCAGGAGAAACTCCATGCCCTAATTTTAGAATGACGCACAGCAGTATCCCATAGATGTTGCTATGCAGTGCTGTTATTGTCATTGTTTTCCACGCTGTCTGTATTTTCCGTTTTGATTTCCTCTGTAACCCACAATTTGTTTAGAAAAAGAGCTGATGTGCTGTTGGGAGGGCTTTGCTGTGGGTGTGGTGGGTGTTTGCCTCTGGGTGCCGGGGCACCCCAGTTCCTCCTCGTGGTTGCCATAACAAGGGCATTTGTTTCCAGCCACAAACTCTTCTCTGACAGCCTTTGGTATCGGCCGTCTCCTACTGGTATCTGTTCCTCAGCGGGTGCAGGTGTGAGCTGGACTGCTCCCACGTTGCGTGGCAGCCATAGGTGAGCCGCAGCCGGTCCTCCCTGGAACCTTTCAGACACCCACTCAGCTTTCTGGAAGACTCTCGTTATGCTCTCTCTTGCCTTTTTGGCTTTTGCTGTCAGTCTGTCCCACTTGGTTTATTTCTTATGTCTTCTACACATTCCTCACTCTATATTTTTCTGGCAGCTTCGCTCTCTTCACCCTGTGTATCCTGTTTTCCAGTGCCTTTTGAGATTTCTTTGCCTATTTATTCTGTGATGTCATTGATATTTTGCAAGGGAGGACAGGTGACCTTGTGTGTTTACTCAGCTATCCTGAAGAAGAAAACTATGTACTCTGTCTGTCATCTAGTTCATATCCCTGGTTCTTTAAAACCCAAAGAAACTGTATTATTTATTAAGATTGCTCCATAACCACCGAAGAAAAGTAAAATTGCTTTAACTGCTGAAAGGATAGGAAGCTGTTGTTTCCTATACTTACTTGGTATTTCAAGATAGCACTAGTCCCACAGGAACAAACTCTGGAATATCACAGTGTCCCTTTGTCTAACAGATTCCATCTGCTAAAACACTACGTCTTCTCACACCTGCCGTCTTAGTGAGCTACTCAAGGATGGCGTGACTGATGGGTAATTTTGTCAGTTTAGCAAAGGGAGGGCTTTCACAGTAGCCTATGAGACAGCTTCGATTTATGTGGCTGTGTAACACCAGGTTTAAATATACCCCTTTCTGTCTAAGTCCAGAGCAGAAAAAAAAAAAAAAAAAGAGGTGATTCAAAGATGTTACTTAGAGAGATTTCAAAGTGGTTCCTGGAATCTGGGAGCCTGGTATATTTGATTCAAACCTAAAGAAAACCTCTACAGATTGAAGACCAGCCAATGTGACCATGGCAGCTGAGCCTGGGGTGCATCTGAGAAGGGACCACATTCCCCTGATGGCAGGTCAGGGGTTCCCCTTTCCCACAGACCACAGAAGGGATCTGTAGTAGGAACATCTGCCTACGGTCATTTACAAATGAAGCCCTGGAGGGCTCTCTGCAGGGACTGAAGGAACCACAGCCAGCATAGGCTGCCATGTTCTGCTCAGCCGCCGGAGCTGAGGGGAAATCACGAGCCAGAGCCAAGGGAAAGAGGCTGCCTGTGTGGCATGTCCTACCAGAGTATGTGGGAGAGAAGTGTTAGCATACTAGCCTGGGTGGAGGAAGCCAGCACAGATCACATGAGTGTCAGGAAAGTGAAGTTTCCTGCCCCATACTCCTTTCCTTCCTCTAGCACCTCTTCAACCCTGGGGATGTCACTGGCCACCCACTCAGTCGGGGGAAAAGAATCGAATTTCTAGGTAGGGGAATAGGAAAGACAATTATATGTCTTCCCTTCACTGTAGACTGCTAACCAGAAGCAGGCCTGAACTGGGGAAATGGGGAGAAATTGGAAATCTAAATGCAGTGTTGAGCTTGGAAATGACCAAGTACATTACATGGTACTTGGTAATTTAAATATCGATAGGAGACGTCCTGGAGATTAACATGTCCAGAGGCCATCTGAATAGCCAAGAGTGTTCAGGGAATTCATGAGACCAGGCTGAAATTTCCCCAGGGCAAAGAAGAAAAAAACCACAGGTTACTTCGTGAGTGCACCTCTCTTATTATCTCAGTGTCTTACTTGTTGAAAGTGACATTATTACAGGCACGACCCCCAACCTGCCTCAGGGCTCGTGCTAACACTGTGGACTGGACATGATCTCTCTATGGCAAAGAGTTCTTTTAAACAAAGTCTGGGGCATGGTAATCTTGAGTCTGAGAATCCTAGTCCCACCATGACGTGTTGTCACAGTTCTGAATTTTTGTTCTGTTAACTGGTGTCTTATCAACCCCATTTATTTAGGAATCTGAGCTTTTTTTGTTGTTTTCATTTTTCTAACATTAAACCCTAGATAGGAGGGAAGAATAGAAAAACCTCCAAATCAGTGATTTTTAAAGAGGACCAGCAGTATTAACATCATCTGGGAATTTTTTATAATTGCAAATTCTCAAATTCTGGACCTGAAATCCAGCAATCTGTATGTTTAAAAGCTCACAAGGTGGTTCTGATCCAGACTACAACTTGAGTACCATAGATGCTCAACAGAACCTCACTTTACTAAGCTGTTTTACAACTTTATTATTTCTAAATGTTTTTTGCACCTTTTAAAACTGAGGGATATTGCCTGGCATAGTATAAATCATTTGGGAAAACTCTGCTGCATATGATTGCTCTCTCATTTTGGAAGATGTTGCTCAAAATGCTCCCTTTGGCTACCTGACATGAAGAGCCAACTCATTAGAAAAAACCCTGATGCTGGGAAAGATTGAAGGCAGGAGGAGAAGGTGACAACAGAGGACAGGATGATTGGATGGCATGACCGACTCAATGGACATGAGTTTTAGCAAGCTGTGGGAGATGGTGAAGGACAGGGAAGCCTGGTGTGCTGCAGTCCATGGGGTGTCAAAGAGCTGGACTCGATTGAGTGACTGAACAGCAAATTTTAATACCACTTGAGTTCATTGAGTTCAGAATTTCTGAAACACGTTGCTTGAACAGAGGTGATTCTCTAACAGTTTGAATTCCAGATAAAGTGTCTCAGTGATTAAGCTGGAACCCTGGCAACAGAAATATCTAGGTTTGAATGATGTTATTTGCTTACTAATTTCATGATTTTTTTCTTTTTCTTTTTTGGCAATACCGCATGTCTTGCTGGATCTTAGTTCCCCAACCAGGGATTGAACCCAGGGCCACGGCAGTGAAAGCACTGAGTCCTAACTACTGGACTTCCAGGGAATTCCTAATCTTGAGTAAATTGTTTAAAATTTCTAGACCTCAGTTTCATAAATTTTGACACCAGAATGACAGTAGTCTTAAAGGACTGTGAAAGTGTTAGTTGCTCAGTCATGTCCTACTCTTTGCGACTCCATGGACTGTAGCCTCTTAGGCACCTCTGTTGATGGAATTCTCCAGGCAACAATACTGGAGTAAGTAGGCATTCCCTTCTCCAGAGGATCTTCCTGACCCAGGAATGAAACCCCGATCTCCTGCATAGCAGGCAGATTTTTTTGTTTTTTAACCATCTGAGCCACCAGGGAAGCCCCTGTTAAGATTGCAGAAAGGATTAAATATTATACTGCATATGTGATGTGAGCAAAACACTTAATTGAGTACTTGATGAACAAATATGCTTTACACTAGATGGTGGTGGTTATTATTGTAACTGGGATGTCCTTCACTCAGTTTGGACTGCACCTCAGGTACCCTAGTCTGTCTCCAGGAAAGAGAGTCTACCACAGATCTTCGACAATCCAAAAGCCCAGTAATTTATTTCTCTTGAAGGCCACAACCATCCAAGACTTTCCCAGAACCCATGAGGAGCCTCATTCAGAAGTTGATACAATTTTTTCAGTATTTTTTTCTTTTTTGGGGGGATTGAGTAGAAGCCAGCCTAAATGCAGCATCTGAAGCCGAGAACTTGGGCAACCTACTTGGCTTTCCTGGTGGCCATGAACACTGGAGGACCAGGGGGGTCTGGCTAAGGCATTTTGTGCTCTCTGAAAACTGGGAGGCCCATCAGCATAGCATTAACTGATTCTGTGGAGGGAGGGGCAGGATCTGGAGGATCTTATCCAACCAAAAACGTGAGTTTTGGTAATTAATCATTTGAATATAAGAGTGTCTCTTCTATTGAAAGCAATCAAACTCATCACCCAGTGAGAAGGGTGAAGTTCTAAAGACTTCATTTATCTCAGCTCCTTTGTACTCAGCAGTGTCTGTGCAAATTGCTTATGAAGTGAAAAGCATGAGGGAAAAGGCACAGAGAAGGCTTCCGAGGAAAGCTTTATTTTAACTCTAGGCATGATTCTCCATTTATTATCAGAGGGAACTATATCAAATATTCCTGTGCTGGAACCAATGATTAAAAGCACCTTTTCATTTGATTCTAAAAAAAAAAAAAAAAAAAAAAAAGCATGTAAGCTATTACAAAAGAGAAATCAGCCAGTGCCTGGTCTTCCAGCTCTGAACCAATGAATGACACAGTACAAGACAGTGTGAATCTGGGTGCCCACTGGGGTTTTGTGTGGCATGGACACCCAGAACAGGTTCACCTGTGATGGGTTCACACCATGGTGATGAATTAGTTAACCGTCTACATAATCTTCATGTGCGGCAGCTAAGATTTCAGGTATTTTAAATCTAAATGAAGGCACTTTGCTTATCCTGTGTAAATGGAACTTACAAACAGAACTGCAATTTCATTTAATAGCTATAAACCATTACTCTAATGGTTTGACAAATACCTATGAGGATAGACTGCAATATTTCATCCAAGAAAGGACTGAATATTAAATAAATGTAACCTCCCAATGGGTTCTACTTTAACCCCCTACTAATTTTGGAGGGTGGATTTAAAAGCTGAAAGCATTTTAGAGTAAATGTTAGGGGTGGATGCAGCAGTTCTGTGGTGCAGATTAGCACTTTATCCCAGTAATCACAAATCCTTTTTTCATCTTCCATTATCACTTCAAACTCATCACTGTAAAGTGCAGAACTTAACTCAGAAGTTGGAAACGCCATTGCCTCATGTCTAACATCCTGCTGGGGGATTTAAGCCATTAACTAATTTCTCTGCTCATGCTTATTATTTTTTTGGAAACAAAATTGAACAACAAACATCTAGAGATCTCTTCCAGGTTAATATCAATGAAGTCAAAAGTGCACACCCGATAAAATGGGAAGGTGAATCATCATTCTGTAGTCAGAGAATATATCAAAGGCAACATCTCTTGATTCAAAGAATAAAGTGTCATCAAGGGACTTTCAAATAAGAGGCCTCATCAGCTGGAAAATTTTGAATGGTGTCTAGAACCTGAAAAAAATGGTTTCTATAATTATCTTCTGTAATTAAAGATATTTTTGATATTGGCTGTTTATAGAGTGAGAGAAAATAGGACAAAACCCCAAGGACAGAAGTGTTCAAGAAGAAATTTGTTAAGGAAAGGGACAGTTTCCTTGTGGAGCTTAATAAAAATTTAGTTTCATTTGATTCATAAACTTTTTCCTCCTGAAGACATATCACTCATATGCACTACAAAAAGACATTTAATGATTAGACAAAAAAAAAAAAAGGATGGGGGTGACATAAAATTGATCACATCTGTAATGACCAGAGAGAAATAACAGCAGCTACAAACCCTTTAATTATAACTGACTTAAAAAAAAAAAAGAAAAACCCTGAAACTGCTTGTAATGGCTGCTTTCATTCTGTAGTTTTGCTTTGTGTTTGACAAGAGGAAAAACGTGCTGAAAGCTTCCGAGAACCCTATAGCAATTACCAGAAAACCAATCAAAAGGCAATTTAGATTTTTCGAAAAGTGTGACTTATCAATTTACCCAATAGAGTTTTTCTTTTTTTCTTTGTACGCTAATTAGATGGTGGTTTAAAAACATTGCCTTTCACAGGGACACAGATTTTGACTAATAGCATAGACCAATAAACCAGACCATTGTCACATCTTTCACTGTTGGAAAGATTGTCCCTGTCACTACACCTATTCATTTCCTAAGCCTCTTCTCGGTTTCCAGATTTTCCTATATTCAGCTGCCGCACCTGCAGCATACCCAGAAACTGCTGGGAGGAGACCCTGTTTCTGACAACAAAGCAGGCGTGGGGCGCAGCACTGCGTTCTGATGAAAAAGTAACATCCCTATGAATTTTCTAAATTGCATAATCTTTCTTCAAATGACAGGAAAAGGATACAAATACATATAATGAACTGATGTGAGGCATAAATTAGTCCCCTTTGTAGCATGATGGGGAGTAAAAAAAAAAAAAAAAGAGTACGTGATGCTTGAATCTCCATCTTCCTCTCACCTCTCCTACGCATTCCCAGACACCACCTCCCCCAACCTGGTTCGGCAGCACATCTCATTTTTCTACAGATGGAACAGCCGCTACCCTCCAGAATCCGTGAGTATATGTATCCACCAGTGTTGAAACCGTTTTCCTCCCACAGAGAGCTTGAGATGCTTGTGAGCCCAGGCATACACTCGTGCACGCCCACACAAAGAGAAATGGGAAAAGAGTATTGGAGATTGAGAGTAAGTGTTCCTTTCCCTTTTTGGAATGGCCCAGCTATCGACAAGTTCCTTTATTTTTTTTTATCATTGTGTTCATAGGTATAATTCCTAATGGCAATTTTTTTCAAGAGAGGTTTGTGTGATACCTGAAAGTTGAACTAGCCCTGCATTCAGGGGAAAAAAGCAAAAGCAGCCTCTGCTATAAAGCAGCTTGCTTTTCATTGGGAAGATGCTGAAGGCAGAAGTGTACAGTTGCCTGCCTTTCAATATTCCATTTGCAAGAACATCTTTTCATTGATCTCTGTCTATACATCCTGAAAGTGTGCGGTGTTAATTTGTTTTTTGAGATATAGATCACATAGTGTTGCCAACACTTATGCTTCCCATTAAGATTCTTTGTCGTGTGGTTTATTTCAGCTTCTGCAGCAAACTCAACATCTACTATTAAAGACAGAACTCTATACAAATCCAAACAAACCAAACAAAGCTGAACTAAACCAGTTCCTCTGAAGGCTGAAGTCCAAGTAACTCCAGTGGCAGTTTATTTCACAGTGGAAATGTGTTTTGTTCTGACATGTATGAGTGCTTTAGTTATCACTGAGACTTAGCTTCCTAGACAAAATAACTTCATGGTGACAAATTCTTCTTTCATCTATAGAACTCAAAAGAAAAATAAAATTGTCACATTGATGTGATTTGCTGAATTTTAAACTGGGAGGATATTTTTGAAATTAAAATTCTAACTTCTACATTTATTCAAATATAACAAGAATTTTAATAGATCAAGATTTTTCAAATTATTTTATTAATGCTACTGTTTTTGAGTATTACCAACGTGCTGCTGGCCCCTGCTTCAGGAAATTTATTAACACTGTTTCATTTTGCCTTCTCAATAGCCCATCCAATTATGCATTTCCCCCATTTCACAGATGCAGAAACTAAGGCTCAGAGAATTTTGATGGTTCACCTATAGTCAAGGTAGATTACAATCCCTGCCCATCGTTTCAGCATTTATTCAGAATGATTCTGAATGCTTCAGGTAAAAGAAGGTCATGATTTTAAATCTCATCAGAATGATAAAACAGGCATTACACTGAGGGTTTATATTACTATTTCCATGGCCTTGGAACTTCATATGCATAAAGTGTTATCTTCTGACATTATGTAGCTTGATTTATTTTTATGGTAAATCCATTGTAGAGTTTGATACATATTTAAACAAGAAAAAGGATATTAAATCTTAAAAGATCATTTATATAAGATTAGAAAAGCTATCCTAAATACACACATGGGATAAGGAAAATGTTAACTAAACTGAAATTCATACCTGAGTCATATTCTCTTCCTGCTTTTCTCTGTCTGGAAAGTTTTTCAATCACCATTCTTTCACTGACAGAAAAAGGCATCTGGCTCATTCTTTTCAATAGGTCCTGAAATACTGGTCTAACAGTGATGTTAGACTAAATGCAAAACAGGTAGTTTATTTAAAGATGTTCAAGGAAGATCCAAGGAAGAGCTGACTCACTGGAAAAGACCCTGATGCTGGGAAAGATTGAGGGCAAGAGGAGAAGGGAACAACAGAGAATAGATGGTGGGATGGCATCACCGACTCAATGGACATGAGTTTGAGCAAACTCTGTGAGATGGTGAAGGACAGGGAAGCCTGGCATACTGCAACCCATGGGGTCACAAAGAGTTGGACACAACTTAGTGACTGAACAACAACAAGGAAGGTCTTGTTGTTTAACAGCTTTAGGTATAGCTGATGGATATGGGCACATAGCAAAGACTTTTTAAAAATCTTTTCATCTAGGCAAGTGTAACTGAGCGGGACGCTATGAGGCTTTTCCAAAACAGAACTCTCCCCTATATCCTCTACTTTAGCTCCTCTCTGAAGGACCTAGCTAATAGTATGTGATACCCATGTTCTGAAATGTTTTGTAGATGCTAAAAAAAACCTCACCAAATAAAAGAGATTAACTACCTGATGGCCATGAGCACATAGCCCCTAGACCTACTGGAGCCTGAGGATGGATAATGTGACACCACCCTGTTACTTCACCATTAACCAGAGAATTGCGTGTGAGCTAATCCCATACTCTGTGACTTTCTTCCTTCATAAATCTTTTAAAAAGGCTTTCCTGGAACCCATCGGGGAATTTGGGTGATCTGAGCACTGGTTGCCCTAAATTCCTTACTTAGTGTCCCGCAGTAGACGCTGCGCTTCCTTTCACCACAATCCTGTGTCAGTAGATTGGCTTTATTGCCTAAGTTTGGTTCAGTAACACAAATACATCTCAAATCTTTATAGCAAGGCCCACAGAGAAAATGGTTCTCTTTCTGCCCCACTGCTTTAACTCTGGGTCTTGCCTGGCTGCCTTAGGACTTATGGCATCTCAGCATATATACAACCCACATTCTGTGGCCCATGGAAGACTGGTTGAGAAGCTCTAATACTGTTCAAGAAGAAGGACTCATTTCCCAGAGAGAATTCTGGAGGTGCCTACATGGCAGCTTGACACTTTTCAGGGTCCAAATTCACAGGGATTTCACTCAAATTTATCCAGATTACTCCTATTGTCTCAATCCCCCACTTCTCTTTCCCCCTCCTGTTAGTGTCCTAATAAAAGCATTTGGTGATCCTCAGGTGGAGAAGTATATAGACTATAATCTGAGATGAGAAAGGGAAATCTCAGCTGAGCTTCCTTTAAAATAACTACTACTTGACTCTCCGGACTCTTTGTCTATTTGTAACTGAACAATGAAATTCATTTTATCATTTCACTATTTTAACCATGTCATGGGCCTATGTGAACAATTCTCGAGAAGGAAACAGCAGTAATAGAGGAAAATTCATTCCTGATTTTAATTTTTTTTATGTTTGGTAATTCATTTATATTTGCAATAAAGAATTCCAGACTAGAGGTAACAGAGTTGTGGCAGAAAAGTTAGCATAATGAAGTTGGAATTAAGTGATCAAAAATATTTTTTCTGTGAATGTTAAGGGTGTGCATTGACAGTAGAAAACCTATAGTAAGTTATAAAGACTAAAATTCTTTATTATTTCTATACCAGTTATTATTTTAGCTGTGAGGATACTGCATATAGATTATCAAGTAATAAAATGGTCTCTAGATTATTCTAGATACATTTTCTTGATTCTCGTTCTCGTCTTTGCAGACTTATATTATTCTGTTCCTTTAATTGTTAATGTTTGTTTAGCTGGTTTCCACTAGAAATTATTCTATCTCCCTCTATAAGAAATATGAATATATGTGTGTGTGTGAAGTAGGGTCAGGTTGGGTATCAGGGAAGCAGTCTGCTTCCCTGTAACTGTGAAGCAGAGCTACCTGAGAATAAGGTAGAGTCCTCTGTCATAGATGTTCATTTCCCTTCTATCAACAGGTAATCCTGACTCAAACTCAAACCCAAACATTGTGCTCGATGTTCAGAAAGGACCAAGAATTGAGATATACAGATGCCAGTCCAGATGCCACAAATGTTCAACATAAGGAAATAAGAGGAGACCATCCAGGACTTGTATTTGATGGTAAGGACAAAGGTAGAGTCATCATCTGATTCTATCCTTAACAGACTTTTATTTATATTAAAAATGAAAAGACTGAGCTGCATTATGAATGTGGCAGTTTTCTACTTTTGTGTAAATAAGAGCTATTCAAACCCTGGCTTTCATGATATGGTAGACAAGACATTAAAAAAAAATCTGAGATAGTTAAGCTAGATTACTCTGCATTTTATTTAAACACTATTTATTATTAGTATTATATTCCAGGCTTCAGGGTAGATTTTTAAATTGTTAAGAACCAATCTTGTAGCAATTAGCCACACACAGCTATTTAAATTTAACTTGAAGAAAATAAGTAAGTTAAATTTAAAATATCCTTAATCACACAAGCCACATTTCAAAGGTTAAGTCATTGGAACATGGACTGGTTCAAAATTGGGAAAGGAGTACGACAAAGCTGTATTTTGTCACTCTGCTTCTTTAACTTATATGCAGAGTACATCATGCAAAATGCTGGGCTGGATGAAGAACAAGCTGGAATCAAGACTGCCGGGAGAAATATCAATAATCTCAGATACGTACTCTAATGGCAGAAAATGAAGAGGAACTAAGGAGCCTCTTGATGAGAGTGAAAGAAGAAAGTGATAAAGTTGGCTTAAAAACTGAACATTCAAAAAACTAGATCATGGCATCTAGTTCCATCACTTCATGGCAAATAGAAGAGGAAAAAGTGGAAACAGTGACAGATTTTATTTTCCTGGACTCCAAAATCACTGCAGATGATGACTGCAGCCATGAAATTAAAAGTCGTTTGCTCCTTGGAAGAAAAGGTATGACAACCCTAGACAAGCATATTAAAAAGCAGAAGCATCACTTTGCTGACAAAGGTCCAGATAGTCAAAGCCATTGGTTTTCCAGTAGTCATGTAGTGGTAAAGAATCTGCCTGCCGATGCGGGAGACACAATAGACTTGGGTTCAGTCCCTGGGTTGGGAAGATCCCCTGGAGGAGGAAATGGCACCCCACTCCAGTATTCCTGCCTGGAAAATTCCATGGGCAGAATAGCCTGGTGGGTTACAATCCATGCGGTCACAAAGAGTCAGACATGACTGAGCATGTGCACACACACACACACACACACACACACCATGATCAGGTCATATGCTACAAGCTGGGGACATACACAGACAGGCACAATTTCTGCTCCTGGAAGCTTGTGCTTAATTCCCTTCCTTCTGCTAGTCTCAACCCTGTTCACACAGTTTACCTACAGGGAGACTTCACTGCCTTCCCTCTCCCAGCTTACAGTAGATAACCTTTCTGTGAATTTCCTTAGCATTTACTGTTCTTATTTTGACAATTGGCTCATTCAGTTGGCACACGTTTTGAAAAGTACTCATTACATGCCTGAGACTTTGCTATTTTCTATGGAGAATATAGCATGGCAAAATAAGAAATTTCCTCCTTTGAACTATTGCTTATGATATTTATAAAGCTGACAATAGTAACAAGTGGGCTCCATGTAAAAGGGGACCAGAGGACCTGTCACATTGGTTACCATTTTAGTTCTGCCAAGGGACACACGGTAGGCAGCAGAGCTCAGATCTGAACTGTGTCTACTGGACTCCAAAGTCTAACTTCCCCTTTGACACATTCAAGAGCAGTCAGGGACTACATCATCTCTCAATATTCCTCTGAGCGCCTAGCATGGCCTGACTCTGAAAAATATTTGTTAAATAGAATAATTAATCTTGACTTCATAGCCTCCTGGTCCAAACATCAAATAAGCACTTTTCCTGAGAGTGGAGGAGGGAACTGGTTTCCATAAGGTGCAGTGGTGTCTGAGCTGCTATGTGGAGCTTTGTCAGGGCAGACGTGTCTCATCTGCTTAATAAAGAGATGTGGTAAAGAGACAGTCAGAAAACACTACATTCAGCTCCAATTGATCTTGCTGAGCTGGTGAGATCTTACTGTAACATGATCATAAATTTAGAGATTCTTCTGAGCTGAGACCTGCTTAAAAGGGTAGAGTCAAGAGGTGAAGCTCAAACAATCTGAGTTTTGAAAGGGCTTTTTTTTGGGTTGCTTAGGATGTAAAATTTTGCAGAGATCATCTTACTCAATGAAACAGACACAGAGACAGCATCTACTGAATGTGCACACATGTGCAAACACACACCTTTTGAGGTGCTATGAGGGGGTAAAAAATAATAACAATTAAGTATACACCAGCATTATAAAGGTTACACCTATTGACAAAAAGGCTGCTAATCATCTCGAATATAATGGTAATTGAGCTCTAATGGAAATACAAAGATGCTATGAGAGTATTGTGGAGTAAGAAACTCATTCCAGCCGAGGAAGCTTGGATGGACAGGGTAGCTTTTAAGTGAGCAAGAAATATAACTAACTATTGATGGCAAGCTCAACATTAAAAAACTAAGATCATGGCATCTGGTCCCATCACTTCATGGCAAATGGAAGAGGAAAAAGTGGAAGCAGTGACAGATTTTATTTTCATTGATTCTAAAATTACTATGGACAGTGACTGCAGTCATGAAATTAAAAGACACTTGTTCCTTGAAAGAAAAACTATGACAAACCAGGAAAGTGTATTAAAAAACAAAGACCTCACTTTGCCAGCAAAGGTCTGTAAAGTCCAAACTATTTTTCCACTAGTCATGTGCAGGTGTGACAGCAGAACCATAAAGAAGTCTGAGCACCACAGAACTGATGCTTTCAAATTGTGGTGTTAAGAGAAGACTCTTGAGAGTCCCCTGGACTGAAAGAAGATCAAAACAATAAATCCTAAAGGAAATCAACCCTGAATATTATTGAAAGGACTGATACTGAAGTTGAAGCTCCAAAGTTTGGCCACCTGATAGAAAAAGCCAACTCACTGGAAAAGACCCTGATGCTGGGAATGATGGAAGGCAAAACGAGAAGGGGAGACAGAGGATGAAAGGGTTGGATATTGTCACCGACTCAGTGGCCATGAGTTTGAGTTAGCTCCAGGGAATAGTAAAGGACTGAGAAACCTGGTGTACTGCAGTCCATGGAGTTGCAAAGAGTCAGACATGGCTTAGTGACTGAACAACAGCAAATAAATTAAAATATGCTTGCTTAATCACATAAGCCACATTTCAAAGGTTAAACCATCACTATTTCTACTGGCTACCATATTGGACAGCACAGACATGGAACATTTCTACCACTGCAGTAGTTTCCATCCATTGGGCCAAAGATTTAATGATAAATAAGAAAACTATGCACCAACCAGTACCGCTGAAGAAGCTGAAGTTGAATGGTTCTATGAAGACCTATAAGACCGTTTAGAACTAACACACAAAAAAGTTGTTCTTTTCATTATAGGGGGCTGGAATGCAAAAGTAGGAAGTCAAGAAACACTTGGAGTAACAGGCAAATTTGGCCTTGGAATACGGAATGAAGCAGGGCAAAGACTAATAGAGTTTTGCCAAGAAAATGCACGGGCCATAGGAAACACCCTCTTCCAACAACACAAGAGAAGACTCTACACATGGACATCACCAGATGGTCAACACTGAAATCAGATTGATTATATTCTTTGCAGCCAAAGGTGGAGAAGCTCTCTATACAGTCAAAAAAACCAAGACCAGGAGCTGACTGTTGCTCAGATCATGAACTCCTTATACAAAAGGAGTTACTTTATACAAAATTCAGACTTAAACTGAAGAAAGTAGGGAAAACCACTTGACCATTCAAGTATGACCTAAATCAAATCCCTTATGATTATACAGTGGAAATGAAAAATAGATTTAAGGGCCTAGATCTGATAGATAGAGTGCCTGATGAAGTATGGAATGAGGTTCATGACATAGTACAGGAGACAGGGATCAAGACCATCCCTATGGGAAAAAAAATGCAAAAAAAAGCAAAATGGCTGTCTAGGGAGGACTTACAAATAGCTGTGAAAAGAAGAGAGTCAAAAAGCAAAGAAGAAAAGGAAAGATATAAACATCTGAATGCAGAGTTTCAAAGAAGAGCAAGGAGAGATAAGAAAGCCTTCCTCAGTGATCAATGCAAAAAAAAAAAAAAAAAAAAAATAGAGGAAAACAACAGAATGCAAAAGACTAGAGAACTCTTCAAGAAAATTAGAGATACCAAGGGAACATTTCATGCAAAGATGCGCTCGATAAAGGACAAAAATGGTCTGGACCTAACAAAAGAAGAAAATATCAAAAAGAGGTGGCAAGAATACACAGAAAAACTGTACAAAAAAGATCTTCAAAACCAAGATAATCACAATGGTGTGATCACTCACCTAGAGCCAGACATCCTAGAATGTGAAGTCAAGTGGGCCTTAGAAAGCATCACTACAAACAAAGCTAGTGGAGGTGATGGAATTCCGTTGAGCTATTTCAAATCCTGAAAGAGGATGCGGTGAAAGTGCTGCACTCAATATGCCAGCAAATTTGGAAAACTCAGCAGTGGCCACAGGACTGGAAAAGGTCAGTTTTCATTCCAATCCCAAACAAAGGCAATGCCAAAGAATAATCAAACTACCACACAATTGCACTCATCTCACATGCTAGTAAAGTAATGCTCAAAATTCTCCAAGCCAGGCTTCAGCAATACGTGAACCATGAACTTCCAGATGTTCAACCTGGTTTTAGAAAAGGCAGAGGAACCAGAGATCAAATTGCCAATATCTGCTGGATCGTGGAAAAAGCAAGAGAGTTCCAGAAAAACATCTATTTCTGCTTTATTGACTATGCCAAAGCCTTTGACTGTGTGAATCACAAGAAACTGTGGAAAATTCTGAAAGAGATGGCAATACCAGACCACCTGACCTGCCTCTTGAGAAACCTGTATGCAGGTCAGGAAGCAACAGTTAGAACTGGACATGGAACAACAGGCTGGTTCCAAATAGGAAAGGGAGTACGTCAAGGCTGTATATTGTCACTCTGATTATTTAACTTATATGCAGAGTACATCATGAGAAATGCTGGGCTGGATGAAGCACAAGCTGGAATCAAGATTGCCAGAAGAAATATCAATAACCTCAGATATGCAGATGACACCACCCTTATGGCAGAAAGTGAAGAGGAGCTAAAAAGCCTCTTGATGAAAGTGAAAGAGGAGAGTGAAAAAGTTGGCTTAAAGCTCAACAGTCAGAAAACGAAGATCATGGCATCTGGTCCCATTACTTCATGGGAAATAGATGGGGAAACAGTGGAAACAGTGTCAGACTTTATTTTTTTGGGCTCCAAAATCACTGCAGATGGTGATTGCAGCCATGAAATTAAAAGACGCTTACTCCTTGGAAGAAAAGTTACGACCAACCTAGCTAGCATATTGAAAAGCAGAAACATTACTTTGCCAACAAAGTTTCGTCTAGTGAAGCTATGGTTTTTCCTGTGGTCATGTATGGATGTGAGAGTTGGACTGTGAAGAAAGCTGAGCACCGAAGAATTGATGCTTTTGAACTGTGAAAAGAAGAGAGAAGACTCTTGAGAGTCCCTTGGAGTGCAAGGAGATCCAACCAGTCCATTCTGAAGGAGATCAGCCCTGGGATTTCTTTGGAAGGAATGATGCTAAAGCTGAAACTCCAGTACTTTGGCCACCTCATGCGAAGAGTTGACTCATTGGAAAAGACTCTGATGCTGGGAGGAATTGGGGTCAGGAGGAGAATGGAACGACCGAGGATGAGATGGCTGGATGGCATCACTGACTCAATGGACATGAGTTTGAGTGAACTCCGGGAGTTGGTGATGGACAGGGAGGCCTGGCGTGCTGGGATTCATGGGGTCACAAAGAGTCAGACACGACTGAACGATTGAACTGAACTGAACTGAAGAAAATTATGATCCTTGCTGACAGTTATGGTGGTCAAAGTGTTAGTCACTCAGTTGTGTCTGACTCTTTGCAAATCTATGGACTGTAGCCCATGAGGCTCCTCTGTCCATGGGATTCTCCAAACAAGAGTATTGGAGTGGGTTGCCATTCCTTTCTCCAGGTTATCTTCCTGACCTGAGAATCGAACCTGGATTTCCAGCATTGCAGGCAGAGTCTTTACCACCTGAGCCACCAGGGAATTGGACTTCCCTGGTGGCTCAGAAAGTAAAGTGTCTGTCTATAATGAGAGAGACCTGGGTTCGATCCCTGGTTTGGGAGGATTCCCTGGAGAAGGAAATGGCAACCCACTCCAGTACTCTTGCCTTGAAAATCCCATCAATGGAGGAGCTTGGTGCAGGCTACTATCCATGGGGTCACAAAGAGTCAGGCATGACTGAGCGACTTCACTTATACCACTATGTAAGTATAGTGGTAGTTGAAGCCCTTTTCTCCCCAAAGACATGAATACTGTGTTCTATGCTATAATAACAAGAAAATGCATGTATTTGAAGTAGCATAAAGTGGTAGAAGGGGAGAGTCTTTTTCAGGGACTGTTTGAGGTAAGACATGAAGGGGGAAAAGAAGATAGTTATGCACAGAGTGATACCCCATGGTCCTATTAGGCCACAACTATGGAACAACTTGCTGTGCTTTCTGGTTATTGCCCTCTGCTTCTTCTCTCTACTGTTCTATCTTGGGGGGCTGGATCTAACTTCTAATAAGGATCTAGCTGTGACAAATCATCTGAAACTTGAATTCTGAGCTTGAAGCTCCAATGCTAAGAAATATCATCACCTATTTGTCCATCTGAAAGTAAGGTTTATCCTCCTCTTTGGCACACTCAGAGGCAGTCAGGGACTATATCATCACTCTGTGTCCTTCTGAGACTCCCAAACATATGGACACTTGAAACATATTTTTCCGAGTAAGACAAAAATGCCCTGGGTGCCCTCCATCAGCTCAGATGCAACAGACAAGAATAGACACATCATGTTTCCTTGGAAATCATCCCAACCTCTCACATTCCCATTTTTGGGGCACTACCATTTTCTCAGTGTTGATGAGTTAAAAAATCATATTCTTGCTTGCCTTTCATCCTCCTCCTCCCTACCCCATCAGCCAATGAGCCTACTGATCCTTCCTGTCTATTCTCTGTGCCAACACTCAGTCCACTCCTCACCTCCTGCCACCCAATGCTCTAGTCTTCCAACTTCTTCCAGGTCTGTACATAATACTACACACAAGCCCAAGATGGCTCTCCACTCCTTACATTCAACTTAATCGTCAAGGCTCTTCAGGAACTGCTTCAATTTTCTCTTGCTGGCCGTATCTCTCTACTGCCTGCCCACCTGGACACTGGACTGCCTCCTCATTTCATTTTCCCCTTAATACGCACTGTGGTCAATGCTGATTTATTGCTACTAACAATCTTCCTCTGGGCCGTGGTTCCCCACCCCGGGTCCTGGGGCCGCCGCAGGGGTGGACGGGGCGGAGAAGGAGGAAGAGGAGGGTGGCTCGCCGCCCTCCTCCCACCAACACCACCTCTTGCCTCCACGCGGTGGCACGGCGTGCTGCGACCCTCTAACTCAATGAAACCAAGCCATGCCTGAGGGGCAACCCAAGACGGGTGGGTCATGGTGGAGAGGTCTGACAGAATGTGGTCCACTGGAGAAGGGAATGGCAAGCCACTTCAGTATTCTTGCCTTGAGAACCCCATGAACAGTAGGAAAAGGCAAAATGATAGGATACCAAAACAGGAACTCCCCAGGTCATTAGGTGCCCAATATGCTACTGGAGATCAGTGGAGAAATAACTCCAGAAAGAATGAAGGGATGGAGCCAAAGCAAAAACAATACCCAGCTGTGGATGTGACTGGTGATAGAAGCAAGGTCCGATGCTGTAAAGAGCAATATTGCATAGGAACCTGGAATGTCAGGTCCACGAATCAAGGCAAATTGGAAGTGGTCAAACAAGAGATGGCAAGAGTGAATGTCAACATACTAGGAATCAGTGAACTAAAATGGACTGGAAAGGGTGAATTTAAATCAGATGACCATTACATCTACTACTGCAGGCAGGAATCCCTCAGAAGAAATGGAGTAGCCATCATGGTCAACAAAAGAGTCTGAAATGCAGTACTTGGATGCAATCTCAAAAATGACAGAATGATCTCTGTTCGTCTCCAAGGCAAACCATTCAATATCACAGTTATCCAAGTCTATGTCCCAACCAGTAACACTGAAGAAGCTGAAGTTGAATGGTTCTATGAAGACCTACAAGACCTTTTAGAACTAACAACCAAAAAAGATGTCCTTTTCATTATAGGGGACTGGAATGCAAAAGTAGGAAGTCAAGAAACACCTGGAGTAACAGGCAAATTTGGCCTTGGAATGCGGAATGAAGCAGGGCAAAGACTAATAAAGTTTTGCCAAGAAAATGCACTGGTCATAGCAAACACCCTCTTCCAACAACACAAGAGAAGACTCTACACATGGACATCACCAGATGGTCAACACCGAAATCAGATTGGTTATATTCTTTGCAGCCAAAGATGGAGAAGCTCTATACAGTCAACAAAAACAAGACCAAGAGCTGACTGTGGCTCAGATCATGAACTCTTTATTGCCAAATTCAGACTTAAATTGAAGAAAGTAGGGAAAACCGCTAGACCATTCAAGTATGACCTAAATCAAATCCCTTATGATTATACAGTGGAAGTGAGAAATAGATTTAAGGGTCTAGATCAGATAGATAGAGTGCCTGATGAACTATGGAATGAGGTTCATGACCTTGTACAGGAGACAGGGATCAAGACCATCCCCATGGAAAAGAAATGCAAAAAAGCAAAATGGCTGTCTGGGGAGGCCTTACACATAGCTGTGCAAAGAAGAAAGGCAAAAAGCAAAGGAGAAAAGGAAAAATATAAGCATCTGAATGCAGAGTTCCAAAGAATAGCAAGGAGAGATAAGAATGCCTTCTTCCGCGATCAATGCAAAGAAATAGAGAAAAACAACAGAATGGGAAAGACCAGAGATCTCTTCAAGAAAATTAGAGATACCAAGGGAACATTTCATGCAAAGATGGGCTCGATAAAGGACAAAAATAGTCTGGACGTAATAGAAGCACAAGATATTAAGAAGAGGTGGCAAGAATACACAGAAGAACTGTACAAAAAAGATCTTCACAACCCAGATAATCATGATGATGTAATCACTAATCTAGAGCCAGACATCTTGGAATGTGAAGTCAAGTGGGCCTTAGAATGCATCACTATGAACAGAGCTAGTGGAGGTGATGGAATTCAAGTTGAGCTGTTTCAAATCCTGAAAGATGATGCTGTGAAAGTGCTGCACTCAATATGCTAGCAAGTTTGGAAAACTCAGCAGTGGCCACAGCACTGGAAAAGGTCAGTTTTCATTTCAATTCCAAAGAAAGGCAATGCCAAAGAATGCTTAAACTACCACACAATTGCACTCATCTCACATGCTAGTAAAGTAATGCTCAAAAGTCTCCAAGCCAGGCTTCAGCAATACGTGAACCATGAAATCCCTGATGCTCAAGCTGGTTTTAGAAAGCAGAGATCAAATTGCCAACATCTTCTGGATCAAGGAACAAGCGAGAGAGTTCCAGAGAAACATCTATTTCAGCTTTATTGACTATGCCAAAGCCTTTGACTGTGTGAATCACAAGAAACTGTGGAAAATTCTGAAAGAGATGGGAATACCAGACCACCTAACCTGCCTCTTGAGAAATCTATATGCAGGTCAGGAAGCAACAGTTAGACCTGGACATGGAACAACAGATTGGTTCCAAATAGGAAAAGGAGTACGTCAAGGCTGTATATTGTCACCCTGCTTAGTTAACTTATATGCAGAGTACATCATGAGAAACGCTGGACTGGAAGAAACATAATCTGGAATCAAGATTGCCGGGAGAAATATCAATAACCTCAGATATACAGATGACACCACCCTTATGGCAGAAAGTGAAGAGGAGCTAAAAAGCCTTTTGATGAAAGTGAAAGAGGAGAGTGAAAAAGTTGGCTTAAAGCTCAACATTCAGAAAACGAAGATCATGGCATCTGGCCCCATCATTTCATGGGAAATAGATGGGGAAACAGTGGAAACAGTGTCAGACTTTATCTTTTTGGGCTCCAAAATCACTGCAGATGGTGACTGCAGCCATGAAATTAAAAGACACTTGCTCCTTGGAAGAAAAGTTATGACCAACCTAGATAGTATATTCAAAAGCATAGACATTACTTTGCCGACTAAGGTCTGTCTAGTCAAGGCTATGGTTTCTCCAGTAGTCATGTATGGATGTGAGAGTTGGACTGTGAAGAAGGCTGAGCGCCGAAGAATTAATGCTTTTGAACTGTGGTGTGGAGAAGACTCTTGAGAGTCCCTTGGACTGCAAGGAGATCCAACCAGTCCATTCTGAAGATCAGCCCTGGGATTTCTTTGGAAGGAATGATGCTAAAGCTGAAGCTCCAGTACTTTGGCCACCTCATGTGAAGAGTTGACTCATTGACTCAAAGTCTTTACTTTGATGCTGGGAGGGATTGGGGGCAGGAGAAGAAGGGTTCGACCAAGGATGAGATGGCTGGATGGCATCAGGACTCAATGGACATGAGTCTGAGTGAACTCCGGGAGTTGGTGATGGACAGGGAGGCCTGGTGTGCTGTGATTCATGGGGTCACAAAGAGTTGGACATGACTGAGCGACTGAACTGAACTGAACTGAACAATTTTCCTTACACATAGAAACCATTCATTCATTAATTGGCATTTATTAAATTCTTACTATGATCAGGCCATGGCCTTCCAGGTAAAGAAACTCCGGGAAATCATGAAGGCCCGAGGAATCTGCTATGCTGCAATCCATGGGATTGCAAAGAGTCAGATACAAGTTAGTGACTGAACAGCAACATTGATGGCAAACATTACATGAAAAGTCATGTCAGGCAGGGAAAACCACCAGAGCAAAAGCCAGAACAATAAGGTTCATGAAAGAAACGATGTGCACTTGGTAAAGATACCTGCAAAGGTCAATAGAAAGTTCACCAGGGAAGGCCTTGCACCATAGAGCCAGGAAATGGGATCATATTCTCTTTGTGGGAGGGGCCCATCTGAAGTTTGAGGACCAAAAACCAAAGTGATGTAACATGGGTTAACACTGATGAGCCGTCAAGGCAGTGTCCTTTGCCTTTAGGGGGTGGAAGAACTTTGAAACTTCCATGTCAGCAAGGTTACAGCACAAATGGCCAAATTTCTAGGATGATGGCAGGCTATTCAATGCACTCCTAGCTTACTTTATTATTACCGGTGTTAGGATTAAAATATGACATGCATTTTCCAAAGTAATTTATTAGATCCTCTCAACTTACACTCTTCTATTACTCTCTATATTTCCTTCTAGCACCACTAAAACTGTGAAAGATGGGCTTTATTGTATTTGTTCATATTTTAATTGCATTTTGGACTTTCTAAATGATTTACAACCACTAATACTTTGTGATGAATAAGTAGTCATTTGTAACCACTATTTATGTTTAGCAAAGCATCACAAAATCAAGAGAGCAATTTTTGCATTGAACCAAAATACTCCTATACACAGAAACCTCTTTAGGAAAGCAACAGGATGTCAGAATACAAATCATGCTTTATTTCAGGAAAATAAAAGGGGGAGGTGGCTTTATGTATGGATGCCTTTCCTACTAACTAGCTGTTTGGCTAGTATTTGTGTTTTTTAATCTGTAAAAATGACGAGAGTTGGTTTTAACTGCTGTCTGTGACCTCACCTATCTCTAAAATGGGTTCCTAGCACATATAAAAACACTCAAGGTTTGAAATTCAATACCACATATGTTCTTACTTCATGTAACTTTTTCAGTTAAGTCTTATATTAACAATATTTGAAGGATGCTTACAAAACACAATAGCTCTAGCACAGCTTATTTCAAGATAGAGAAATACTCAGGGTTTATCTTCACAACATGAACTGGAATGAAATCTCTCACAATACAGTGAGCCTGTGGAGTTAGTCCAACCCAAGTTTGTGTCTCTAACCTGCCATTTAACTAGTTTTGCAATTTGGAACAAGACACTCAACTCCTTTAAATCACAATTTTTTCATCTACAAAATGGAGATAATAATCAGGCTATATAAAGACATTAAATTAATTGAAATAAAAATATGGCAAGTCTTAACACAGTGTTTTCATATGTAATAAGGACTGTAATATTACCTGCTATTCTAATAATTACCTGACAATGCTGGAAAAGTGAATTAGGCGTGGACCTAGCCCTTGAGAAAAACAGGTTGGAAAGGGAGATGAGGCATATGAACAATGCTGTTATACAGGAAAGAAAAGTGCCATTGTCATGAAAGCAGACCAGAAAGAAGATTGGAAATTCAGAAGGCGCATCTGCATGTTTTCTGCTTCGTATTTGTACCACGGAACTTTGGCCAGTGGTCTAATCGTCTTTCTGATGGCTTTGTATCGTCTCTTACTTCTTGTTCACAAAATACACATGAGAAGATTCTCCTTGGAGCATTCTTGAGGGTTAGGGTGCAGAAACAACTTTTTCTATAGCTTCTCTGGTAGTTCCCCTTGGCTTTAGGAAGGTGATGGAGCCCATGGGTGGGACTTAGAAGAGCTTAGATGATATACCCCCTACTTCAGAGGGCACAAGGACTCCTTCACTGAAAGAGGGACCTCTTTGAAATAAGACTTAGCACCTCTGAAAATTTTTCCTTCTATATAGAAAGCATCAGTTCAGTTCAGTTCAGTCGCTTAGTTGTGTCCAACTCTGCGACCCCATGAACTGCAGCATGCCAGGCCTCCCTGTCCGTCACCAGCTTCCGGAGTTCACTCAGACTCACGTCCATCAAGTCAGTGATGCCATTCAGCCATCTCATCCTCTGTCATCCCCTTCTCCTCCTGCCCCCAATCCCTCCCAGCATCAGAGTCTTTTCCAATGAGTCAACTCTTCACATGAGGCGGCCAAAGTACTGGAGTTTCAGCTGGGAGAAATATCAATAACCTCAGATATGCAGCTGACACCACACTTATGGCAGAAAGTGAAGAGGAATTAAAAAGCCTTTTGATGAAAGTGAAAGAGGAGAGTGAAAAAGTTGGCGTAAAGCTCAACATTCAGAAAACAAAGATCATGGCATCTGGTCCCATCACTTCACGGGAAATAGATGGGGAAACAGTGGCTGACTTTATTTTTTCGGGCTCCAAAATCACTGCAGATGGTGACTGCAGCCATGAAATTAAAAGACACTTACTCCTTGGAAGAAAAGTTATGACTAACCTAGATAGCATATTGAAAAGCACAGACATTACTTTGCCAACAAAAGTCCGTCTAGTCAAGGCTATAGTTTTTCCAGTGGTCATGTATGGATGTAAGAGTTGGATTGTGAAGAAAGCTGAGCTCCGAAGACTTGATGGTTTTGAACTGTGGTGTGGAGAAGACTCTTGAGAGTCCCTTGGACTGCAAGGAGATCCCACCAGTCCATTCTGAAAGCATACCATTATTTTAATAGCAACATTTGTGTGTGGCAGGGTGGAAGCTGGGAAAACCATTATGTTAGGTGTTTTTCGGGTGCACATCCCTCATCCAGCAGGTCTTCCTTGAGTCTTTGGTATAGGATCTTCAGGGCTGATGAATGAGTTAAGACATTAAGACATAAGTGGTTTAAGACATGTTTCACACTGAACAGGAGTTCTGAATTTAGACAGAGATACACGATTACACTGTGGTGAGGTAAGTGTTGACAGAGATGGATACAAAGTGATCTAGGCTAGGGCTGGCCAAAAAGTTCCTTAAGTTTAAAAGCAAAAATAACAAGCACATTTTCATCTTCAGCAAAACTTTGTTGAGTGACACATTCATGGTTTTGTTCCACTCTGTTCTGTCATTTTTCAGCATGTGTGTGTGCTAAGTTGCTTCAGTCATGTCCAACTCTGCGATGCCACTGCCTGTAGCCCACTAGATGCTCCTCTGTCCTTGGGATTTTCCAGGCGAGAATACTAGAGTGGGTTAGCCATTCTTCAGACACATTTATAATTCCATCTTCACCATTAAAAAAAAATCTTTTTGACCAAAGAACTGTTACAAGTGCCTTTTGCAGTCTTGCAGGGAATTGAAACATTTTCCATTAAGAGAATTTTGTAAAGACGGAAATAATTGGAAATTCAAAGGTGCAATGTCTGGTGAATGTGTTAAATGAATCTCAACCTCCCAGCCAAGTTGTAACAGTTTTTGTCTGGTGTTCAAGGAAACAAAGGAAACAAATGATCTTGCATTATCCTGATGGAAGATGATGAGTTTTCTGTTGACTAATTCCAGATGCTTTTCATTGAGGGCTGATTTCAGTTGGTCTAAATGGCAGCAGTACTTGTTGGAATGAATCATTTGGTTTAGCTCATCATAGAGGATGCCCTTCGATAGACACAACATTACCTTCTTTGGATGAAGACTGGCCTTTGGTGTGGTTGGTGGTGGGAGGTTCATTTCACTTGCCCCATGATCTTTTCCATTCTACACAATTGTACAGTACTCAGTTTTCATTACCCAACAGGATTTGTTCTAAAAATGAATTTTTCATTATGTTTCAGTAGAGAATTGCATGCAGAAATACAGTCAAGATGGGTTTTTTTCACTTATGTGGAACTCAAACATCAAAGTGATGAACATGACCAAACTGCTGCAAATGATTTTCAACACTTGATTTGGATATTTTGGGTATGTTGGCTATCTTCTGTGTGGTATAACATTGGTTGTTCTCAATTAATGTCTTGATTTGATGGCTATTAACTTCAACTGGTCTACCCGATTGTGGAGCATCATCCAGTGAGGAATCTCCAGCACAAAACTTCAAAATAATAAAGCATAAATGCCCAAAATGTTGCTTTTTTTTTCATTTTCACTATTAAAATGGCTACACAAAAATTCATCAATTTTGATGTTTTTAAAAAAATTCACACTGATATGAAAGCTGTCACAATAGAGTGTAACAAAATTGTTTTGAATGAAATTAAGGACAGCTAAGTGCTAACAGAGCTATCTTACAGGGAACACTACGTGAACTTTTTGGCCAATCCTCTACTGTCAAGGATGTGTTGATTAGTGGCCTGGACCACAGGAGTAGGGGACTTTGGGGATCTTCAGAGAAGAAGTGATTAGTGAAGGATGAGTGGTCTGCTTGTCACACCTTCAGCCTTTCAGAGTGAACTCACACAAACAAGGACGAGGGCCACAGCTGTACTTTCGGAGGCATGTGTGATGGCCCCATGTCGAGAATCTGTCTGAATCAACCACCATTTCAATCATTCTGACCTGCAGATCTTTGCTCTTGTGTCCATGACCTGTTTCTACTGTTTGAACTCTCAAAGCTCATCTCAGACTTCTTTCCAGACACTACTGTGAACCATAGTTTCTTGCTTCAACTTCAGCTTTCCCCTTGTTATGCTCAGAGCCGGTATCTCCAAACTGACCGAGAGAGAGAGCAAGTCCACCACAGTAATGCAAAGGCAAGAAGGGAGTTTATTTCTAGCGCGCTAGGGCCCAAGTCTCATCCGGCACAGCAGAATCCGACAAGAGCCCCGAACAAAGGAGCATGGCGGCTTATATACAGGCAGTTCTTTGTCTCAGTTACAGGAGTAGCTGGCGTTACATGATTGGCCAGGCAGGATGAGCGCATGTCCTGTCTCTTTCTGGTAAACATGACTCAGGTCCTAGAGCCTGTCTTTTGGTCCCTAACACCCCTTAGCCTCCTTTATTCTCTAACCCCATTCACGATGTCTGCTGGCAGAAAACAAATGCTGTCTGTCTAATGCCAAAGTGAGCCAGCATCACTCATCTCTCTTGTAATAGGATAAGAATAGAAAAAAGAAAATATTCCAGTTTGGAAGGAAGCAAGGAAAGAATTCCAAGCAATAGGGGAAGAGCTTCAAGAGCTTTACTTGACCTGTAATATTGGGATGATTATACCTAATTTATGGATTTCCCTGGTGGCTCAGATAGTAAAGAAACTGCCTGCAATGCAGGAGACCTAGGCTCAATCCCTGGGTTGGGAAGATCCCCTGGAGAAGGGAATGTCAACCCACTCCAGTATTCTTGCCTGGGGAATCTCATGGACAGAAGAGCCTGGTGGGTTACAGTCCATGGCGTTGCAAAGAGTTGGACATGACTGAGGGAGTAACACTATACTTAATTTTTAAAATATAGTGAGATATAAATAAATGAGAGTGTACATGTATGTCCAAGACATTGATGGCACATAGTAGATACTCCATACATGTTTCTTTTCTTATTATGCCCATTTGATGGGCAGGTTCTGTCAGAGAAAGTCCACTGTGTCCAGTGGAAGCCAGAGGAGACTCCTTCCACAAGTGCGTTCAGAACTGGCCTCCAGAATGTTACCTGGGTAACTGGACCAATGGCAACTGAAAACGTGTTGATGATTTCATTAGTTTCTGATTTAACTACTACCTCCCACTTCTCCTGTCATGTACCTTGGCAAGGGTCAGTCCTGACACTTGTTCAGACAAGCTCAAGTTACATGGAGAACTGCTACAATCTCTGGCTGATCAAATCTTTGGGACTGAGAATTCTTACTAAAAAATTGTGTGTTCAAGTATGCCTGTGTGTGCATGCGTGCACGTATGAGTGCATGCCTGTGTGTTAGTAAAGTATCTGGGTAAGGGGAAGCCAAAAAAAGAAAGGAAGATAAAGAGGGATCGTCATCAAAATTTCTGTGTCGTTTATGTCAGGGCTAAATAGAATATATGATATTTGAATATTTGTTGCTGTTGTTGTTCAGTCGCTAAGTTGTGTCTGATTCTTTTGCAACCCCATTGACTTCAACATGCCAAGCTTCAGTATCTTCCAGAGTTTGCTCAAATTCATGTTCATTGAGTCTGTGATGTTATCTAGCCATCTCATCCTCTGCTGCCCTCTTCTTTTGCCTTCGGTCTTTCCCAGCATCAGGGTCTTTTCCAAAGAGTCGGTTCTACACATCAGGTAGCCAAAGTATTGGAGCTTCAGCTTCAATATCAGTCCTTCTAATGAATATTCAGGGTCGATTTCCTTTAAGATTGACTGGTTTGATCTTGCAGTCCAAGGGACTGTCAAGGGTCGTCTCCTCCTCCACAATTCAAAAGCATCAATTCTTTGCCACTCAGCCTTCTTTCTGGTCCAACTTGACTACTGGAAAAAACCATAGCTTAGACTATATGGACCTTTGTTGGCAAAAGGATGTCTTTTCTTTTTAATATGCTGTCTAGGTTTATCATAGCTATCCTTCCAGTATATTCAGTTCAGTTCAGTTCAGTTCAGTCGCTCAGTCATGTCCGACTCTTTGCGACCCCATGAATCACAGCACGCCAGGCCTCCCTGTCCATCACCAACTCCCCGAGTTCACTCAGACTTGCCTCCATCGAGTCAGTGATGCCATCCAGCCATCTCATCCTCTGTCATCCCCTTCTCCTCCTGCCCCCAATCCCTCTCAGCATCAAAGTCCAGTATATTACTATTATTTAAATATTTTTTAATATCTGTAGAATTTTTTGCTGAAATAAATCTTGTCTAAACTAGAGGATATATAAGTTCTTACTCTAATGCAGTTCATAGGCCCAGGAGAAGCACTGACCTCACATGGACTGTAGTGAGGTCAATTGCTGTCCACAAGAATAAATTCATTGGTATATTTCCCCAAGGCAGTCAGAAGGAGACATAATTCAAGGAATAAGCTCATGTTGTAATCAAGAGTGGAAGATATCAAGGAGCAAGTACAAGGTGTCAGGTCTAGTGATGTGCACAAGACAATAAAGAGCAGACAAAAGGCAAGAAGCCAAGAGCTGGGGGCATCAGAGACAGTTAGGAAAGCAGACATCAGGTTATAATTTTGTTATTTCAAGCAAGTGTCAGGAAACTAGCAAGGCATATAGTTCTTAATTAACTACAGTTTCAGAATGTTTTCTCTGGCATTTTGGAAATGACACAAATACTTTGGTTGAATAGAAATGGCCTTGATTTATTTTGAACCAAAGAATAATGGAACTGTAGATCTCCAGGGTTTGAAGAAGGGGCATTCGAATTCAATTAATAGAACTATTGCTAATGTTCAATCTACATTTGCGCATCCAAACAATTGACTAATCTGTACAACAGGAAGACTCCCTCCCTCTTGAAATAAACAATGTTTCCTATTTCAGACTCTGGAGGGATGTGAGAATATTCCATGCCCTATTGCATCTAATTCCACCAACTTCATATTTCTCTCCATTTATCCTAGATTTTCTTCCTGAGTTGTGAGAAGAAATCTTGTTATCTTGTATGAAAACTAAAGAATACATAAACTGTCAGGTAATTTCATTAAGTTTATCAAAATATTTCAAGTAGAGCTTTGGGGAGACATAGGGGAAATTTAGTGAAAATTCAAAGTTCGTTCACCCATGGCTGTGTACGCAGGATGCCCATCAGTCTCCTCTGCCCATGAGATTCTCCAGGCAAGAATACTGGAGTGGGTAGCCATTCCCTTCTCCAGGAGATTTTCTCAACCCAGGGATTGAACCCAGGTCTCCTGCATTGCAGGCAGATTCTTTATCTTTTGAATCACCTGGGAAGCCCTAATTAAGGATACTGAGGATTAGTCTTGTTAGTTAAGCATGATTCTGTATACATACAACAAATTCACAGGGAGGTGGAAACTTCATTTTTGACGGAACCGTCTTGAAAAATCCTGAATCGAACCCAAATATCATTTCCGTGTTAACGAATGCATACAATTTCCAAGTTGAGATGACTTCTTTGGATTATAGTTTCCATAGGCATTACTTACATTTGCCTTGATCTAAATTTGGAAGTGGCTAATTGTAACTGGATTGACTATGTCCATTTTGAATACTTTCATCTACAAATCTCTGTGATGAGCCAGGTACCTCTCCTAAATAATTCCCTATGCAGAGGGATGTATTAGAAACAGCTTGTCAAATTGACTAAGAGAGAAACTCAGTGTTGCCTGGTCCATCTCCCTACACAGACACATCTTGACACAGTGTATTTGAGTGCTAATAATGACATTAGAAGATGTTGGAAAGAGATCTAATTCAGCATGCAGAAGTGACTTTGCTGTCATCTCCTATTTTCTGCGCAATTGACAGCAGATACTTGGGGCTGAATTTTTATTTCAGGTCAAATTTCCAAGGCATGAGGCTGTCTGTTAGAAATAGATAAGACCAAAACCAATACGAAAGCACTTGTTGAAAGTGTCAGTGGTGCTGAGAATTTGAAAGGGATGCTTCAGTTTTCTGTTTAGGACATGACACAACAACATATGTTTTAGCAGCAAGAAAAACCAACCAGCAGCTCCCTGTCATTTTTCCATGGTTCCTACTGGGAAGATTTCAGAAGAGAAGTCTGATTTCTTTGGGGGATGTGATGATTTTTTTTTTTTTTTAAAGCATAGTCTCTTTGGTCATTTTATTTCCCCCTAGCCAATATTTCCCAGAATATTTTATACAAATTCAACTAACACCAGTAATTTATTTTATTTTTTGAGAACAGGGTCCAATATGCCATACTTTAAGAATTATAAAATCAAACAACAGCTAGTGCTGCACCACTATGAAGATGGGCACTAATAAGAAAAATGTTGGACGTCAATAAGGTTGAAGGTTTATAAAATCATTCAGATGTGTCGGCTCACTGAATTGAGTAGGAAAACCCAGAAGTGTTTTAAAAGTTGCTTTGTCCATGTTTTAGATTAGACTCTTAACTATTTTACATTCCCCTGGCTGGCAGACAAGCTCTGGCTTCCTTCTGGTTGTGCATGCTAAGTTAATATTCACCTAGTCAAGTTATAGTTAACAATATCATTTTATTGTTAAGAGACCTGGATGATCTTTTGTCATTTTAAGTTTAATTTGAACCACTTATCCAAAAGTGGGAAGTTTGTTTATGGAGCAGAAGCTTCAACAACAAAGTTAAAATCTGAACACATTCACAAGCCTAAATTGACAAAATTCTCTCTTTCCTGAACGGAGTGCCTTGCACCCAAAGGCACTGTGTGTTTCTTCCACACACCCTGAACTTGAAGGCAAGTGCATGTTCCTCTTTCCCATTCTTGTGCCTGCTTTATTTTTATTAGTATTACTATTTAAACATTTCCTGTGGCATTGAATTCAAATTTGTCATTTTATTTTTCTCCTCCAGAAAGAGTGATTTAAAACCCAACCAGGCACATAAAGGTAATTTGATGTGGTACCCTCAACCATTTGTCATCATCGATGGTTTGTTCTTTGAAATAGAAGCCTTGGGGAACCCTTAAATTCCAAACCTCATGGGAGACCTGCTTTGCAGTTTGTAACACAAGTGAACCCTCCTGGACTCATTAATCTCAGGAGACTCATGTCTCATATTGTTCCCATTTTCCAGCAGCTTTGCCTCAGGGGCAAGCACTTTCCTTCTTTTTGCCTTTCTTCTATGTAGCTGAATTTCTCTGCAGTACCCTCCATAAACAATGGCTTTTACTACACTATTGCCACAAGCTCTTTCTGTGCACAGATCTCTTTCAAGAGTCTGTGACATTGTCATTGCTTTGGTCTGTATTTAATCAGCTTGCATAAAACCATAAAGCTATGGGCCTTTTTAGTTTTAAATAGCTGTCATTTTCCTACAACAACAACATTTCTAAATGTTGCCTTTTAAAAATTATCTCTTTTGGAAGCTATGTACTGAGAACTCTTCCATTGCTTAAACTTTTTCAGAAACTTCTCTATTTGAATTTCATCTGGAGTCAGTGTGCAATTTCTATGGAAATATTTCATTGGTATTTAAATTGTCAGCTCATAATTTATAGTCTTCTACAATCTAGCTTTGCCAATAATGTTATTAACCTTTTCTATTAATTATCTGATTATAAGAATTGACTGCAAGTGACCATTTCTGACAATGAATCTGTCATCAAAGGAAGAAGAACTATTCTTTCGTGGAGAGTTAAAAGAATGAATTCTGTTCCCAAACACAGTTCTGAAAAAAGAAATTCACAATTATCTTAATCTATGGGGTCATCACCAGGATAAGTGACTTGGCTCTCACAGTCCTCTGTAAGTCTAATTATGTAAATTAATTAGATAAGCTTTGTATATTCATTTAATAATATAACTACACTTTGTTCACAATATAATAGCTTTACCTTGGTTGATCATTTTTATTTTTAACTTTTCAGCAAGTAACTTGGATCTGTTGGAGCATTGCAACTTACCTGGTTTTCTCAGTTTTACTGGATACATTTCCCATGAACTGGTTATTTCCTAAGTTGGCCCAGATGAAAATGCACACACACATACATACACACACACATCTCAAAAACATTTCTTTCATCAAGTAATGCTTCAAAGTCTTTTAACCTAATTTCTATATATACATGTAGCTGATACTTGATATCTCCTGTTTCACATGGTTCTTTTACTATAGCTCCCACATCACTATATAGTGTGAGGCCACCTCCATGTATGTATAGAAAGTGGTAATCTACTAGAGGACATCTATCACTGGAAGATTTCTTTTATTCTGGGAGATTGGTATAAGCATTTAAATGATGACTCTCTATCTTTTAAGTTATTCCATGTGCCCTTTTATAAGATGGTAACTTGAAGACAGGAAAAGATACTCTTTTGAATAAGAGCAAGAAGGAATAAACTTGGTTATATGAAGCAATGGCTTACAAAGCATTCTGCAAATAGTTAATAGACTGTCTTAGCCATGGCATAAAGTATAACATGACCTCCTTCCATCTTTTTCTTCCAGACTCTGGTGAGGGAGGAGGAGAAGATTAATTATTTATTCTAGTATGAATTCCACCCTGCCAAGCCCTGAGACAAGCAGGAGCAAACAGTATATAGATGATTTGAAGGCATTGCCAAGTCATCTTCTGGTTAAAAGTATTTGAAAATTTCTGTATGTCTTAAACACTGCTGAGCCAGAGATTAAGTCAGGAGGGATTTCTGTGTCTGAGATTCAATACTTGTAGGCACAGAGGGATAAACCCAATGAGTAGAGAAGTATAGCCATGCAGAAAGAGGTCAAATACCCCTGAATGAATCCCTTCTGTACCACACATTGTCCCTGGCTACTAAGAAATTCCTTTATATTAAGTAGAGAATCTGATACTTTTACCCCAATATTAAAGCCACAAGAAAATCTGATTTAGTTCAAGAAACTCTATTGTCCCTGGAGACACTATGAAAGTGTAAACCTTTAACAACTGATGTCATTTGTGATTTTTAACCAGCTAGAGTAGTTTCTTTCAAAAGTTAATATTTATCTTGCCATAATATTTACCTTCACACAGTAAGTGCTGCTATTTCCCCATGACTGCAATGAAGAATTGTGGTAAGATAAACTCACCTCTATAAGACAAATGTCAGATATTTAATGAAAATCACTGGATGAGAATCCCTGGTTTACGTTGAATTTGCTGATCTTCTGGACTTTCAGTAAGATTTAGCTCACAGAATTTTCCCAATATGAGCCTCTATGTTCAAAATGAGGGATTGCAAGTAATTAATTCTGAGAGTGCAAAATCATCTGGCTTGGGGTTGCAGAAATGTGAATTCTCTTTACTGTTCAGACACTGATTAATTGGGAGATTCTCTTGCTCTTAGTTTAAAATAGTGGATTTTACTAGATAATCTCTAAGATCCTGCCCTTTTCTGAGAATCTATGATTCTATGCTAGTATATGACCAGTGTATGATTATCCATCAAAAATTTCAAACTCCCATATTTGGGGCATAAGACTCCGGACGTGATTTTGAAGATAAGAGAGATGTGAAGTATATTATCAGCCAGCAAGAAATCACATCATGTTTGAGAGAAGGGGATAGACATATGAAAAGCTAAGTAGGAGTCTACTCTTAGTTAAACTTAAGCATTTTTCTGGAAGAAACTGAAAAAATATGGATGCTTGATTGGTCCTGGAAAATTTGATTTATGATTACAAATAGTTAGGGCTGTTTTCCATAAAGTGCTCTATCGAACCTCTCATGGTTCTCTTTGAGAATGTAGTGAGGAGTTGAAGTTCTGGAGTGGAGTGAAGAGCCACTCACCTCAGCTTTGAGGAGAACTCATCTACTTAAGAGTATTGGGCTTCCTTGTCAAATCTAATTTGAAGGTAAGAGTCTACTTCTCTAAAAAGTTTGAGAGCCTTTGCTTTAGTCAATCCATTTTCTCAGGGTAGTAAACATATCTCACCTCGCACTTAATCAAAATCATTCCTTCCTCTATTCCAAACCTTCCACAAAGCACACTCCTTGTAGAACTGCTATGAAATATGTTTCTCTCAAATTCATGTGTTGAAGCCCTAAACCCAATGCAACAGTTTGGAGATGGAGTTTTTAGGCGGTAATTAAGATTGCATGTGTGTTAAGTCGCTTCAGTGGTATCTGACTCTCTGCGATCCATGGGATTCTCCAGGCAAGAATGCTGGAGAGCGTTGCCATTCCCTTCCCCGGGGGAATCTGACCCAGGGTTCAAACCTGGGTCTCTTGCCTTGCAGGGAGATTCTTTATCATCTGAGGGAAAGAATTAAGGTTAAATGAAGTAATAAGGATAAGACCTTGATCCAATAGGATTAGTGTCCCTAAAAGAAGAGATAAAAGAGAGCTGTCTCTCCCTCCCCAAGAGCACACACCTAGCACAGCTATGTGAGGGCATGGCAGAGTCTGCAAGCCAGGCAGAGATTTCTCACCAGAAATGGTATAAGCTAGGTCTTGGACTTCCAGGCTCCAGAACTGTGAGGAAATAAATTTCTGTTGTAGAAGGCACCCATTCTGTGCTATTTTGTTGTGGCAGCCTGAGCAGACTAAGAATACTAACCCAGCCCAAACAAGGAGCAGAGATTTCTCTTTAAATGACTTTCTTGAGAATAGGTCTTTAAGTAGATCAATATGAAAACTGAAATAAAAACCAAATGCAGTATGTCACTAACTTGGAGCAACTGTTGCTGTGTGTGTGTGTGCATAGTATTTATAGTCTGTTGTGCTTAAGAATGAATCGCTAAATGGCAGCTCTAGGAATATGAGCTCTGTAAACGTGAACAGTCACACAAAAACTATGATGTATATGTGTTGTGCATATTAGCTCACCTATGAATTTAACCTCTGGAGAGAATTGTAACTCATCAGCACTTTGTGGGAATGCAAAAAAAAAAAAAAAAAAAAATCAGAAATAACAAAATTGCTAAGAGGTTGGTGGCAAAATGTTATTATTATCATTTTATAGAAGAGCAAAAAATGTGCAGCTGAAAGGTCAAGTATCTTGTTCAAAGTGACACAGAATAGTAGAGTTGAGCCCTGGAATTATTAACTTCTGTTTTCTAATCTAGTGGACCTGAGGTTATAGAATCCAACTAGGAAGGTCAAAAATATCAGTTTTATGATATGAGGCAGTTATGCTACAGGGTCGCTCCTGTTCTTTTGTCCCCTCACCTGGGAGCCACTTGATGACTTTAGTCTCAGCAACTTCCCCCATCCTGGGGAGCTGAACCTGAAACAAGAGACCATATTAACAGCCAGTACTTCCCACTGACTATGAATTTCAGATCCCCTGCTCTCTAGGCCATTCAATAGCTGTAGCTAATCAGAATCTCTTTTTGTTAAATCTGTGTTTCCTTTGTTGGGGAATAGCCTGGTGATCTCTTGAGAGGGGATTCTGGTGGGGAACACCTGGGACAGCTGTTTAATGCTAAATATTAGAAGCAGTCAGCTTGGCCTCTGAAGGGCATGCTTGGTCCTCACACTCTGCCGTGAGCCCACAGCTTCTGGGATACTGTGTTAATGTCTATCTAGATCTCCATTCAAAGAAGAGATTTGATAAAATGCCTCTGAAAAGGACTTTGTAATAATCAATCAATAGTTCTTTTCTTTAGCCTCCTCAAAGTTTTGGCACCTTTGATCATGCCTTCACTTAAATTCTCTCTGGCTCAGGAATGACAATAGACACGCCCTTTCTTTATTGGCTTCTGTGTGATACCCACCAAATACGGAGGGGACTCTCCAATTCAGGGATTTATGAAAATTTCAAAATTATGCTGAGAGCAACAGAACTATATCCTAGATTCAGGACTCCTTGCCATGTTGCTATCTGGTTAATTCAGGCATAAATATATCCAACAAAAAGTGAAAGGTACGTAGTAGAGTTCTGGTTTCATCTCTTAGTTCCTTCTCATGGGAAATCTGGCGAGAAACTTTAGCCTTTGTGACTAAGGAAACAGGTGGTGTTGGTTCAGTTTGTGATTATTATTCTTACAGATTTTGATAATCTTTTCTTTGTGTACCTTTATATATTTTGCTGGAATTTTTTGCCTCTTAGTTTCAATGTCTTTATTACTATTTTCACATTATTCTGAAACCCTATATTAGGATTCTTAAAAGTTAATCAGAGATCTGAATCTATTTTTTTCTGTTTTCAACATCAATTCTCTGACACCAACTTTGTGCCTTGCAATTCAATTCACTTCTAACATGAACTACCTGTCTGGCCTAGGTTAAGGGGTTCTGTAAAGGATGCAACTCAGAAATAGCCAAATGGAAGCCACACAGGGCAAGGTATGAAGGGGTGGGGCCCTTCTTAGGTCTGCCACACCCCTAGCACATCCTGTGTCCAACACAGGCACTACCCAACCTCAGTGTTAGAGAGTTTGTATCCAGGTTTTATTGCAGAGGCATGATTAATTAAATCATTGGCCATGGATGTCTAAACTCAATCTCTAATCCCCCACTATTCCCCAGAGGCTATCTAAGGGCCCCCACCCAGAGTCATCTCATTAGCATAACAAAAGCATGCCTGCTGTTCAGCAAATTCCAAGTATTTTCCAAGCTCTTGTGGCAAGAATAGGTACAAAGGTCAAATATTATTGGTTTTTTATCATTATACAGTAGTCCACTAGTTCAGTGATAAAGAATCTGCCTGCCAATGCAGAAGACATAGCTTCAATCTCTGGCCCCAGAAGATCCCCTGGAGAAGGAAATGTCAACCCACTCTGAGTTTTAGTGACTAAATATCAGAAGGTCACCCTTATCCATGGTTGCCCTTTCCATGGTTTTGGTCACAGGCTTCAATCATGGCCCAAAAATATGAAATTGAAAATTCCAGAAATAACCAAAGCATGCTTTAAATTGTGTGTCATTAGGAGTAGCATAATAAAACCGTGTGCCTTTCTACTTCATCCCACCTGGCATCCCCAAGTGTCAACGTTATCTGCTTCTGACAACCAACCATCAACATTGTCATGGCTCAATGGTCCAAGATTACCCAAAGCAGATGATTCTCCATTTGACGTACTGTCAGAAGGTCAGTAGTCGCCTAACTCTACAGCACCATGATTACGTCATTCATTTACTCTGTCTCATCATGCAGGCATTTTATCATCTCATATCACCACAAGAAGGGTGAATATATTACAATAAGATGTTTTGAGAAAGAGAGAGATCATATTGAAAATTTTCATTGCAGTACAAGTGACTCTTGAACAACACGGCCATTAATTTGCACTTTATAGTTTGCTCTTCATATCCAGGGTTTCTCTGCAACCACAGAATCAACCAACCACAGATATATAGTACTATAGAATTTATTATTGAAAAATATCCACACATAAGTGGACCTGCAAAGTTCAAATCCATGTTTTTAAGGGTTAACTGTATCATGTTATAATTGTTCTGTTTTATTATCAATTGTTTTTAATCTGTTACTGTGCCTAAACTGTAAATTAAACTTTATTGGAAGTATATATGTATGTATGAGGAAAAAAAAAGTACATGTAGGATTTGTTGCTATGTGCAATTTCAGGCATCTCTTGGGGGTCTTGGAACGTACCCCTCATGGATAAGGGGGGACTGCAAGGAGATTCAACCAGTCCATTTTAAAGGAGATCAGCCCTGGGTATTCTTTGGAAGGAATGATGCTGAAGTTGAAACTCCAGTACTTTGGCCACCTCATGCGAAGAGTTGATTCATTGGAAAAGACTCTGATGCTGGGAGAGATTGGGGGCAGGAGGAGAAGGGGATGACAGAGGATGAGATGATGGCATTACTGACTCAATGGACGTGAGCTTGAGTGAACTCCGGGAGATGGTGATGGACAGGGAGGCCTGGCATGCTGCGATTCATGGGGGTCACAAAGAGTCAGACATGGCTGAGCGACTGAACTGAACTGAACTGAACTGTACAATACTATCAATTGTCTTTTTTTTTTTTTTCCTTTCTTATTTCTAATTTATTGAGTTATTTAGTGAGGGAAGCAGAATTCTAAAGTAGTCCTTAATATTCCTGGTTCCTATGGTACATTCCCCTTCATGGCTCACTGCCTTGCTCTGGTTAAGAGGCTTGCATAACTCAGTGAAGCTGTGAGCCATGCCATGCAGGGTCACCCAAGACAGATAGGTCATAGTGAAGAGTTCTGACAAACTGTGATCCCCTGGAGAAGGGAATGGCAACCCACTCCAGTATTCTTTCCAGGAGAACCATCTGAACAGTATGAAAAGACAAAAACAAATGACACTGAAAGATGAACCTCCTAGGTCAGAATGTATCTAATATGCTACTGAGGAAGAGCAGAGGGCAATTGCTAATAGCTCCAGAAAGAATGAAGCAGCTGAGCAAAAGCAGAAGCGACACTCAGTGTGGTTATGTCTGGTGGTGAAAGTAAAGTCCAGTGCTGTAAAGAACAATATTACGTGGGAACCTGGAATGATAGGTCCATGAATCAAGGTAAACTGGATGTCATCAAGCAGGAGATGGCAAGATTGATTATTGACATCTGAAGAATCAGTGAACTAGAATGGATGGGAAAGGGTGAATTTAATTCCATGATCATTATATCTACTACTGTAGGCAAGAATCCCTTAGAAGAAATAGAGTAGCCCTCAGAGTCAACAAAAGAGTCAGAAATGCAGTTCAGTTCAGGTCAGTCACTCAGTCCTGTCCAACTCTTTGCAACCCCATGAATTGCAGCATGCCAGGCCTCCCTGTCCATCACCAACTCCTGGAGTTCACTCAAACTCACGTCCATCGAGTCAGTGATGCCATCCAGCCATCTCATCCTTGGTTGTCCCCTTCTCCTCCTGCCCTCAATCCCTCCCAGCATCAGTGTCTGTTGGGAGCCAGCGTGAGGAACTCTGCCCATGGCAAAGGTCATGAGGAAGGAAGCTTGGCATACGCAAAGGCATGATCAAGCCTCAGGAAACCCCCTGTTCCCGAGCATCTACCCCCAAAGCCAGAGTACTTTACGGGGAGCTCTCCCCCATAACCATTTCTCTCAGAGAAGGAGTTAACTTGCAGCTCCAGTTAATAAAAATTCCTGGGCGTGACAAGAGTGTTTCAACTTACGAACTCTGAAGGTTCTCTGGCCTGCCTGATCAGGCTCGTCCAGCCGCATGTGATTGTTTACAGCCTCCCAACTGTGAGAGGCACGGGATGTTTTAAAACTTTCTAAATACAGACTCTTTTGAGAAGTTAGAAGATCATTAGTATAGTATAGTGGGTTGATTAGGAATTATATTGGTGAAGGGTTTTTTCATTTGTCGTGCCAATAATTACTGCAAATTCCGTGCCCTGGGTGTGACAAGGATGTCTCAGGTCAAACCTCTCTGATGACAGACTAGCTTGTGTGACAGCCTCTCAACCATAAACAGCACAGAGAGTTTGGAGTATTAGCGTAGGGCTTTTTCCATTGATGAGTCAATGATTGCCATCAGGCCTCCATATTCTTAGGCACCTGGGAATATATTAATCAATGTATTTGAAATATAGAAAAGGAAATATAGTAGTTTTTGATGTTAGCAATACTAGACTTTTTGAGTTAATGAATTTTCTCTTTTGTTATAGATCACTGTACTTTGTTATAAATCACTATAAATCACTGTGTCCTTGCTATGCAAAAATGTAACTTTATCACTATCTTAAGACTAAATAGATCTTAAGGGAAACATTGGTGAAGGGTTTACATTTGTTGAGCCAATATTTGCTGCTAAATCTCCATATTCCTGCCCTTATAATGAATATAACTAGCATATAGGAGAAATAAGTATTAACCTTTCAGATTAATCATGTTAAACCTTAGGTTAAGTAAATTCCTTTCTTGATTGTAACTCATTACACCCTCACCCTATAGGAATGCAACTTTATTTGGAGTGTGGCGCCTGATTTAAGAAAAAATCACCCCTGGAAAAATAAGTTTTCTGGTTAACTGACCGGTATCAGAAAGGGCCATAAAATGTCAGCAGACCTCATGGCCAGAAGATGATGAAACTCATAAGACCTTTGTATAATTTTATATGAAGCACCTGATTGTGACAAGGGTCAGGTCTGCTGACCCCCACGTGACTCTGTATTCATCCCTATGTATAACAAAAAGGTATATAAACAAACCTGAAAAATAAAGAAATCGGATCAGTTTCTGGAAAAACTGATTCCCCCGTGTCGTTTCTTTCTCGCTCCCCGTTTTCCTGGCTGAATTCCCATCTGAAATGTGGGTACTCACCAAGCCTGCTAATTCTGCCTGGGCTTCTGAGATCAGACCGGGGAGGCCTCAGTGCCTCCTCTCCTTTGGGAGAATGGAAAGATGCCTGTGGCCTATGTAGGTGGTGATTGGTATTCCATGTAAACCAGTTATTTAGCCTCTTTTCTCCACTAATTCTCCTACTACACTATCTGTTTCTAATCTCCCTCTATATCTATAATTAAATAAGTTTTTTCCAGGATGCCGATTCTGTCCCCACCTTCGAATTACCCTGGATCCCCAGGGCTGGACCCCGGCAAGTGTCTTTTCCAATGAGTCAGCTCTTCATATGAGGTGGCCAAAGTACTGGAGTTTCAGCTTCAACATCAGTCCTTTCAAAGAAAACCCAGGACTGATCTTCTTTAGGATGGACTGGTTGGATCTCCTTGCAGTCCAAGGGATTCTCAAGAGTCTTCTCCAACACCACAGTTCAAAAGCATTAATTGTTTGGCACTCAGCTTTCTTCACCGTCCAACTCTCACATCCATACATGACCACTGGAAAAACCATAGCCTTGGACTAGACCGACCTTTGTTGACAAAGTAACGTATCTGCTTTTCAGTATGCTATCTAGGTTGGTCATAACTTTCCTTCCAAGGAGTAAGTGTCTTTTAATTTCATGGCTGCAATCACGATCTGCAGTGATTTTGGAGCCCCCCAAAATAAAGTCTAACACTGTTTCCACTATTTCCCCTTCCACTTGCCATGAAGGGATGGGACCAGATGCCATGATCTTTGTTTTCTAAATGTTGAGCTTTAAGCCAACTTTTTCTCTCTCCTCTTTCACTTTCATCAAGAGGCTCTGCAGTTCGTCTTCACTTTCTGCCATAAGGTTGATGTCATGTGCATATCTGAGGTTATTGATATTTCTCCCAGCAATCTTGATCATAGCTTGTGCTTCCTCCAGCCCAGTGTTTCTCATGATGTACTCTGCATATAAGTTAAATAAGCAGGGTGACAATATACAGCCTTGACATACTCCTTTTCCTATTTGGAACCAGTCTGTTGTTCCATGTCCAATTCTAACTGTTGCTTCCTGAACTGCATACAGATTTCTCAAGAGACAGGTCAGGTGGTCTGGTATGCCCATCTCTTTCAGAATTTTCCACAGTTTATTGTAATCCACACAGTCAAAGGCTTTGGCATAGTCAATAAAGCAGAAATAGATGTTTTTCTGGAACTCTTTTGCTTTTTCCATGATCCAGGAGGTGCTGGCAATTTGATCTCTGGTTCCTCACCTTTTCTAAAACCAGCTTGAACATCTGGAAGTTCACGGTTCACATATTGCTGAAGCCTGACTTGAAGAATTTTGAGCATTACTTTACTAGCATGTGAGATGAGTGCAATTGTGCGGTAGTTTGAGCATTCTTTGGCATTGCCTTTCTTTGGGATTGAAATGAAAACTGACCTTTTCCAGTGCTGTTTTCCAGTGCTGTGGCCACTGCTGAGTTTTCCAAATGTGCTGGCATATTGAGTGTAGCACTTTCACAGCATCATCTTTCAGGATTTGAAACAGCTCAACTTGAATTCCATCACCTCCACTAGCTTTGTTTGTAGTGATGCTTTCTAAGGCTCATTTGACTTCACATTCCAAGATGTCTGGCTGTAGATGAGTGATCACACCATCGTGATTATCTTGGTGTTGAAGATCTTTTTTGTACAGTTCTTCTGTGTATTCTTGCCACCTCTTCTTAATATTTTCTGCTTCTGTTAGGTCCATACCATTTCTGTCCTTTTTCAAGCCCATCTTTGCATGAAATGTTCCCTTGGTATCTCTAATTTTCTTGAAGAGATCTCTAGTCTTTCCCATTCTGTTGTTTTCCTCCATTTCTTTGCATTGATCACTGAGGAAGGTTTTCTTATGTGTTCTTGCTATTCTTTGGAACTCGGCATTCAGATGCTTATATCTTTCCTTTTCTCCTTTGCTTTTTGCTTCTTTTTTTCGCAGCTATTTGTAAAGCCTCCACAGACAGCCATTTTGCTTTTTTGTGTTTCTTCTCCGTGGGGATGGTCTTGATCCCTGTCTCCTGTACAAGGTCACAAACCTCCATCCATAGTTCATCAGGCACTCTATCTATCAGATCTAGTCCCTTAAATCTATTTCTCACTTCCACTGTATAATCATAAAGGATTTGATTTAGTTCATACCTGAATGGTCTAGTGGTTTTCCCCACTTTCTTCAATTTAAGTGTGAATTTGGCAATAAGGAGTTCATGATTTGAGCCACAGTCAGCTCCTGGTCTTGGTTTTGTTGACTGTATAGAGCTTCTCCATCTTTGGCTGCAAAGAACAGAATCAATCTGATTTCGGTGTTGACCATCTAGTGATGTCCATGTGTAGAGTCTTCTCTTATGTTACTTGAGCGCAATCTCAAAAACAACCGAATGGTCTTGGTTCATTTCCAAGGCAAATCATTCAACATCATGGTAATCCAAGTCTATACCCCAACCACTAATGGCAAAGAACCTGAAATTGACAGGTTCTATGAAGAACTATAACACCTTCTACAACTAACACCAAAAATAAAGTCCTTTTCATCATAGGGGGTTTGAATACAAAAATAAAAAGTCAAGAGATACCCAAAATAACAAGCAATTTTAGCCTTGAAGTACAAAATGAAGCTAACAAAAATTAAAGTACAAAAAAGCTAACAGAGTTTTGTCACTAGAACATGCTGGTCATAATAAGCACCCTTTTTCAACAACCTAAGAGATGAGTCTACACATGAACATCACCAGATGGTCAACATCAAAATCAGGTTTTTGCAGCCGAAGTTGAAGAAGCTCTATACAGTCAGCAAAAACAAGACCAGGAACTGACTATGGTTCAGATCATGAGCTTCTTATTGCAAACTTCAGGCTTAAATTGAAGAAAGTAGGAAAAACCACTAGGCTATTCAGGTATGACTTAAATCAAATCTCTTATGATTATATAGTGGAGCTGATGAATAGATTCAAGGGATTATATCTGGTAGACGGAGTGCCTGAAGAACTATGAATGGAAGTTCATAACATTGTATAGGATACAGTGACCAAAACTACCCAAAAGAAAAAGAAATGTAAGAAGGCAAACTGATCGTCTGAGGAGGCTTTACAAATAGCTGAGAAGAAAAGTGAAAGGCAAGGGAGAAAGGGAAAGATATATCTGATTGAATGCAGAGTTCCAAAGAATAGCAAGGAGAGATAAGAAAGCCTTCTTAAGTGAACAATGCAGAGAAACAGAGGAAAACAATAGAATGGGAAAGACTAGACATCTCTTCAAGAAAATTGGATATCAAGGGAACATTTCATGCAAGGATGGACATGATAAAGACAGAAATGTTAAGGACCTAACAGAAGCAAAAGAGATTAAGAAGAGGTGGCAAGAATACACAAAAGAGCCATACAAAAAAGTCTTAATGACCTAGATAACTGCAATGGTGTAGTCACTCACCTAGAGCCAGACATCCTGGAATGTGAAGTCAAGTGGGCTTTAGGAAGCATTACTATAAACAAAGCAAGTGGAGGTAATGGAATTCCAGCTGAGCTATTCAAAATCCTAACAGATGATGCTATTAAAGTGCTACATCCAATACATCAGCAAATTTGGAAAACAGCAGTGGCCACAGGACTGGAAAAGGTCAGTTTTCATTCCAATTCCAAGGAAGATTAGTGCCAAAGAATGTTCAAGTTCAGTTCAGTTGCTCAGTCGTGTCTGACTCTTTGTGACCCCATGAATTGCAGCACTCCAGGCCTCGCTGTCCATCACCAACTCCCGGAGTTCACTCAGACTCACGTCCATTGAGTCAGTGATGCCATCCAGCCATCTCATCCTCTGTCGTCCCCTTCTCCTCCTGCCCCCAATCCCTCCCAGCATCAGAGTCTTTTCCAGTGAGTCAACTCTTCTTCGGCGCTCAGCCTTCTTCACAGTCCAACTCTCACATCCATACATGACCACTGGAAAAACCATAGCCTTGACTAGACAGACCTTAGTCGGCAGAGTAATGTCTCTGCTTTTGAATATACTATCTAGGTTGGTCATAACTTTTCCTCCAAGGAGTAAGCGTCTTTTAATTTCATGGCTGCAATCACCATCTGCAGCCCCCAAAAATAAAGTCTGACTCTGTTTCCACTGTTTCCCCATCTATTTCCCATGAAGTGATGGGACACGATGCCATGATCTTTGTTTTCTGAATGTTGAGCTTTAGGCCAACTTTTCCACTCTCCACTTTCACTTTCATCAAGGGGCTTTTTAGTTCCTCTTCATTTTCTGCCATAAGGGTGGTGTCATCTGCATATCTGAGGTTATTGATATTTCTCCCAGCAATCTTGATTCCAGCTTGTGTTTCTTCCAGTCCAGCGTTTTTCATGATGTACTCTGCATATAAGTTAAATAAGCAGGGTGACAATATACAGCGTTGGCATACTTCTTTTCCTATTTGGAACCAGTCTGTTGTTGCATGTCCAGTTAAACTGTTGCTTCCTGACCTGCATACAGGTTTCTCAAGGGACAGGTCAGGTGGTCTGGTATTCCCATCTCTTTCAGAATTTTCTACCATACAATTGCACTCATTTCACTTGCTAGCAAAGTAATGCTCACAATCCTTCAAGCAAGGCTTCAACAGTATGTGAACTGAAAACATCCAGATATACAAGCTAGGTTTCAAAGAGGCAGAGGAACCAGAGATCAAATTGCCAGCATTCATTGGATCATGGAAAAAGCAAGGGAATTAAAAAAAAAAAAAAATCTGCTTCATTGACTGTAGTAATACCTTTAACTGGGTGGATCACAACAAACTGGAAAATTCTTAAAGAAATGGGAGTACCAGATCACCTTTCCTGCCTCCTGAGAAACCTGTATGCAGTTTAAGAAGCAACAGTTAGAACCAGACATGAAACAGCTGACTGGTTCCAAATTGGAAAAGAAGTACAACGATATTGTTACCCTACTTATTCAACTTCTATTCAGAGCATGTCATGAGAAATGCCAGGATGGATAAATCACAACCTGGAATCAAGATTGTTGGGAGAAATACCAACAACCTCAGATAAGCAGATGATGCCACTCTAATGACAGAAAGTGAAGAACTAGAGAGCCTCTTGATGAGTGTGAAAGAGGAGAAGGAAAACCTGACCTGAAGCACAGCATTAACCAACTAATATTCTGGCATCTAGTCCCATCACTTCATGGCAAATAGATGGGAAAAAGTGGAAGTAGTGATAGATTTTATTTTCTTTGGCTCCAAAATCACTACAGACGGTGACTGCAGCCATGTATCTTTTGCTGTAGCCCATTCAACTGCATGAATACAAAGGTGAGGTAAGAGGAGAGTTGACTTTAAACATGAACCTATCAAAGCAACAAGTGTTTGAAGCAGAAGTGTCCATGTGATTTACAATGGAGTGGTGGATGAGGGAGTTTAAAGTGAATAAGGAGGGAAGTGAAGGCATAAAGTGTTGAAATTTATTGGAAGGTTGTAGTTTCATCACCATCAGAGATACTGACAGGGCCAAAACTTTGTTAAGATGGGTGTGTAAAAGGAATGAACTGGAAAGATTGGAGATAGTAGAGTAAGGGACATGAGACTGGGATTAAAGAAAGATTTTATTATTGGTGATGATAGGGTTTAGAGTGTTACCATTAAGAGAAAGTAGTAAGTTAGGGGAAAATACAAGACCGATGGAAGAAAAACCCCAAATCATTGAGAGATCAACTTGTTACGGGATCATTTACATACTTACCAAAAAGAAAGTCAGTCTAAGTACCAGTATGAGTGTGAGCCAGGAATTAAAATGAGAAGAAATGACCAGGCTGTGAGTGGGGACAAGGATTGCATAGAATGACAGCAATAATGAACAGTAGAGTGACACAGTCTGCTGAGACTCAAAGCTTTTTCTTTTCTTTTTCCTTTACGAGAAAAGGGAAGGGAGGATGGTCTGAGAGCTGTGAAGAAGATCATAGAGGTCATTTACTCATGCACAACCCAGTAGCACAAGAGAAAAGCATTGTCCCCACTTGAGAAAGCTTCAGTGACCCCCGGGGAAGAGCCAGGTTCTAGTTAGGACTCAGAGAATACATTCTGATTACTAATTGGACTTCCCAGTGACCTTCCTTAGAGAATCGAAGTAGAGAGGCCAGCATACTCCATGTATTTTGAAGGCTATCATCCAAAAAAAATGATATTTAACCTATTTTTTTTGTTAGTATCCATAATACTACATACAAGAGAAAATTTGTCCTTGGGATGTTTTCTTCTTACACGTTCTGACTGAAATGGGCCATGGAAATTCTGATTATTTAGCTAAGGTTTGGACTGAGCAAAAAAATCTTTAACTACATAATTGCCTTTGATAGATCAAAAGTAGAAAAAGCAATCTGCATGCTGGGCTGTGACTTCATAGGCTTACATATTTGAAAGGTGTTAGGAGGGTAGAAAACTAAAGCTTATAGATTACTTACTATTATAAAGGTCAGAAATAGAAATTGTGCAGGAGGAATAGTCTTGTAAAACTTTCCTGAGCTATTGAAAGTGGTTTAGAAACATACAACACTAAAGGAAAGACTTACCTTGTAAAATGGATTTGCTTATTTTTGTTAATTTCCATGTTAATAAAACGCTTTTTATTTTGTTAGCCAGTATTTAAAGTTTTAGCTTTCTTCCAATTGATATGCCATGAGCAATAAATTATGCATAGTGCTGCTAAAAACAAGCCAGTTTAAGGGGTAAAAAGCTAATAATTACCAAAGACCAGAATTACAGTCAACATTAAAACAGAAAATGTTAGCCCACAACTCTTCACCTGTCTCTGTTACTACCAGGATGGCAATTGGTATCTATAAGCTGCAGAACATACCCCAAATTGTTGGTGCTGACGTGCTAAGAACATTGAAAAAAGCGCAAACTAGAGTAAGCCTTCCTTTTCCCTCATGCTTTTCCATGCCTTATAACTCAGGGTTCTGACTGCCCTTTGTATGATTTCTCTACCTACTTCAACATATTTGTCTTTTATTGCTCCTCTAACAGGAATAGATCTAATTCCATTTTCCAAATGCTATTTAAGGTAATGCCCTAAAAACTTCTTATTTTCAACCATTATTTTGTTGAGAAGTTCTAAATGGGGAGTATGAAAATAAAATAGGAGTAAGTTAAAAGGGAGAAATTGACTTCGGAGTACAGGATAGTCTAAACTTGACCCACTGGTTATTTTGCTTTCTACTGTTTTTGTGTGTTAGTGGCCTAGGTAGAAGGTAGCTAATAATGTCTTCAGTCCCATCTAGCATTCACTCATCTAAGATGGAGTCAGTTGGCTGTGGTCTACGTTTCCTCTTGTTTCAGAGAACTTTTACGGCTCCACCATGGTTAGGGTATAGCTGGGTCTTTAGAGATGAGGTTGTTTGCCTTTCATTCCTTTGGTAAATAAGTATATACACTATTTTTGCTCATCTTACTCTGCCAAGTATGAATACATACAGGTATAAATGATATTTTTAGCACCAAGGATTTGAGAGAACTTATATCCATTTAGCTATTTCAGATCTTAAATGGTGTCTGGGACAGTGCCTGGTTGCTAAGTGAACATGTCTTTGCAAACTCCCGAATCTAGCAATTTTTTCTCAGTGTGAGAATGGGAGCCACATACTCTATGGATCAGAGACAAGCTCCATGTCTGTCTTTTTTTTTTTTCATATAATTATTTTCATTCTATATTTAGCTCCCAATTTGCTGAACACCTATTATAGCACTTCCCTGGTGGCTCAGAGGTTAAAGTGTCTGCCTGGAATGCAGGAGACCAGGGTTCGATCCCTGGGTCGGGAAGATCCCCTGGAGAAGGAAATGGCAACCCACTCCAGTGCTCTTGCCTGGAGAATGCCACAGAGGGAGGAGCCTGGTAGGCTTCACTCCATGGGGTCGCAAAGAGTTGGACACGACTGAGCGATTTCACTTTCACTATTACAGACAGTATTTTGCACTTGTATTGAGAAGGAATAATTATTGTTTTAGAAATTACTAGAATAGATAATCATGATGGTGTGATCACTCACCTAAAGCCAGACATCCTAGAATGTGAAGTCAAGTGGGCCTTAGAAAGCATCACTACAAACAAAGCTAGTGGAGATGATGGAATTCCAGTTGAGCTATTTCAAATCCTGAAAAACGACGCTGTGAAAGTTCTGAACTCAATATGCCAGCAAATTTGGAAAACTCAGCAGTGGCCACAGAACAGGAATAGGTCAGGTTTCATTCCAATCCCAAAGAAAGGCAATGCCAAAGAATGCTCAAACTACTACACAATTGCACTCATCTCACATGGTAGTAAAGTAATGCTCAAAATTCTTTAAGTCAAGCTTCAGCAATACGTGAACCGTGAACTTCCAGACGTTCAAGCTGGTTTTAGAAAAGGCAGAAGAACCAGAGATCAAATTGCCAATATCTGCTGGATCATGGAAAAAGCAAAAGAGTTCCAGAAAAACATCTATTTCTGCTTTATTGACTATGCCAAAGCCTTTGACTGTGTGGATCACAATAAACTGTGGAAAATTCTGAAAGAGATGGGAATACCATACCACCTGACCTGTCTCTTGAGAAACCTGTATGCAGTTCAGGAAGCAACAGTTTGAACTGGACATGGAACAACAGACTGGTTCCAAATGGGAAAAGAAGTATGTCAAGGCTGTATATTGTCACCCTGCTTATTTAACTTATATGCAGAGTACATCATGAGAAACACTGGGCTGGAAGAAGCACAAGCTGGAATCAAGATTGCCAGGAGAAATATCAGTAACCTCAGATATGCAAATGATACCACCCTTATGGCAGAAAGTGAAGAGGAACTAAAGAGCCTCTTGATGAAAGTGAAAGAGGAGAGTGGAAAAGTTGGCTTAAAGATCAACATTCAGAAAACGAAGATCATGGCATCCGGCCCCATCACTTCATGGGGAATAGATGGGGAAACTGTGGAAACAGTGTCAGACTTTATTTTTCTGGGCTCTAAAATCACTGCAGATGGTGATTGCAGCCATGAAATTAAAAGACACTTACTCCTTGGAAGGAAAGTTATGACCAACCTAGATAGCATATTAAAAAGCAGAGACATTACTTTGTCAACAAAGGTCCGTCTAGTCAAGGCTATGGTTTTTCCAGTGGTCATGTATGGATGTGAAAGTTGGACTGTGAAGAAAGCTAAGCACAGAAGAATTGATGCTTTTGAACTGTGGTGTTGGAGAAGACTCTTGAGAATCCCTTGGACTGCAAGGAGATCCCACCAGTCCATTCTAAAGGAGATCAGTCCTGGGTGTTCATTGGAAGGACTGATGTTGAAGTTGAAACTCCAATACTTTTGCCATCTGATGCGAAGAATTGACTCATTTGAAAAGACCCTGATGCTGGGAAGGATTGAGGGCAAGAGGAGAAGGGGACGACAGAGGATGAGATGATTGAATGGCATCACTGACTCAATGGACATGGGTTTGAGAGTGGACTCCAGCAGTTGATGATGGACAGGGAGGCCTGGCGTGCTGTGGTTCATGGGGTCGCAATGAGTTGGACACAACTGAGTGACTGAACGGAACTGAACTGATGTCCATTTAGAAATATTTATAGGAAAATACTTTTATGGCTGTAGCCCACAGAAGCAATATATGGGTCCCCATAAAGAGGATTACAAAATTCTCCCTCTGCCTACCTTCTCACTTTCTTTTTCTTGCATTGATGAGGGAATGAGGTAGCATTACACCAAAAGAAATAATCTTTACCTTTATGTATTTCTTGCAAAGTTTCAAAAAATTAAAATGCTTGTCCTCACAGTTCCAGTGGAAACTGTGAGGTAGTAAAATATTTTTGAACCATTTTCATCTCCACTCAGCAAACAATTTGGGTATCTCTGTTACATTATTCTGACATAGTAGGTAAATTACAGTAACTAATATAAGAGTTATGGTGACACATTATAGGCTAATGAAAAATTTAGTTGTTTGGAGATTGAACAACAGTGATAACCATAGACCAAAACTAGTTTTGAGGTTTGCTGCAAGGTCTCACTTCAGAATGATACTAACATGGAAACTTTAAATATAAAATTCTGGACTACATTATCTCTGGAAGGATCTAGAACCCAACTTGGGAGACCTTTTGATGAGAAACCTCAAAAATAGAATGCTCAGAGAACAAGGGTATTCCAGCCAATTTAATTTGAAATGAGTCAGTTTCCACCACTATTTAAAACACACAATAGGTGACTTTCTTTCTTGATGGTTAATTGTGGACAAAGTCTCAAGGTCACCACTCTGAAGAATATTTTTCACTGGCGATACTATAGATATGTTATTTTTAATCCTCTTAAATAAGACTTACATCTTCTATCTCATGCAAGCATCAAAGATTTTAGCACAGAACTTTAAGGCCGCAAAGTAAACGTAGACGTTGTAGAGAATTGCACTGCATATTGAGGCTTCCCTGGTGGCTCAAATGGTAAAGAATTTGCCTGCAATGAAGGAGACCCAAGTTTGATTCCTGGGTTGAGAAGATCCCCTGGAGAAGGAACCCCATCTCTAGCTTCCTCTCTTCCATCTTTTTTTAAAAAAATTCATGGCAAAACCAATACAGTATTGTAAACCTCCAATTAAAATAAATAAATTTATATTAAAAAACAAAATGCAATAAAAAATTATTTAAAAAATTCATTGTTATCAACTTATTTTATGATCATATACACCAGGCACACGAGCAACTGAAGTTGTGTTTATAATTACTTCAGGTTTTAATCTACATTTGTATAATGATTTTCTTGTTTCTAAGAAGGGAGCCTCAGATGGAAACTTGAAGAAAGGAAGACTATATAATAACTTTATTCTTCATGACGCTTCCAGTATAGAGAAGTAGTTGTGGCTTGTAGATTTTAGTAAATCCTCTACTTCTTTGAAGTTTATTTCAGGGTAGAGCAATGGAATATGTAAACGAACTGAACACTATAATTAAGCCATTTTATTTTCCATTTATTTCCATTTGAAGATCTGAGTCACCATCTTGCAAATATTTTTGAACACGTTAAAATTTAACACATGTAAGAACTGATGTGGAAAATGGTAGAAACATCTGACTTCATAAAGAATAATTTTTAAATTGTCAAGTAATTTATTCAATGTCCCTTAGGTGTCTACTTCTCTTACAGGGAATGTGATAATTATACAAGAAATATAAATTATTGTCTTTACTCCAAAAATGCATCTTGTTGAGGTGTAATATGTATATTGTTATGCTGAAGATGTCAAAATTAGTGGTATAAACAACTAGTTAGTTAGGGATTCTGAGACTCTGCATTTATAACAAACTCCCAGGTGAAATGATACTGGACCATGGACTACATTCTGAATTGGAAAGGTATAGATCAGCATTGTCCAATAGAAGGATAATTTGAACTAGAAATGTAAGCCACATATGTGACTAACTTTCCTAGTGGTCATATGAAAAAAGTAAAAAGAAATAGTTGAAATTAATCTTATTATTATTTTGACTTAATCCAAGGTACTCTTTTGATTTAATCCCTGTGTTGGGAAGAACCCCTGGGGAAGGAAATGGCATCCAACTCCACTATCTTTGCTTGGAAAATTCCATGGACAGAGGAGCTTGGCAGGCAACAGTCCATGGAATCACAAAGAGTAGGACATGACTGAGTGACTAACATACCTAATGTATAAAAACAATCATCACTTTAACATAGTCAAAATTATTGAATAGTAATATATATTATTGATTGATTTTACATTCATTTTTCACTTTGTCTTCAAAATCCAGTGTATGGTTTATGCTCACAGAACATCTCTGTTCAATATAACCACATTTCAAGTGCCCCATAGCCATATGTGGCTGGACAGAGAAAATAGAGATAATATGTGCCATGGGACTGCAAATAGAAAAAAAGGAAAATCAATGGACAGAGAGGAGGAAATGGCAGGAAGTTTGACATTGAAGGCTAGATACAATTTGTAAAAAAGCTGGTGGGGTTTAGAGTAGGACAACTTCAAATAGAGAGTATTTGATGGATTTAGCTCATTCAGAAGTTTAATGATATCCAGACCTCAAAGTTTTGAAGAGAAGTGAATAGGATTTATGTTCTAGCCAAAATCCCAGTAAGACAAATAGATTCTCACCTTACGTCTGCCTTGAACTGTGAGCAAGACATTAAAAAACAGTAGTGTCCAATTTGTTGGACTTGAGAGAACTTGTATCCATTTGGCAAGAAGGTCCACCTCACTGGGTGTCTAAATAAAACCAATCAATCCTCAAAAGATGTCACTGAGACCCTTCTCTGTGTTGCATGAGGCTCTTTAGGTGTCCACCACTTCTGTTAAATTTCCTTTCCATTTTCACTGTGTATGCTTTTAGAAAGAAATTTGTCAGAAAGAAGAGTTGATGTATCTTGGCCTTTGTGGCTATCAATGAAGGTGATATCATTTAAACTAAGGGTTCTTGTGAGAATAGAATATTATAAAGAATATAAAGCTTGGCCCATTACAGATAACCAGTGGGTGATTGCTTCTCTGACTATAATACTCATCAGTATCAATGATGATGTTACTATATTTTAAACCCACCTCCATTAAATGGAAGCATTGCCTAGGTGTACAGTCAATATTGAAAATTACACTTGAGGGCTACAGCCTTATCTACACCAGCAAAGCTTTCTCTCACTCTCTCACTCTCATTTACTAAGTTGCTGAAACTATGGAACCTCATATTCTGGTTACTCTAAATCCATGAAGATTATCAACATAGTTAGTTCTTCTCTCCCAGAAGTTGTTCCTGGACTTCAAGACATGCAAGCTGACTCACTAGCAGACTTCCCAGCAGGGTTTACCACTCCAAGGGCAATTGCTTTGAGACTAATAAGTTTCATTTTTTTTCTTTCCTAATAAGATTTTAATGACAGTTTAGATTTGTGGTCAAACAGTTTCTCACTTACTGTTGATCATTCCTAGGAATATGTTTTGTGAAGAAGAGCCATTGTTAAAAATCTTCATAAAATATTTTTGGCCCTCTTTTCCTAAAGAATAGAGTAAGTCACTTTACTTGAAAGTACAAACTTTCAAGTTGCAAACTTTCAAAGTTGTGCACCTACGTTAACATGTCCAATTATGTAAATATTAGTTTACCTGTCTGTTGTATTTTATCAAGTGCATGCATCAAGCCCAGGATGCCCAGAAACAAGCATAAAAGCAACAGTGATGTAGTTGGTACCGCTGAGAAGTCTCAGCTGTTTGTTGTACTGTACTACTGTACTTTTCAAGGTACTGTACCATAAGATTAAAATGTTTATTTTTGTGTTTGTTTTTTATATATTGTGTGAAAAGTATTATAAACCTATTATTGGCCAATTGTGTTAGTTGCTACCTAGGCTAACCTAGGCTAACTTTGATGGACGTACAAACAAATTGGACTTATGAATGCACTCTAGGAACTGAACTTGTTTGTCTTACTGTACCCATTTCCTTATACCTACAGAGATGTTAGTTTTGATGCAGCTTAATGAATTTCTTTCTTTCTTTACAGAAAACTGAAGGAGTTTCTTACTGGACTAGTGTTCTTACCATCTGTGGCTGGTGTGTCATATTTTCAGGCCTCAGAGCTAATGCTCTTAAGTCTCCAGCTGATGCTAAGAATGACTTACTTTTAGTATTGCTATGAGTCATAGGAAAAGGAGTACGTCAAGGCTGTATATTGTCACCCTGCTTATTTAACTTATATGCAGAGTACATCATGAGAAACCTTGGGCTAGTAGAAGCACAAGCTGGAATCAAGATTGCCGGGATGAATAACAATAACCTCAGATATGCAGATGACACCACCCTTATGGCAGAAAGTGAAGAAGAACTACAGAGCTCTTGATGAAAGTGAAAAAGGAGAGTGAAAAAGTTGGCTTAAAGCTCAACATTCACTAAATGAAAATCATAGCATCTGGTCCCAGTACTTCATGGGAAATAAATGGGGAAACAGTGGAAACAGTGTCGGACTTTATTTTGGGGGGCTCCAAAATCACTGCAGATGGCGATTGCAGCCATGAAATTAAAAGACACTTACTCCTTGGAAGGAAAGTTATGACCAACCTAGATAGCATATTGAAAATCAGAGACATTACTTTGACAACAAAGGTCCGTCTGGTCAAGGCTATGGTTTTTCCAGTGGTCATGTATGGATGTGAGAATTGGACTGTGAAGAAAGCTGAGCACCGAAGAATTGATGCTTTTGAACTGTGGTGTTGGAGAAGACTCTTGAGAGTCCCTTGGACTACAAGGAGATCCAACCAGTCCATCCTAAAGGAGATCGGCCCTGGGTGTTCTGTGGAAGGACTGATGTTAAAGCTAAATTCCAGTACTTTGGCCACCTCATGTGAAGAGTTGACTCACTGGAAAAGACTCTGATGCTGGGAGGGATTGGGGGCAGGAGAAGAAGGGGACGACAGAGGATGAGATGGCTGGATGGCATCACTGACTCGATGGACGTAAGTTTGAGTGAACTCTGGGAGTTGGTGATGGACACGGAGGCCTGGCGTGCTGCAATTCATGGAGTCGCAAAGAGTCGGACACGACTGAGTGACTGAACTGAACTGATGAGTCACTGAAGAGAAATTCGAGGTACCTATTAAATCAGAGGACTATTTGAAGGAAAATAAGAATTTTATACCTCATTGAAGAGCTGACTTACAAAAGCATCATTTCTGTTTAGTCCATTGAACTGCTTTAGGAAGTGTCACTAGGGCACCAGAATTGGGCAATTCATGGCTCTCACGCAGGACAAAATTCGTTTCTTCAGCATTGTTTCTGTACAGTTTCAGGCAGCCAGCCAAATGTCAACTGCTATCATCATCTCTATGGAATGTTTTAATTAACCCCTTCATTGGTAACAGACTAGCCCTTTCACCTAGCTGCCTGGGCAGTGTTTCTCTAATATGTGATGAAATTGTCCACTTTGTTTCCTGAGCTGTCAGAGGTGCTTGCTCTGCACCAAGAGGGCTGCCTCCATCCAAGTTCATGCGCAGACTATGATCTGTCACACTCTTTGTTTTTCTTAAAAAGCTTGACTACCTGCCTCCTCATTTCTTGCTGGCAAACATTTCCTTCTCTGATTAGTTTCTGTGCTAATAGACTTCAAATGTTTATGAATTTCTAAATCACTATGATGACAAAAAATTGAATAGGAAGGTCTTCTTATCTGGCAGTGAAGGTGTGTGGGGGGATGAGCTTGTTTTGTCTATTTACTTGCATTTCCCTTTTATATTTATATTTAGAACAATCAGAAACAAAGTGTATTGAGGGCAGGTTTGAAAGAAAAAGTGAAGAACACCATTTCCCCCCTAGTTAGTTTGAAACTATTCATTACTCAACTATGAACAACTCTGCTCACAGAGTTAGTTGTACTGTGGAGGATCTAAAAGGACTATAAAAGGGAGTGACGGGACAGGTCAACAATTTTGAGTACTCAGTGTGTAGAGCTCTGCAAAAGATAGAGGTAAAGAACAAAAATATATGAATATTGTTTATATCTGAAATGATAAACTCTATGTCACTATATATTAAGTGAATGGCATACATTTTTGGAGTTGTGGGTATCCAGAAGGAGGCTGTAACGTTGAAGGGTAGGGTAGGACCCAAGAAGATACACCTAGAATAACCTTTCTAAAATGCCATTTTGAGGATATCAGCCTATCCCATCCCACTGAAAATCCCTTCAGGGAAGCGGTGATTTTTCCAGGTCCTCCTTCTGTCACCTTATCTCTTAGGCTTTCTGTCTAGAACTTAAGGCTCCAACCATATGAAAATGAATCTCGGTTTCTGGAATGTTCTACTGTTTGTATGCCTCAGAACTTTCTCTTATGCTTTCCTTCTACCTGGGGCACTTACAAAATTTCTCTTGCCTTGCTAATTCTTACTAATTCTCAGAGTATTTCTGAGACATTCTGTTGGTCCCGTAGCTAACCCATAGGTTAGATGCCTCCCTTTCATCCTGTGTCTACTTTATGTAATTGCTGTTTCTTTTTCTCTCCTGCTAGACTCTATGCTTGGTGAGAGGTGAGAACCCCATTAGATGTTTCAAGTTTGTGCCCAAGACAGTGCTTGTGGTCTAGCAGAACAGAGCTTTGGAGGCTGTGAGATTCTCACAGCCAGAGAGGAGAGAGAAGGGCTGGAGCAAGGCTGAGGGTGATGGACGACTTCCCGACACCTTACTTGGCCTTGTGATAATAGCCCTGAAGGCATCACCTCTTTTGTATCTTTTTGTTAGCTTCATGAAATCAGTATTTTCAATCCCCATTTTAAAGAAGGAGCTGAGCATCAGAACATTTAATTAACGAAATAACATAGCTGGTCAGTTATGGAGTTAGAATTTAAGTTCAAGTCTCTTGGGTCCTAAAGGTTTAAGAGAAGGTTTGTTTCTTGATTTAAAGAAATGAATAATATTGATAGTTATAATAGTAATCCAGGGAATTGAGGTTGGTGCATTGCTAAGCACTTTCTTTGATTATATATACACAAATATTGGGTTAGCCACAAAGTTCGTTCAAGTTTTTCCATAACAGCTTACAGAAAAACCAGAACAAACTTTGTGGCCAACCCAGTACTATGAAGAAGTACCTAAATTATAATTCTCTCATATGCTTGTCTTAGGAAACTAAGATTCAGACAGTTTGATCAGCACAAAGTCACCCATTTACCCAGAGGGGTGAGAGTGCGTAGGGCATGAATCTTGGCAACCTGACCTGGGGGTGCAGGTATTAAAGATGTGTTACTTCCTCAGGCTCTTAGGTCAGCCTCCTGGATTCCAGTCTTGCCAATTTACAATTCGTGCAACTGTGGACAGGCATTTTACTTTATTTCTCTCATGCTCTGTGTTTTCATTTGTGGTTCTGAGGACTAAATGTAAAATCCTTAGGATGAAGTCTGGCATAAAGACTCAATAAATATTAGCTGCTAATATTCTTCATGTTGACAAGGTCTCGTTTCATCAGTCAAAGAACAAATACTTATTGCCTCTTTGATATAATCCAATTTTTTTTCTTGGTGACTTTATTATTTTAAAATGTTTTAAGTTAAATTTAATGAAAAATTGTTCCAGGGAGTCATAACTTGCAACAACCATTACTCAGTTTTGTGATGAATTGCATTTCCAGTGAAATTTCAGAAACTGTGTATTTTGACAATAGAGACAATGGGAGGGAAGTATGTTTTTCCCAATTAGGGAATATATTAGGTTTACATGAAGGCTTGGAGAAAATTCTAGGTAACTGCTGTGGGGATAAGGAGCTGAGTTAAGGGCCTATGTCTCACTTTTCTCACAATTGAATTTTTGCATACGTGTTAGTGAGACTATTCAACTAGCTTCATCATCTTGTCTGTCACAATTTGAGCATTGGCCTACCCTAATTCTTCATTTGACTTAATGAGATGCCTTTTGGGTTTTTCTGCTTGGTCTTGAGGCTGTGCATACCACATCAATACAAACTAGGTAAGGGAGATAAGTCTCAGTTCAAAATTAGCCTTTATTGAGCAAAAAGACCTATAAGGGACTGTCACAGTTTCAAGTCTTGCGAGTCCCTTGGACTGCAAGGAGATCCAACCAGTCTATCCTAAAGGAAATCAGTCCTGAATATTCACTGGAAGGACTGATGCTGAAGCTGAAACTCCAATACATTGGCCACCTGATGTGAAGAACTGACTCACTAAAAAAGACCCTGATGCTGAGAAAGATTGAAGGCAGGAGGAGAAGGGGATGATAGAGGATGAGATGGTTGGATGGTAACACTGACTTGATGGACATGAGTTTGAGTAAGCTCTGGGAGTTGGTGATGGACAGGGAAGCCTGGAGTGCTGCAGTCCATGGGGTCACAAAGAGTTGGACACGACTGAGCGACTGACGTGAACTAAACTGAACATTTTCAAGTGACTGTTGCCTTTGTTTTAATATAGGATATCATAATATCCTATAATAGGATATTACCATATTAATTGGTGAAACCTCTTGAATTTGATATAATGGAAAGATTATAAGACTAAGACCCACCAGATCTTTCATCTTGTTTCTAATAAGCAGCAGTATAAATACTCTTACCCTTTGGGCCTCAGTTTTTTCAAATATAAAATGGCTGATGAGGCCCAAATATAAATTTCAAATATATAATTTTCAAATATAAAATTCCTAGATGAGGAATCCTCAAACTAAACAGCCTTGTGGGCCAGGTCCAGACCGCAGCCTCTTCTGGACATATTGCAGGACAGCCCTTCCTACTTGTGTGTGTGTATATATGTCATGGATCCTTTTATACTGTGACAGCAGAGTGCAGTAGTTACAACACAAAGCCTGACATTCTTATGATATGGTCCTTTACAGAAAAAATTTACTGAGGCTGTGTTTGAGGATCTCTTCCCTGGTGGCTTAGACGGTAAAGAATCTGCCTGCAATGCAGGAGAGCCAAGTTTGATCCCTGGGTCAGGAAGATCCCCTGGGAAAGGGAATGGCTCCCCACTCTAGTATTCTTGCCTGGGAAACCCCATGGACAGAGGAGCCTGGCAGGCTACAATCCAAAGAGTAGGACATGGCTGAGCAACTAACGCAAGATTGTTTCTAGCTCTAAAGTAGAAACACAACTCTACCATTTACCAGTTAGATGACCTTGGGCAAGTCAGTTAACATCTCAAGGCCTCAGTTTCTTTATCTATAAAAGAAGAACAATAAAAGAAACTACTCCATAGGCTTGTTGGTAAGACTGAATGAGACAATTCATTGACAGAACATAATACAGTCCAAGAGCATCCTAGAGAGGTACCAAATTTTAGCTATCGTTATCATCATCATCATTTTTTAGTAATGGTGCTTATCATATTCTGTCTTACTAAAAATAATAATATACCTAAAGTTATATAAAAGCAACATAGTTTAATTTTTAAATAATTTTTGGGCTTGTATCTCATGGAAGATTTAGAACAAATGACCAAGAAATTCTGGAGTCAGCTGAGATAATATCACTCTGGCATGTTGGGCTCCTCTTCCACTGACAGTTGTGCAGCTTCCTCCAGTCTGTAAAGGATAGCTGGAGAGAGGATCTGCAGTTTTCTCTATTTTCTGTAGGAAGGAGACAGAGGCGTAATCTTGAGTCTTAGGCTGACACAGAACATAGTTAGGATGAAAATTTAAAAACACCATCCTATGGGTCTGAGCAGGGAAATGCTATATTCACAAAGCTTCTGGTACAGATATTAAATCTATAAGCCTCTCTGTATACAGATAGGGAGGATGCTACTCAAACAGTTCAGATGTCTCTGAGCTCATTCTTGGATGCAACAGATCTCATTGTCCTATAGAGTAAGATTCATTTTTCCCAAACACAAAGATGAGCGATTCTTTTTGGCTCTGTTTAAGCTTCTTTGCTCAAACACCGCCAAGGGTCTCTGAGGGGTGGAATCTGTTCCTTGACTCAAGAACCAGATGTCTGGTAGCTGCAGTATTTTCCCTATGCACCCCAGGTCTGAAGAGAGGCAAAACCTGCTCTGGCAGTATTCCAGGGAAAAGCTCATCTGCTTCCTAAGAGGAAAGCTAGACCCTCCATTGATATCCTTCCATGGCAAAGCCAACTGCTGAATGCTAGTCCAGGTTCACCTCCAGAGCTCTGTTGAATCTGCCTCAATAGCCAGAGTCACCGTTTGCATTAGAATAGATGCTGAAAATCTTTTCCAAAAGAGCAAAATGGTGATGAGTTCAGACACAAATGAAGTGCGGTATCCAACACATGCTCTTATGTCAGTGTTACTCAGTTATCAGATTGTCAAAAGGTAAATTCTGTTGTTGTGAATGACAATATTTACACTGAAGTTTCAAAAATTCATGGCTTTCGAAGTGTTTCAAGTCATAGGGAAAAGAAGTGGAAATTTCCAGTAGCTTGTCTTTGCAAAGAGGAAGTGGAAATTGAAATAAAGAGGGAGGCGATTGGGTCGCCTGAAGCAAGCAGGCTTATGTTCCTGATTTTCAGTGCCTTATTCAATTTTAATCAGACAAAACAAATTCTTCAAATATGAGTCAATAGCATTATTTCCTTAATTAATTTTCTCCTATTTGATGTCATGTTGAACTATAGTTTTTTGGTTTTTTTTTTTAGAAATATTTTTATGTAGACAGCTCACTACAGTGGTGCAAAGAATGCTGGGAGCACAAACGTTGGGTCTCTAGGTATGTACATACCTATAATATATGTATGTAGAATTTGATCTCCTGCTGAATGAATGAGCACTGTGATATTTTATCGGATATATGGAAACTAGAGATGATTCTCATGTGAATGAAACAAGTGAGATCTAAGTATTGTTGTTATTGTTCAGTCACTAAGCCTTGTCCAACTCTTTGCAACCCCATGAACTGCAGCACACCAGGCTTCTCTGTTCTTTACCGTCTCCCAGGGTTTCTCAAACTCATCATGTCCATTGAGTTGGTGATTCTTGGTCTAATCTCTGATCAGCAATGGATATTCCCTTCAGTGCTTTTTGGCTTATTCCTTTTTATTGTGGCCAATCTTCATAATGCTAAGTGATAAGACCTTGGCACCCTACAGTAAAAACAAAGCAAAACAAATAGACAAAGAAGATACAGAAGGATGACACTGTTTAATATCCAGTAGGCTTGAGAATACTTTCCCTCTTTTTATTTCTGATGATAGTCATATCTCTGCTTGAAACTTTAATTTAGTCATTTACTCTTTTTTCAACAGAGTTTTAGGATGGCCTCTTTTGTTCTAACATTGTCCTAATCATTGGGGATACAGGGCTTTGATAGATCCATTTCCCTATCCTCAAGATTTTATAGGTCAGGAATAAAAGACATAGAAACAGATGCTTGCTAAGTAAAGAAAGAAGACTCAAGGCTGAAATAAACTGTTTCTGCAAATATCTTTTCTAAAGATAGAGTGTAATATAATGTGATTTCAAGTACCCTTCCCTCTTTCCCCTGCCTTCAGCACTACATACATGATAGTTTTGTTATTTCTTTTCAGTACCTGATTCGACCATAAAAGTGTTTTTTTCTTTTAATCACCGTAGCTTCTACCATAAGAGTTTTATTACTTTAGCTTATAGCTTTATGCTGCATATCTCCGTGTATGTGTATGTGAGAGAGACTGCTCATGTTATATTACTTTTAGGTATGAGTGAATTCTAATTCCTTTTTCAGAGAAGACTTAAATTAGAAAACAGGAAAGAGAGCAATACTATATGTGATTTGGGAGGAAGAGGTGGAGAAGGAGAATATCAAACTCTCCTCTAGAACTTGGCCTGGGGATTTCTACATCCTATATACTCTATCCTTTGCTTCTCTAGTCCCAGGATTTTCCCATGAACAATTAAGGAAGGGCCCATAGGAAAGTTTTCTTCACGTCTGTAAAGATTCATTCCTAGCATTTCCTAGCATAGGATTTAGATTCTGGAATGATTAGATTATTGCCTTAATCACATTAGCCACTGTGGCTTCTTTACCTCAAAGTTAGAGAACCCTGAAATTTATTCCATAGATTTCCCAGGTTTCAACCCTGCTTCTTTTTAGTTTAATTGTCAAGAGCAAATGGTGACTCAAGTATCATTCCTACATTCTCCAGGAGACAAAGGAGTTTGCCGTAAATCATATTGCTTTACCATGCTATAAAGCTGGCTATGTGATGCTAGCCCATGGCTAGTCTAAACAGAGCTTTTTTTTTTTTTTTTTTTTTTTGATAGGTAAGAGATAGTTTATTAACCTAGGACACTTGTGAGGGATACAAGTATGCAAGCAAGGGCTCTCTTCCCCTGAGAACTAAGTGAGAAAGCAGGTTTACTTAGGGAGATACACATGCTGTAGATAATGTGTGGGCCATCTCAGAAGGTGAGAGGCCCTGGGAGATACACATTTCATAGACAGGATGAATCCATCTCAAAAGGTACGAGTACCCCAAATAAGAGATTTAATTGGGGCCCATTGTCACGGTTTCTTTCCCTGGACTGTCTCCTTCCAGTCAGGGCTCACCAGGATGCTTCCTGCATACAACTGTATTCAGGAAACCAGCTTTAGAACTCTTTGGACATGGCTGCAGCACCATTTTTCCCCTCTTATCCTTATGAGCATTTCTAGAAGGAAAGCAGAGATAGGTAGTTGTCTCAGCTATACCCAAGGTAACTGGGTAAGTAATTGTAGGACCATAGAAAATTTAGACTACTGGTAACCTTTTTGTTGCTGTTGTTTAGTGACTAACTAAGTTGTGTCAGACTCTGACGCCATGGATTGTACCCCGCCAGAGTCCTCTGTCCATTGGATTTCTCAGGCAAAAATACTGAAGCAGGTTGCCATGTCCTTCTCCAGGGGATCAAACCTGCATCTCCTGTATTGGCAGGCTGATTCTTTACCACTGAGCCACTAGGGAAGCAGTGGCAGTATACTGTAGTCCAAAGAAGTCACTTCTGACAGGTAATTTACTAAAATGTACAGTATTATTTTCGTATGTTTAATCAGAGTTACAGAAAAATTTGTTTCTTTGGAGAAGCTTTCAACTGGGTTGTGGGTGGTGAGAAGTTTTGCATCATAACACTAAGAAAAAACGAGTATCATTGAGAGCAGCCTCGCCCACAGTATGCCCATCACAGTGATGATTTCACCTCTCTGTGACCTCTGGAAACTGTTATTAGAAAGTGGCTAGTTTCACCAGTCACTTTTGTGTGTTATATCTGAGAAGAGATAAAGTGGAACAATCTTTTGCTTTTGTGGATTGCAACCATTAATATCTGGAGTAAATATTACCTTATGCCCTGAATGAATCACACTTTGCACATGGTACTTGTAGCTGCCTGTCTCTTGAACTTCTTCATAACAATGCTTAGCCCCAGGGCCTTAGGCCAGAAGGTCAGCAAAGAAAGGATAGAATTCATCTTGAAATACCTATGGGTTCTGACACAGATTTTTTTTAATGTTTGAAAATTTCAGGTGTTAGTAGTTATGGTCTTGTTGAATGTACCTCAGAAAAGTACTTGACTTGGATGGATGATCGAAATAAGAAACATGGCAATTCAGTTCAAAAGCTAATGAAATAGAAGGATGAAAAATATATCCAAAAGCTGTAACAACTAAAGCTAAAATAAATAATACATTAAAAAGTTGTTAGACTTCCATACATTTAAGCATCTCAACAACAGAAAAATCAGCAACTTTATCCTTTAATGGCATGTAATATTACAAGATTTCCTCTAAATAGATAGTTGCTAGCATTAATGGCAAGAACAAAATACCTGGTACAGAAGGAACTGGTATACATTTATTTTTTCTTAAGTGTTTAAGTCAAAGAGCTTGAAATAAAAAAAGAAGTACTAATACTTTTACAATCTGCACATTTACATAACACAAATGGGAACAAATTAGATTCTCCTTCATATAGGTATCTAGGGAAAATTATTTGCAAATCAGTTTCCGAGGAACTTAGAGATATTGTTTTATGATTTGAGCCTTCCTGGAAGCAACACTTTCATCAACAATTTTGAGTAACTGAATATTGCTTCATAATGGAAATCAGTGTGAAAATCAACTTCTAAGAGCCCACCATGGGCATACAAGTCTTTGCAGAAAAGGGAGCTAGTTCCTCCCTCAAGCTTTGCTGAATTAGTGTGTATTCTCCACCACATGCATTTTATATTTGGCTCTCTTTCTTTTATTATTATTAATCTTGCTTTTAGTTCTAGTGTCAATGACACTTTCAGCTGCCTCCATTTATGGCCTCAACTTCTTAGCAACATCCACCCACCCCCATTTTGTCTTGACACTCTCTTAGAGGTGACAAGTGCTGAAGTAAAAGTTGAGGTTAGGGTACTGACTGGAGATAACTGAGTTCAAGTCCCAGCTCTGGAACTTGCTATTTATGTGATTTTGAAGAATCTGTGCCACTGCTTCCTTCCTTATAAAATGGAGATAAGAAATCTTCCCTAAGGCTTGTGACAACTGAATGATGTAACAATGTATATAAAGTACTTGGCACTATGTCTACAAAGAAACAGAACTTAGTAAAGAATAGGGAGATTAGATGTTTTTATTGTTCTTGATATTCTCATAGACTACCTGAATTCCCAAAACTTCCTTTTCATATTCTTTTCCTTGTTCTACCCAAGTCTAGCTGATACGACCTTATCACAGAGCCTAGGATGTCCCAGCCTAACACAAGAAAATAGTTCGTAACCACCTTGGCATTTTTTTCTTGGTAAAAATTCATACAGAAGACAGCTCCAACCCCAAGTTGAAAAGATAAACGTCAAGTTGCTGAATCTTGGGGCAGTACCTCTTGTATCCCTTAGCATAAGGGACATTCCAAGGTTGCAACTGGCTCATCCGTATCAACATGTTTTACTGGTAACCTAAGCAATTTCTCAGAGAAGGCAATGGCACCCCACTCCAGTACTCTTGCCTGGAAAATCCCATGGATGGAGGAGCCTGGTAGGCTGCAGTCCATGGAGTCGTGAAGAGTCAGACATGACTGAGCGACTTCATTTTCACTTTTCACTATCATGCATTGGAGAAGGAAATGGCAACCCACTCCAGTGTTCTTGCCTGGAGAATCCTGGGGACGGCGGAGCGTGGTGGGTTGCCGTCTATGGGGTCGCACAGAGTCGCACACGCCAAGCGACTTAGCAGCAACAGCAGCAAGCAATTTCTACTCTCTAATCCTTACTCACCTTCTCCAATACCCACACACCCCTGCTAAGGATTAAGCACTGTGGGCCTTATCTTCAAATTTAGGATTTGAGAAGTTGACTATATTTTGAAAGACAGCCTGATTCTAATATTAGAGGGTGGGATCCTGGGGGAAAAGTTGAGAAAGATTTAGGCAATGGCACCCTACTCCAGTACTCTTGCCTGGAAAATCCCATGGATGGAGGAGCCTGGTAGGGTGCAGTCCATGGGGTCACTAAGAGTCGGACATGACTGAGCAACTTCGCTTTCACTTTTCACTTTCATGCATTGGAGAAGGAAATGGCAACCCACTCCAGCGTTCTTGCCTGGAGAATCCCAGGGACGGGGGAGCCTGGTGGGCTGCCGTCTATGGGATCGCACAGAGTCGGACACGACTGAAGCGACTTAGCAGCAGCAGCAGCAAGCAAATTAAAAAATGTTATCCTTTCATTAATTTCTTTGTGAATCTCCTGATCTCACTTTCTTCTATCACCTTTCCTCATTAACTATAATCAGGTCATATACTGCCTATTTGTTTCTGAAGTTTCCAATTTTATTAGGGGAGGTGGTGGTCCATCACACAGATTCCTTTACCAGTGCTAATCACGTAAATCCAGACTAACTGATTAAAGTTCACATTCTTGGCAGAGGCTTTAACCACACTTCAGTTCAGTTCAGTTCAGTTCAGTCTCTCAGTCGTGTCCGACTCTTTGCGACTCCATGAATCACAGCACGCCAGGCCTCCCTGTCCGTCACCAACTCCCAGAGTTCACTCAGAGTTACTTCCATCTCGTCAATGATGCCATCCAGCCATCTCATCCTCTGTCATCCCCTTCTCCTCCTGCCCTCAATCCCTCCCAGCATCAGAGTCTTTTCCAATGAGTCAACTCTTCGCATGAGGTGGCCAAAGTACTGGAGTTTCAGCTTCAGCATCATTCCTTCGAAAGAAATCCCAGGGCTGATCTCCTTCAGAATGGACTGGTTGGATCTCCTTGCAGTCCAAGGGACTCTCAAGAGTCTTCTCCAACACCACAGTTCAAACGCATCAATTCTTTGGCGCTCAGCTTTCTTCACAGTCCAACTCTCACATCCATACATGACTACTGGAAAAACCATAGCCTTGACTAGATGGACCTTTGTTGGCAAAGTAATGTCTCTACTTTTTAATATGCTATCTAGGTTGGTCATAACTACACTCAGATTAGATGTTAAGTCTGACATGGGGCTTAGCATAAGAGATTCCATTTGGGTTTGTTGTTTCTTTTTTTAAACAATACTTATGGTCATTTACAAAGTCTACACCAAGTAGACCTGTTAGAATCTTATGGGAGATATCGTTTTTCCCCATCAGTGTCTCCCTGCCAACAAAATCTGGGAAGAAGGAACTGCTTCTGATTTTCCAATGAGCAGAGGTTTAAAAATCAGATAAGGGCTTCCCAAGTGACGTTAGTGGTAAATAACCTTCCTGCCAATGCAGGCAGGTGTAAGAGACACCATTTTGTTCCGTGGATAAGGAAGATCCCCTGGAGTAGAGCATGGCAACCCACTCCAGCATTCTTGCCTGGAGAATCCCATGGCCAGAGGAGCTTGATGGGCTACAGTCCGAGGGGTCACAAAGAGTCCCATAGGACTTAGCTACTGAGAACAAGGCAGGCATAGGGGAGGGAGAGGTGGATTGCTCAGGGTGATAGTTCTAAATTGAGTGTTGATAGGGGATCCTCCCATCCTGGCTTGGACCCCAGCATACTGCAATATGCTTATGGCATTGATAGGCTAGAATATATAGAGATGGAGCCTTGATCATGCACTAGCAAAGCCTCAAAATTAAAGGCCCTGGGCCACTTTGGGCCTTCGATTCACTCAGGACTGGTAATCTTGAGCATAGTTCCACACTGTCTTTGAATCACAGGATCATTTACAGCAGACAAAAGATACAGTGCTAAATCATGCTCTTGAATGCACCTGTAATTACCACAGGTGTTAACTATTTCACTTACTTAGACTATTAACATGATGAAAATAGATACATTTTCTTCCTAATGCTATTTTAATCATAGACAATAGCTTGAAATAAAATATCACAGCTAATATTTGACCTGAGTCTACTTTTAAACAGTCATACTGAACTCCTCTACATACGAACTCAATAGCCTTCCAGACTTAGCTTTCACTATTGAATTGAGAACAGTATGACTTTGCCATTGTATATGTATATATTTCTGAATGATGTTATATATTGCTTTAACGTCTTATCTAAGAAACTGGAAATCTTTTGTAGCTTGCTCCTTTGCTTTTTTTGGCATTCTGACATTTTTGCAGATGAACAATTGCTCAATATGTAAAGACTAAATGGCTCTCTTTATTCAATAAAGTATTGTATTATTGAATGAATTACAAAGAGGCAGTATCCTTAGCACATTAACTTTGAATCTGCTGCTTAGAGCAAAATCCTGGCTTTCTTTCAGATGCTAATAATGTACTGCTGCAGGCAAAGGTTACTTTCTAAAAGGATTTGGTAAAACTTGGTTTACTTTCATTATTTGTTTTGCTTAATAATGCTTTCTTACAATATCAGAGTAACTTTTTTCCTTACTGTCCATTATGGTAATTTTGACTTGGTAGACATTTTTTTTTCTGCTTTTGGTAAGTTAAAATATTATCAATTAAGAAACAATTCAGTGAAGAATACAATCATCTTCTGATGGCTCCTGTTAAGTGTTGGTGGATGTTTTATTTTTTATAAAAAGAATGAAATTGGTTGCCAATACATTAATTTTAGCATGAATATACATGATAGTAACTAGCAGTTTAATATAATAGAAATTATTGGATTGGGAACAGATAAAACTATTGTTTCTTATATGGATTGGCGTCTACTTATTACTGCGTGATCTTGAGTCACTTTAACCTCTTGTAATCTCAGTTTCTGTAAATGAAGATAACAATTCTACATTGTCCGCAGGCAATGGCACCCCACTCCAGTACTCTTGCCTGGAAAATCCATAGGCGGAGGAGCCTGGTAGGCTGCAGTCCATGGGGTCGCTGAGAGTCGGACATGACTGAGCTACTTCAATTTCACTCTTCACTTTCATGCATTGGAGAAGGAAATGGCAACCCACTCCAGTGTTCTTGCCTGGAGAATCCCAGGGACGGGGGAGCCTGGTGGGCTTCTGTCTATGGGGTCGCACAGAGTTGGACACGACTAAGCGACTTAGCAGCAGCAGTAGAGCTGAGACATAAACTCAATGGAATAGAGGTGTGAAAGTACATTAGTAACTACACAGTACCATGTACATGCAAATTAATATAACTAAATATTTATAACAAAATTTGTTCTCAAATTGTCAGGAATAAAATTCAAAGAGATCTGAATCTGTTAGTTGTGAACCTTAATAATTTGGAATAATAATGCTGATAAGTGTTGCTATTTTTGTTCAGTTGCTCAGCTCAGTTGTGTCCGACTCTTTAGATTGCCAGGCTCCTCTGTCCTCCAGTATTTTCTGGAGTTTGCTCAAATTCATGTCCATTGAGTCTATGATGCTAACTAACCATCTCATCCTTTGCTGTGTCTTTCTCCTTTCGCCTTCAATCTTTCCCAGCATCAGGGACTTTTCCAATAAATTGGCTCTTTGTGTCAGTGGCCAAAGTATTGGAGTTTTAGCACAGAGTCCTTCCAATCAATATTCAGGACTGATCTCCTTTAGGACTGACTGGTTTGGTCTCCTTGCTGTCCAAGGGACTCTCAAGAGTCTTCTTCTCCAGAACCACAGTTCAAAAGCATCAATTCTTGGGCACTCAGCCTTCTTTACTGTCCAATTCTCACTACTGGAAAAACCATAGCTTTGACTGTATGGACCTTTGTTGGCAAAGTGATGTCTCTGCTTTTTAATATGCTGTCTAGTTTTCTCATAGCTTTGCTTACAAGAAGCAAGCGTTTTTTAATTTCATGGTTGCAGTCATGGTCTTCAGTGATTTTGGAGTCCAAGAAAAGAAAATCTACCACTGCTTCCATTCCCCCCCCCCATCTATTTACCTATTTATCTTTTTTTTTTTTTTTTGGTCACATAGCCATGTGGGGTCTTTGTTGCTAGACCAAGGACAGAACCTGATAAATAGATAACTAGTCCATAATGGTTTTATAGAGAGGTGGCTGTTTATGATCTCTGGCATGTGGTAATAAATTAATGGTTTGTTCCTTATGGGGAAGAATGAGAAATGGCAGAGTGGCTATAGCCTCCTCATTTTCTCCTTGTTGTGGCAGTGATGATAAATTCCCATACAATGTGCCCAATCAAATGTGATCCAGCCATGAAGCTTCAAATACATAAAAGAACATGCAAGTCCCCTCCCCTGAGATTCCCCTTTCTTTTAGTCTTTGATTTTCTCATATTCTTAATCTCTCAGAAGACTGTGAAAAAAATGCAAGGGGAAACAGGTGAATTTCTAAAATTGCATTAAATTTGCCTTCTGCTTTCCAGCAGTTTTGTGCTTTGGTTCTCTGTTGATGTTGCCCAAAAATAATAGAATTTTAGAACTAGAGATGACCTAAAGGTTTCGATCAGACATGTTTTACAGATGTAAAAACCAAGTGTTAAAGAAGATAAGTGACCTGACCTAAGATGCATTGGTAACAACCTTGGTATTGGCTTCTGGGATTCCTGATTCTCAGGTCTGACTCATTCTACCATACTGTGCTGCTCTCTGATTAGCTGTTTCATACATGTTTGTTACTGTGAAGTCACAAGCCACTGCATTATTATCATGCTCCATGGTACCGGTTACTGTCATTCCCAAAGATGTTATCAAACCTAGACCTATGTTCCTTTGTCATGTCATCATGTCCGTCCTTTTGACCAGGATTATTATTGGATTCCAGGTTTCTATTGGAAGTAAAATTATGTGTTGTGCCTCATAGCTGGCCAACCCAGCACTGCTTCTGTCCTAAATATTAAAAAGAATATGATTGGACAAGATTAGATTTTATCAAATGTGTGATTTTTTTCTGTATAGCTATTTTGCTAGCAATGTTTTTATAATGCATATTTAGAATAATTTTTTGTTCTTGCTAATAAATACATACTTGCATAAACAATAGAGGAAAACTATAAATTGCATCAGTTTAGTTCAGTTGCTCAATCGTGTCCGCCTCTTTGCGACCCCATGAATTGCAGCACACCAGGCCTCCCTGTTCATCACCAACTCCCGGGGTTCACTCAGACTCACGTCCATTGAGTCAGTGATGCCTTCTAGCCATCTCATCCTCTGTCATCCCCTTCTCCTCCTGCCCCCAATCCCTCCCAGCATCAGAATCTTTTTCAATGAGTCAACTCTTCGCATGAGGTGGCCAAAGTACTGGAGTTTCAGCTTCAGCATCAGTTCTTCCAAAGATCACCCAGAACTGATCTCCTTTAGAATGGACTGGTTGGATCTCCTTGCAGTCCACGGGAGTCTCAACAGTCTTCTCCAACACCACAGTTCAAAAGCAGCAATTCTTTGGCGCTCAGCTTTCTTCACAGTCCAACTCTCACATCCATACATGACTACTGAAAAAACCATAGCCTTGACTAGATGGACCTTTGTTGACAAAGTAATGTCTCTGCTTTTGAATATGCTATCTAGGTTGGTCATAACTTTCCTTTCAAGGAGTAAGTATCTTTTAATTTCATGGCTGCAATCAACTTCTGCAGTGATTTTGGAGCCCCAAAAATAAAGTCTGACACTGTTTCTACTGTTTCCCCATCTATTTGCCGTGAAGGGATGGGATCAGATGCCATGATCTTCATTTTCTTAATGTTGAGCTTTAAGCCAACTTTTTCACTCTCCTCTTTCACTTTCATCAAGAGGCTTTTTAGTTCCTCTTCACTTTCTACCATAAGGGTGGTGTCATCTGCATATCTGAGGTTATTGATATTTCTCCCGGCAATCTTGATTCCAGCTTGTGCTTTTTCTAGCCCAGCATTTCTCATGATGTACTCTGCGTATAAGTTAAATAAGCAGGGTGACAATATACAGCCTTGATGTACTCCTTTTCCTATTTGGAACCAGTCTGTTGTTCCATGTCCAGTTCTTATTGTTGCCTCCTGAACTGCATACAGGTTTTTCAAGAGGCAGGTCAGGTGGTCTGGTATTCCCATCTCTTTCAGAATGTTCCACAGTTTATTGTGACCCACATAGTAAAGACTTCGGCATAGTCGATATAGTGAATCCCATAAGTTACAATATAAAAATTAATCATATTTTTAAAATATTGGTATTTGATTGGTTTTCAATCCTTTTATTTCCATAATTCAGTTCAATAAATTCTTACTTATTATTGAATTTATTACTAAGTTCTGATAGCTATTACAAAAAGCAATGGTGAACTATGAACAAAATTATCTTTGCCCCAGCATATATATTAGTTCTATAAGGTTGTCCACACTCAACTTCTATCTGTCATGTAGGAATTCCTCCTTTTCCCATGACAGTTTAAAACTACTTATCCTCATCCTCAGTATTCTTTACCAGCTTGAATATAAAGGCTGCAGCAAGGTTTGGGAAAGTTTTTACAAAAGTCACAGGCTTTGCATTGTGTGTTGAAACAATGGAGGGATGCACAGGTAGTAGAAATATCAGCACTACGTGGCTCAGAAAAGTGAAATAGCATTGAATTCAAGGAATGTCATTGGTAGAGTAGAAATACCAGCAGGGATGTCTCTAGCCAATTGGATAGATGCATCTGAAGGACATGAGAGATCTAGACTAAAGATGAAGACTTGCTGTTAAGGCATCGTTAAAATCATGGGCGTAGACACCATCACCAAAGAAAACTGGAAAGAAAAGACGTCAAAGTTCAGAAGCCTGAAAACCACCGGCATATAGTGTGAAAAGAGGAAGGAAACCAGCCAAAGACTCTTTAAAGAATGGTTGTGGGAGGAGCACCAAGCCTGGCGTGTCTCTGGTTAGGATTGGGATATATGACCATTATTGTATGACGTGGCGAATCTGGAATGTTGTTATTCTAGGAACGTAGGGAGCAGCCTGGGGCAAAGACCTCACCAAGGCAACTATCAGCTATCACCGTTAGTTCTAGAGATGATGGCATGCACCAGTGCATATTAAATCGCTTCAGTCACGTCAGGCTCTTTGCGACTGTATGGACTGTAGCACACCAGGCTCCTCTGTCCATGGGATTCTCCAGGCAAGAATACTGGAGTGGGTTGCCATGCCCTCTTCCAGGGGATCTTCCCAGCCTAGGGATTGAACCCACATCTCTTACATTTCCTGCATTGGCAAGCAGGTGAGTTACCACTAGCACCATCTGGAAAGCCCAGAGATGATGACAGGATGTGTTAAACATAGTATGTGAAGAGTGCAATATTCCCCATGCTAATTTTGAAAAGGTGTTTAATCTGTGAAATTAATAAAGACACAAAAGTATTCTGATATCAATTTATATTTAGGAGCTAGTAATCTAGCTCCTAAATCCTTGGCAGTTTCATCCACAAAAACCCTTGCAGAAAACCAGGGATGCAGAAACAAACTGTATCTTTGGGGAACTTAGGAAAAATTAAGCAGGACTCCAACACCTCAGCCAGTAAACAGGGACTCAACTGTGGAGAAGAAAATGAGAAATATCACACAGGATAACTGATCAGCTTTAAGAGACCTGTGCCTGGTTCTGAAAGCCAGTTTTAACAACCAGGCCTTTGTGGGAAAAGGAAGGTTAAAATTTTGTTTTCTGGATATTCAGTGCAACACCATGAACATTCATTTAAATGTAGATTCTACCCGTAAGCTTTTAAAAACCTAACTTAACTCAATCCGGTTAATTACCAAATTGATAACATGGAACTTTACTACTGTCAAAATTGCAGAAGTATGATGTTTATACTCCTTTAGCTCAAAAATTATTTACTTTAGAATATGTGTTAAGTTAATGAGCTAGGGGGCTTAAATAAGATTATTGTATCCATGAAAGTAAAAAGTATTGTATATTATCTTCTTAAGGTGTAATTTTATTAATTATCCTCAGATATACCAGGTTTATACTCAGCATGAAAAAAACTTCAATTCTACTGAAAACATAAAATTATCTTTAAAAAAGAAAATTCGGTCTATTGAATGTATTCAGATAGGATAGATATATTTATTTAAGGCAAGCCATTTTGTTTTAAAATTTTGAAGGTTAGAGGCAGATAGATTAGGTCAGAAAGGAAATAAGCTTTTTCAAAAGCCAAATAAACAAGAATTTATTTTTTGAACAGAAAATCCTCAAGGTACAAAGAAGACATTTTGAAACCAACCTGTTTACATCAGAAGTGTTGAACAAGCTTGTTGTAGAAGGTAAGAGAAAAATTGTTTATTTTATCTTGACTGTATACCACCAGCAAATACAAATATGATCAATCCTGTTAGATAGACTAAGAATCATGCGATTCTGTATTTAAATTCCAAAATAAACCAAGTTTCCCAATCCCCACAAGATAGTCAATTTTTTGACTTCTAAAATAAGTGAAACAAAGAGTTTGTGAGTAGCTACACTAATAATTATGACAACGTAAATAATTTTTAAAAATCTAGAATATTAACACATGCTTTTGTTTGTAAAGATTTTTTTTTTAATTTTATAGAATTGCAGGTACACCTCTAAATATAATTTGAGGTAAAAATTAAGTCTGTGAAACAAAGATACTTTCCTTAGCTGTTATCCATTTCTCTGCCTTCAGTTTTATTGTACTCATGTCTGCTATGTACTCATGGAAAAAAAAAAACCCTTTGAGCCACATTTTACTTTATATGCCAGCTTCAAAATAAAGGAAAAAAGTTATTGGCATCTGACTTGACAAGGAAGAGCCATATTGTTTTACTGTAGCAAAGCTCACTTGTGTCTTGATGGCTTGAGTACCAATGGTGAATCCATTAGAAAGTTTCATATTTTCTTAATAAGTTTTAAACTCCACAGTCATACTTTACTTCATCTTTATTAAGAATTAATAACCTAACAGTCACACAAATGACATCCTCAAATCTTGAAAAAAGACATTTATTTTGCTGTGATATGAGAACTAAAATATCAATCTATCCATTTATGACACTATATATATTAAGAAAAACACAATAACATCTTCATTCACTCATGCATTTATTTACTAAATGTGTACAATGAGCCACTTTTTCAGGGCGCTAAAGATACAGCAATGAACAAAATAGGGAAAAAAATCCCTGAAATAATGGAGTTTACATTTCAGAGGGTGGAGATATATAACAAATGAAACAAGTAAATTGAAAAATATATTAGAAGATGCAAAATGCTTGGAAAGAACTAAAATAAGAGTGAAAGAGCATGTACTTTGGGTTTGAGAAAGCCTGGGTCTGACTCCAGTTTTAGACAGAGACTTCAGGAAAGGCCTGGCTGAGAAGATTTTTTTAAAAGACTATTTTGTTTATTTATTGGCTATGTTGGGTCTTAGTTGCCGCACATGGGAAATTTGTTGAGGCATGTGGGATCTAGTTTCCTGACCAACAATCAAACCCGAAGCCCCTGCATTGGAAGCATAGAGTCTTAGCCACTGGACCACCAGAGAAGTCCCTGACTGAGAAGGTTTGATTAAGAAGGAGATAAGGGAGCAACCTTACATGGAGCAACTGACTGGTTCAAAACTGGGAAAAGAGAAAGACAAGGCTGTTTATTGTCACCTGGTTTATTTAACTTACACAAAGAGTCAGTATAAGTACCAGTTCAGTCGCTCAGTCGTGTCCGACTCTTTGCGACTCCATGAATCACAGCACACCAGGCCACCCTGTCCATCACCAACTCCCGGAGTTCACTCAGATTCATGTCCATCGAGTCAGTGATGCCATACAGCCATCTCATCCTCTGTCGTCCCCTTCTCCTCCTGCCCCCAATCCCTCCCAGCATCAGAGTCTTTTCCAATGAGTCAACTCTTTGCATGAGGTGGCCAAAGTACTGGAGTTTCAGCTTTAGCATCATTCCTTTCAAAGAGATCCCAGGGCTGATCTCCTTTAGGATGGACTGGTTGGATCTCCGTGCAGTCCAAGGGACTCTCAAGAGTCTTCTCCAACACCACAGTTCAAACGCATCAATTCTTCAGCACTCAGCCTTCTTCACAGTCCAATTCTCACATCCAGACATGAACCACAGGAAAAACCATAGCCTTGACTAGACGGACCTTAGTCGAGTACATCATGCAAAATTCCCTGGGTGGATGAATAACATGCTGAAGTCAAGACTGCCAGGAGAAATATCAGCAACCGCAGAATTGCAGATTATACCACTCTAAAGGCAGACAATGAAGAGGAACTAAAGAGCCTCTTGATGAGGGTGAAAGAGGAGAGTGAAAAAGCTGGCTTGAAACTCAACATTCAGAAAACTAAGATCATGGCATCCTGTCCCATTACTTCATGGCAAATAAAAGGGGAAAAAGTGGAAGCAGTGACAGATTTTCTTTTCTTGGGCTCCCAAACCACTGCAGATGGTGACTGCAGCCATGAAATTAAAAGATGCTTGCTCCTTGAAAGGAAAGCTATGACAAACCTAGACAACATGTTAAAAAGCAGAGACATCACTTTGCCAACAAAGGTCCATATAGTCAAATCTAAGATTTTTCCAGTAGTCATGTACAGAAGTGAGAGCCGGACCATGAAGACACGCCAAAGAACTGATGCTTTTGAATTGTGGTGCTGGAGAAGATTCTTGAGAGTCCATTGGACCACAAGGAGATCAAACCAGTAGTCAATCTTAAAGGAAATCAATCTTGAATATTCATTGGAAGGATTGATGCTGAAACTGATGCTCCAGTATTTTGGCCACCTGATGAGAAGAGTCAACTCATGGGAAAAGACCATAATGCTAGGAAAAATTGAAGGCAGGATTAGAAGGGGATGACAGAGAATGAGATGATTGGATGGCATCACTGATTCAATGGACTTGAGTTTGAGCAAACTCTGGGATACAGTGAAGGACAGGGAAGCCTGGTGTGCTGCAGTCCATGGGGTCACAAAGTGTTGGACACAACTAAGCAACTGAACAAAAGCAATGTTTTTCTATAAATCCTTGGACATATTTATAATAATTATTTAATGTCCTTATTAATTCCATATGATGTCATTTCTGAATCTGAATTTTTTGACTGATTTTTTTCCCACTTGTTATTGGACATTTTTCTATTTCTTTATGTATCTAATTTTGTTTTCAGTCAGATGCTATATATTGTGAATGTCAGATTGTTTTGAATCTGGATTTTTTTCTTCCTTTAAAGAATGTGAAATTTATTTTTATAGTCTGTTTCTTATAAATCAGCTTCATCTTTGGCATCTTATTATTTGCTTATTTAGGATAAGATTGCAGTAACTTTTGTAAAGTTCTGGTTTAGCCAGCACATTAAAGTGTGACTACTGTGAGATCTCGCCTGAGAGTCCTGGTAGTTTAGTAAAGTTTTCTCTTCTATGACTGATCTAAATTCAAATGTCTCCCAGCCTTTGTGAGTTCAAAGAATTGTTCAGCTTCTGTTTGTTGGGCCTCATGGAGCTTTACCTTACACACATTACAGCTTTGAGCTAAGTAACAAACTCAAGTGAAGTCTGTGTATGTTTATGAAGTGCTTTCTCCTGCAGCTTCCTCCTCTCCATTATTTTTCTCTGCAATTCTGACTGCTTCAAGCTTCTCAAACTGACAAATTTCAACTCAGCGATCCTGTCGCACTGTGCCTAGGTCCTTTATTCTTGCACTGTGGTCCTGAAAGCACCTCTTGGCAGAGAACTAAGACAATCTTAGCATTTACCTCATTTGTTTCTCTTCTTTCTGGGATCACAGACCTTCTCTGCCTATTGTCTGAAGTCTGAAAATAGTTACTTTGCATATTTTGTTTACTTTTATAGTTGTTTATAGTGAGAAAGCAAGTCCAGTAGCAGTTAACCTGTATGAACAGAAGTGGGAATTTCAATTGTCTCTTTTTTAAAATAATGACTAGCATTAGTTTAAATTTTACCATTGAAGTAGATCTTATCACTAGTATATCATATCCTTTCTAACATTTCTATTCAGATTTTAATCCATTTTTAAATTAATAAACTTTATTTTCAGAGCCATCTTAGTTTTATAGAAATCTTGAGCAGAAAGTACAAAGGTATCATATATCCTCTCCTCTTTTCTTCTTTATCAAAGATCGGTTGACTGTATTTGTGTGGGTCTGTTTTCAAGCTATCCATTCTGCTCCATTTATCTGTCCCATTTATCTATTCTTTTTGCAATACCACTATATGTACAAGGTGAAACAGAGAGACATAGAAGGGCAGGCGAGGTACATATCAGGTAGTTCCTGGCCTCCAAATTTGTTCTTCTCATTTTATATTGTGTTGGCTATTCTGGGTTGTTTTTTTTCTTTTTGCCTTCTCATATAAACCTTAGAAGCAGCTAATTCACAAAATAACTTGCTGAGATTTTGATTGAGATTATGTTGAATCTCTGAATCAAATTGGGAAGAACTGATATTCTAACACTATTGAGTCTTCCTATCAATAAGCATGGAATATCTCTCCATTTATTTAGATTATCTTTGATTTATTTCATCAGAGTTTTATAGTTTTCCTTATACAGATCTTGTACATATTTTTAGATTTATATATAAATACTTTAGTTTTATCATAATGTATAAGATGTATTTTTAATTTCAAATTCCAATTTTTCTTCGCAGACATACAGGAACGTAATTGTTTTTTGTAAATAAATGATTTTTAGCATGTTAAAATATATATAACCTAAAGTTTACCATCTGAACTGTTTTTAAGTGTACAGTTGAGTGGTATTACTTACATTCATTCACATTATTGTGCAGCCTTGTAACTTTTTCATCTTATAAAATTGAAACTCTATACCTAAACAATAACTCCCTATTCTCTCATCTTGCTCACCTCTGGCAACAACCATTCTGTCTCTACAATTTTGACTACTTTATGTACCTCATATAAGGAAAAGCAATTAACTTTTGTATATTAATCTTTAATCTTGCAATGCTCTAATCATTTATTAGTTCAAGAATTTTTTTGTTGTTGTTGCTTCTTTGGGATTTTCTACAAAGACAATCATATTTGTGAACAAAGACAGCTTTATTTCTTCCTTTCCAATCTGTATACCTTTTATTTCCTTTTCTTATTATATTAATTAGATGTCAGATGTGGAGATGAGGCACAACCTTGCCTTTCTCCTGATACTAGGAGTAGAATATTTAGTTTCTTATCACTAACTGTGATGCTAGCCTTAGATTCTTTGTAGATGTTCTTAAGTTGAGGAAATTCCTATAAACTCCTAGTTTGTTAGAAGTTTTTATCAAGAATGGATGCTGGTTTTGTCAAATGCTTTTTCTGCATTTGTATATTGATTACATGATTTTTCTTCTTTAGGGTGTGGCTGTGATAGATTACACTGATTGCTTTCATTAATCCTTCTTTACACATGAAGCCTTGATTTCCTCACCTACTTTGGAAATTAATCCATACTCTGTAATCAGTCATCTCTCACATTTAAATTTTTAATTGCTTTTCATTTAGTGAGTATATTTTCTATTATTTGGTGTTTCTATATGGTGGGGCTTCCCTGGTGGCTCAGAGGTTAAAGCGTCTGCCTGCAATGTGGGAGACCTGGATTCGATCCCTGGGTCGGGAAGATCCCCTGGAGAAGGAAATGGCAACCCACTCCAGTACTCTTGCCTGGAGAATCCCATGGACGGAGGAGCCTGGTAGGCTACAGTCCATGGGGTCGCAAAGAGTCGGACACGACTGAGCAACAAACTACTACTACTATGGTATGCACCATATTTTAAACAGTCTCTTATTGTTGGACTTTACCGCTTTTAAAAAAATTTTTATTTGTTGTTAATAATACTGAACTGAACATCCTTACATATTTGCCATAGTCTGTTAATTTTCCAGAAATACATTTATAATTTTTACATAAAAGCTAGAAATAATTTTAAGTTTTGAGTCATACTGGCAAAAATTTTCTTCTAGAAATGATGTATAAATTTGGATCTCATTACCTGACTTCTTTTATAAGGGATGACTTGAACATTCCAATTATTGTTGCTAACCAACCTTCATTGTCTCCTAAGCATATGTCTAGTAACAAACGTTTTAAGTTATCTACTATGTAGAGAACATTGTGGCAAATTTGAATAAAATTTAATCCTTGTCTTCCAACGGTTTACATTTTGTTGGAGATTATATATAGTTGTTGCTGTTCAGTTGCTAAGTCATGTCTGACTCTTTCTGACTCCATGGACTGCAACATACCAGACTTCTCTGTCCTTCATTATCTCCTGGAGTTTGCTCAAATTCATGTCCATTGAACCGGTGATGCTATCTAACCATCTCACCCTCTTGCTCCCTCTTCTCCTTTTGCCTTCAATCTTTCCCAGCATCAGGGTCCTTTCCAATATACAAACATATAATCTCAAAGTGTACCTACCACCAAAGATCCCAATAATTCTCTTTGAATGTAGAACTATTATATTAATCATAATATGACCATTTACTAAAGATATAGAAGTTTCTAACTAGGAGGATTCAGGAAGGCTGATCCAAGTGACCTGTGTGAGATTGGTCCAGGGCAGTGAAACTCACTTCCAATAGATAGGCAATGCGGCTTTCACATATCAATAATGGAAGAAAAGACAAAAACATGCCTGTTTTATAAAATCAGACTTGTTGACATTTGAGTTCTGGGCACTCTGAGTTCTAGGAAACAATGAGAAATCTATAATCAGAGTCATTTTAGGTAATCCAAGAAACTTAAGCCATAAAATTTGTCAAATTATGTATTAATATAAAGATACCAAAGTGAAAACATTTCTTTCCTAAATAACTCTGCTTATATAGCTTGTTATCAGCTTCTAATGATAACCAGCTTTACCTGTAAACTGAAAATTGTACTGCAGAACCTTACAACCCAGTGAGTTAAATGTATTTCATTTATAACTGCTCGGTGAGCAAAGAAAAAGACCCAGGGGCATTTAGGAGTCAGAAAACCTGCCTTTCTCCTGGATGTCGTAATTGTAACTCCAGTACAAAGAATAAATGATAAATGAGACAGTGATAGATGAGTATGGTATGAATTATATTTAGAAACTCAAATATAAACACATCATATTATTTTGTCCACGCCCCCCCCTCCACCAGCCCAGAGAACGGAGCCTATTCTTATAAAGCAAATTGAAGAAGAAAAATTTGAGACACTCACAAATGAATAAAAATGCATGTGGAATTCAAATATGCAAATGATAACGATTCCTTTTGTACACACTGTCGATGGAAGAACAGAGTACATGATCATAGCTGGAATTCACGCTGGGATCTTATACAATGTAATATTAGCAGCCACCTTCAGATCAGGCTCACCCCAGCTGTTCACTTTACAGAGCCTGCCTCCTCCTTTTCCTTTCCCTTCCCCTCCAGTAACCCTTCCTACTAGCTTTCCTCATTAAAAAAAAAAAAAAAAAAAAGCAGAAACTAAGCCAAAACCTTTTGTGTAAGTAAAAAAAAAAAAAAAAACAAACAAAAAACTATAAAGCAAAAGGCAAACAATAAGCAGTTATTTTTTTAAAAAGATTTTGCTTTAATAATTAGAAATTCTTTCCCTCCAAACCAGTACCACTTCAAAACACTTATTCTGCATTTCAAAGGCTGTCATTGTCTTCTGTGTATGCTGGAGCAGTTGATATGACCCTACTGTTTAAGCAGATGAATAACAGGATAAAAACTTTTTTATTGTTTAATCTTTACTCTCTTGTGCTTGATTTTTGCCTTTTTTTGGATAAATGTATATCTAATTATGCTGTCATATGAGCTCCATGTTGTGCATAATTTACAAAAAAGTATTTGGTATAGAAAAATACTTCCACTTCCTAAAATGTAATTGATTTGTGACTATAAGCATATTTTTTTTCATGTTGTAGTGAGTGAATTATACCCTCCAAAAAGATACATCCAGCTCCTAATTCCTGGACTTGGTAATATTACCTTATATGGCAAAGGATGTGATCCAGTTAAGGATCTTGTGTGTGTGTGTGCTCAGTCATGTCTGACTCTTTGCAGCCTCATGGACTGCAGCCCACCAGGCTCCTCTGTCCATGGAACTTTCCGGGCAAGAATACTGGAATGGGCTGCAATTTCCTATTCAGGGTATCTTCCCAATCTAGGGAGCGAATCTGCATCTCTTGAGTCTCCTGCATTGGCAGGAGAATTCATTACCACTATCGCCACCTGGGAAGCCCCTTAAGGATCTTGTGTTAGTCGCTTACTCGTGTCCGACTCTTTGCACGCCGTGAGCTGTAGCCCACCAAGTTCCTCTGTCCATGGAATTCTCCAAGCAAGGATACTGGAGTGGGTTGCCATTTCCTTCTCCAGGGGATCTTCCCAACCCAGGTATTGAAGCCAGATCTCCTGCATTGCGGGCAGATTCTTTACCATCTGAGACATCAGGGAAGCCTGAAGAACCTTGAGAAGAGCCTAATCTTGGTTTCTGCACGTGGGCTCTAAATGTAGTCACGTTTATCTTTACAAGAGAGAGGCAGACGAATTTTGAACAGAAGGAGGCATTGTGACCATGGAGGCAAAGATCAGAGTGATATGGCTGCAATCCCAGGAACCCTTGCAGCCACCAAAATCTGGAAAAGGTAAGGAAGAGATTCTCTCTTAGAGCCTTCAGAGGGAATGCAAACTTACTGATGCATCAATTTTAGATTTCTGGCCTCCCAAGCTGTGAGAGAGAAAATTTCTGGTGTTTAAGAAAAAAAAGAAAACACTCAATTTGTGATAATTTGTTAAAACAGCCACAGGAAACTAAATACCTCTGGATTTCTGAAAATCAACATTATTAGTTTGCTAAAGTTTTGTGTCTTAGATTGGATTCTCTAGAAAACAGATCGTAAGAAGAAGATTAAAGTATGAAGGCCCATGTAGGGCAAACAAGCAGGGTAAAGAAAAAACAACATATAACATGGAAGAATGTAAGGCAGTGTTGTATGATGTTACCTTACCAGCTACTGCTTATGATTAACTGCTGAGAGATATAATATGTTGCTTGGCAAGTGTATCAGCTCAACATTTAGACTTCTCTGGAAAGCTGCAAGGAGGGACCTAGTAGTACTTCATCAAAAAGGTGAAAAGGAGGCAATTTTATTTGCCCAAATCCATCCCATCTTCTCTTTCCAGTGGTCAAAGTTCATTGACATCAACTCATTGTTGAACTGAGTGATGCAACCCCTCAGTGATGGCTCAGGAAAGCAGATCCTACACTAGGTGGTATGGTATTTCATGCATGTACACAAGCATAGGGGCATATTGACATAGATAGACTTTGCAAGGGAGCATGAAGGCTATTCAGGCTGGGGTTTCAATTTGGAGAGATGATGGATGGCTGTGGATGGCTGGTGGTTGTGGTGGCCTTGAACCTAGAGACAGAGAACAACATCTGAGAAACACATGAGGCTTGCGTCTGATATTCTCTCTGACACCTGGGACAAACTGCTGAGACTCATGATTACTATGGAAAGTAATAGACAAGTAATTTGGATGTATTCAACTTTGAACGGGGGTCTGAGAAAGGTATGGGCTTCCCTGATAGCTCAGGGGTAAAAAAAAAAAACAAAATCCACCTGCCAATGCAGATGTGGGTTCGATTAAGAAGATCCCTGGAGGAGGAAATAGGAAATGGCAACCTGCTCCAGCATTCTTGCCTGGAAAATCCTATGCACAGAGGAGCTTGGTGGGTTATAGTCCATGGCATCACAAAGAGTCAGACATGACTTAGTGGCTAAACACCAATAAACAATAACAAATGAGAACTGTATATACTTCAAGATGCTTTCCAGCATGACAGGGCATTGAATGAAAATAAAGCCATTAATTCATAGAGGTCATCAGTCAACATGAATTGTTTTTCTGTTTACTTTTTCTGAGTGTTACCATATTATTGTCATTGTATGATGCTGATATGCCAATGAATTTTTAACACCTAACTCTTTCCCAAAATGTATGAATATCTATCTATACCTGAATTTATAGTAAAAGTTACTGATATAAAAAGGATGCATAGCACATGATTTACAAGTAATAATTATATGTACTCTTTAGAATAAATTCCATACAGCCAATTGAGTCTCATAGAATGATTTATTTGAGTTTTGCCCACTCTTGTTAAAGTAGCCAAATTAAGGTTGCAGTGGATGGATGAGTGTATTGTTGACTTCAAATATTAGCTAATATTTTCATTCATGTCAATGAGTAAGACAAAAATGAAAACATATGTTAGGACTTTGCCAATTTACCAATGACATGAGTGACTTCTTCACTGAGTGGGCCAATAGCTTCCAAATACTGGAGGAATATTTTCTCAATGTCTAGTGCAATTCCTAGCATAATGGCTATAGGCATGGCATCAGTTCAGTTCAGTCGTTCAGGAGTGTCTGACTTTTTGTGACCCCATGGACTGCGGCACGCCAGGATTCCCTGTCCGTCTCCAACTCCTGGAGCTTGCTCAAATTCATCTCCATTGAATCGGTGACGCCACCCAAACATCGCATCCTCTGTTGTCCCCTTCTCCTTCTGCCTTCAATATTTTCCAGCATCAGGGTCTCTTCCAGTGACTCATTTCTTTGCATCAGGTGGCCAAAATACTGGAGTTTCAGTTTCAGCATCAGTCCTTCCAATGAATATTCAGGAATGATTTCCTTTAGGATGGACTCTTTGGATCTTCTTGCAGTCCAAGGAACTCTCAAATGTCTTCTCCAACACCACAGTTCAAAAGCATCAGTTCTTCAGTGCTCAGCTTTCTTTAGCGTCCAACTCTCATATCCATACATGACTACTGGAAAAACCAAAGCTTTGACTAGACGGACATTTGTTGACAAAGTAATGTCTCTATTTTTAATATGCTGTTTCAGTTGGCCATAACTTTTCCTCCAAGGAGCAAGTGTCTTTTAATTTCATGGCTGCATCACCATCTGCAGTGATTTTGGAGCCCCCAAAAATAAAGTCTCTCACTGTTTCCACTGTTTCACCATTTATTGCTATGAAGTGATGGGACCAGATGCCATGATCTTAGTTTTGTGAATGTTGAGTTTTAAGCCAACTTTTTCACTCTACTCTTTCACTTTCATCAAGAGGCTCTTAGTTCTTTGCTTCCTGCCATAAGGTGGTGTCATCTGCATATCTGAGGTTATTGATATTTCTCCTGGCAATCTTGACTCCAGTTTGTGCTTCATCCAACCCAGTATTTCATACAATGTACTCTGCATATAAGTTAAATAAACAGGGTGACAATATACAGCCTTGATGTATTCCTTTCCTGATTTGGAACCAGTCTGTAGTTCTTTGTCCAGTTCTAACTATTGCTCCTTGACCGGCATACAAATTTCTCAGGAGGCAGGTAAGGTGGTTTGGTATTCCCATCTCTTGAATTATTTTCCACACTTTGTTGTGATACACATCAGTTCAGTTCAGTTCAGTCACTCAGTTGTGTCTGACTTTTGAGACCGCATGAATTGCAGCATGCCAGGCCTTGCTGTCCATCACCAACTCCCACAGTTCACTCAGACTCACATCCATCGAGTCAGTGATGCCATCCAGCCATCTCATCCTCTGTCATCCCCTTCTCTTCCTGCCCCCAATCCCTCCCAGTATCAGAGTCTTTTCCAATGAGTCAACTCTTCGCATGAGGTGGCCAAGGTACTGGAGTTTCAGCTTTAGCATCATTGCTTCCAAAGAAATCCCAGAACTGATCTCCTTTAGAATGGACTGGTTGGATCTCCTTGTAGTCCAAGGGAATCTCAAGAGTCTTCTCCAATACCACAGTTAAAAAGCATCAATTCTTTGGCTCTCAGCCTTCTTCACAGTCCAATTCTCACATCCATACATGACCACAGGAAAAACCACAGCCTTGACTAGACGGACCTTAGTCGGCAAAGTAATGTCTCTGCTTTTGAATATACTGTCTAGGTTGGTCATAACTTTCCTTCCAAGGAGTAAGCGTCTTTTAATTTCATGGCTGCAGTCAGCATCTGCACTGATTTTGGAGCCCCAAAAAAATCTGACACTGTTTCCACTGTTTCCCCATCTATTCCCCATGAAGTGATGGGACACGATGCCATGATCTTCGTTTTCTGAATGTTGAGCTTTAGGCCAACTTTTTCACTCTCCACTTTCACTTTCATCAAGAGGCTTTTTAGTTCCTCTTCACTTTCTGTCAAAAGGGTGGTGTCATCTGCATATCTGAGGTTATTGATACTTCTCCCAGCAATCTTGATTCCATCTTGTGTTTCTTCCAGTCCAGCGTTTCTCATGATGTACTCTGCATATAAGTTAAATAAGCAGGGTGACAATATACAGCCTTGACATACTCCTTTTCCTATTTGGAACCAGTCTGTTGTTCCATGTCCAGTTCTAACTACTGCTTCTTGACCTGCATACAGATTTCTCAAAAGGCAGGTCAGGTGATCTGGTATTTCCATCTATTTTAGAATTTCCACGGTTTATTGTGATCCACACAGTCAAAGGCTTTGGCATTCTCAATAAAGCAGAAATAGATGTTTTTCTGGAACTCTCTTGCTTTTTCCATGATCCAGCGGATGTTGGCAATTTGATCTCTGGTTCCTCTGCCTTTTCTAAAACCAGCTTGAACATCAGGAAGTTCACGGTTCACGTATTGCTGAAGCTTGGCTTGGAGAATTTTGAGCATTACTTTACTAGCATGTGAGATGAGTGCAACTGTGCGGTAGTTTGAGCATTCTTTGGCATTGCCTTTCTTTGGGATTGGAATGAAAACTGACCTTTTCCAGTCCTGTGGCCACTGCTGAGTTTTCCCAATTTGCTGGCATATTGAGTGCAGCACTTTCACAGCATCATCTTTCAGGATTTGAAATAGCTCAACGGGAATTCCATCACCTCCACTAGCTTTGTTCGTAGCGATGCTTTCCAAGGCCCACTTGACTTCACATTCCAGGATGTCTGGCTCTAGATCAGTGATCACACCATCATGATTATCTGGGTCGTGAAGATCTTTTTTGTACAGTTCTTCTGTGTATTCTTGCCACCCCTTCTTAATATCTTCTGCTTCTGTTATGTCCATACCATTTCTGTCCTTTATCGAGCCCATCTTTGCTTGAAATGTTCCCTTGGTATCTCTAATTTTCTTGAAGAGATCTCTAGTCTTTCCCATTCTGTTGTTTTCCTCTATTTCTTTGCATTGATTACTGAGAAAGGCTTTTTTTGATCTCTTCTTGCTATTCTCTGAAACTCTGCATTCAGGTGCTTATATGTTTCCTTTTCTCCTTTGCTTTTTGCTTCTCTTCTTTTCACAGCTACTTGTAAGGCTTTCCCAGAGAGCCATTTTGCTTTTTTGCATTTCTTTTCCATGGGGATGGTCTTGATCCCTGTCTCATGTACAATGTCATGAACCTTATTCCATAGTTCATCAGGCACTCTATCTATCAGATCTAGGCCCTTAAATCTATTTCTCACTTCCACTGTATAATCATAAGGGATTTGATTTATGTCATACCTGAATGATCTAGCGGTTTTCCCTACTTTCTTCAATTTGAGTCTGAATTTGGTAATAAGGAGTTCATGATCTGAGCCACAGTCAGCTCTTGGTCTTGTTTTTGTTGACTGTATAGAGCTTCTCCATCTTTGGCTGAAAAGAATATAATCAACTTGATTTCCGTGTTGACCATCTGGTGATGTCCATGTGTAGAGTCTTCTCTTGTGTTGTTGGAAGAGGGTATTTGCTATGACCAGTGCATTTTCTTGGCAAAACTCTATTAGTCTTTGCCCTGCTTCATTCCGCATTCCAAGGCCAAATTTGCCTGTTACTCCAGGTGTTTCTTGACTTCCTACTTTTGCATTCCAGTCCCCTATAATGAAAAGGACATCTTTTTTGGGTGTTAGTTCTAAAAGGTCTTATAGGTCTTCATAAAACCATTCAACTTCAGCTTCTTCAGCATTACTGGCTGGGGCATAGACTTGGATTACTGTGATATTGCATGGTTTGCCTTGGAGATGAACAGAGATCATTCTGTCGTTTTTGAGATTGCATCCAAGTACTGCATTTCGGACTCTTCTGTTGACCATGATGGCTACTCCATTTCTTCTGAGGGATTCCTGCCTGCATAGATATAATGGTCATCTGAGCTAAATTCACCCATTCCAGTCCATTTTAGTTCGCTGATTCCTAGAATGTCGACATTCACTCTTGCCATCTCTTGTTTGACCACTTCCAATTTGCCTTGATTCATGGATCGGAATCATTCCAGGTTACTATGCAATATTGCTCTTTACAGCATCGCACCTTGCTTCTTCTATCACCAGTCACATCCACAGCTGAGTATTGTTTTTGCTTTGGCTTCATCCCTTCATTCTTTCTGGAGTTATTTCTCCACTGATCTCCAGTAGCATGTTGGGCACCTACTGACCTGGGGAGCTCCTCTTTCAGTATCCTATCATTTTGCCTTTTCATACTGTTCATGGGGTTCTCAAGGCACGAATACTGAAGTGGTTTGCCATTCCCTTCTCCAGTGGACCACATTCTGTCAGACCTCTCCACCATGACCCACCTGTCTTGGGTTGCCCCGCTGGCATGGCTTGGTTTCATTGAGTTAGACAAGGCTGTGGTCCTAGTGTGATTAGATTGACTAGTTTTCTGTGAGTATGGTTTCAGTGTGTCTGCCCTCTGATGTCCTCTTGCAACACCTACCATCTTACTTGGGTTTCTCTTACCTTGGGTGTGGGGTATCTCTTCACGGCTACTCCAGCAAAGCACAGCTGCTGCACCTTACCTTGGAAGAGGGGTATCTCCTTACCACCACCCTTCCTGACCTTCAACTTGGGATAGCTGCTCTAGGCCCTCCTGCACCTGCGCAGCCGCCGCTCGTCGGGTTGTTCCTCCCAGCCCCGCCCCTGGCCTCGGACATAGTCAAAAGCTATTGTCAAAGGCTAATGTTAGCTAATTGCCAACATTTGCTGGATCATCAAAAAAGCAAGAGAGTTCCAGAAAAACATCTATTTCTGCTTTATTGACTATATGTTTTTCAGGAACTCTCTTGCTTTTTTGATGATCCAACAAATGTTGACAATTTGATTTCTGGTTTCTCTGTCTTTTCTAAATCTAGCTTGAACATCTGGAAGTTCATGATCCACATATTGTTGACACCTGGCTTGGAAAATTTTGAGTATTACTCTGCTAGTGTATGAGATGAGTGCAGTTGTGTGGTAGTTTGAATGTTCTTTTGCATTGCCTTTCTTTGGGATTGGAATGAAAACTGATCTTTTCCAGTCCTGTGGCCACTGCTGAGTGTTCCCAATTTGTTGGCACATTGAGTGCAGCACTTTTACAGCATCATCTTTTAGGATTTGAAATAGCTCAGCTGGAATTCCATCACTTCCACTAGCTTTGTTCGTAGCAATGCTTCCTTAGGCCCACTTGACTTTGCAATCCAGGATGTTTGGATCTAGGTGAGTTATCACACCACCATAGTTATCTGGATCATGAAGATCTTTTTTGTATAGTTCTATGTATTTTTGCCACCTCTTCTTAATATTTTCTGCTTGTGTTAGGTCCATACCATTTTTGTCCTTTATTGTGCCCATCTTTGCATGGAATATTCCCTTGGTATCACTAATTTTCTTGAAAAGATCTCTAGTCTTTCCCATTCTGTTGTTTTCCTCCATTTCTTTGCACTGATCACTGAGGAAGGCTTTCTTATCTCTCCTTGGTATTCTTTGGAACTCTGCATTCAGATGGGTATATCTTGCCTTTTCTCTTTGCCTTTAGCTTCTCTTCTTTTCATGGCTATTTGTAAGGCCTCCTCAGAAAACCATTTTTCATCTTTTTCTCAGGGATGGTCTTGATTCCTGCCTCCTGTACAATGTCATGAACCTCTGCCCATAGTTCTTCAGGCACTCTGTCTATCAGATCTAATCCCTTGCATCTATTTGTCACTTCTACTGTATAATCATAAGGGGTTTGATTCGGGTGGTCTAGTGTTTCTCCCTACTTTTTTCAGTTTAAGTCTGAATCTGAGCAACAGTCCACTCCTGGTCTTGTTTTTGCTGACTGTATAGAGCTTTTCTATCTTTGGCTACAAAGAATATAATCCATCTGATTTAGGTATTGACCATCTGGTGATGTCTATGTGTAGAGTCTTCTCCTGTGTTGCTGGAAGAGGGTGTTTGCTGTGACCAGTGCGTTCTCTTGGCAAAACTCTGTTAGTCTTTGTCCTGCTTCATTCTGTACTCCAAGGCTAAATTTGCCTGTTACTCCAGGTATCTCTTGACTTCCTACATTTGCATTCCAGTCCCCTATAATGAAAAGGACATCTTTTTTGGGTGTTAGTTCTAGAAGGGCTTATAGGTCTTCACAGAACCATTTGACTTCAGCTTCTTCAGCCCTACTGGCAGGGGCATAGATTTGAATTACTGTGATGTTGAATGGTTTGTCTTGGAAATGAACAGAGATCATTCTGTCTTTTTTGAGATTTCATCCAAGTGCTGTATTTTGGGCTCTTTTGCTAACTATGATGGTAACTCCATTTCTTCTAAGGGATTCTTGCCCACAGTAGTAGATATAATGGTCATCTGTGTTAAATTCACCCATTCCAGCCCATTTCAGTTCATTGATTCCTAAAATGTTGATGTTCACTCTTGCCATCTCCTGTTTGACCACTTTCAATTTACCTTGATTCATGAGCCTAACATCCCAGGTAAGCATCGGACCTTACTTCCATCGCCAGTCATATCCACAAATGTGTGTTGTTTTTGCTTTGGCTCCATCTCTTCATTCTCTCTGGAGTTATTTCTCCACTCTTGTCCAGTAGCATATTGGTCATCTACTAACCTGCAGAGTTCATTTTTCAGTATTATTTTTTCATCAGGAGAGACTGACTGGGGAGAAACTGGGTCCTGTTCTGACGAGTGGGGCCATGCTCAGTAAATCTTTAATCCAATTTTCTGTTGATGGGCAGGGCTGTGTTCCCTCTTCATTGGTTGACCTGAGGCCAAACTGTGGTGGAGGTAAGGAAGATAATGGGGACCTCCTTCAAAAGGTCCTGTGCATGCACTGCCACATTCAGTGCCCCTGATCCTGCAGCAGGCCACCAGAAACCCATGCCTCCACTGGAGACTCCTGGACACTCATGGGCAAGTGTGGGTCAGTCTCTTGTGAGGTTAGTGCTTCGTTCTCCTGAGTCCTGGTGTGCACAAGGTTTGGCTGGTGCCCTCCAAGAGTCTGTTTCCCCAGTCTTGGGTCAGTTCTGCGGCTCTATGGTGGGATTAATGGGGACCTTCTCCAAGAGGGCTTATGCCATACCCACGTCTGCTGCACTCAGGGCCCCTGCCTCTGTGGCAGGCCACTGCTGGCCCGTACCTCTGCAGGAGACACTCAGACACCCAAAGGCAGGTCTAGTTCAGTCTCTGTGGGTTCTCCTGGTGTGGACAAGGTTTTGTTTGAGTCCTCCAAGCATTTCTGGTGAGTATGGGGTTTGATTCTAAACATAATTTTGCCCCTCTTACCATCTTGTTGGGGTTTCTCCTTTACCCTTGGACGTGAGGTTTCTTTTTTTTTGTGGGATCCAACATTCTCCTGTAGATGTTTGTTCAGCAGTGAATTGTAATTTTGGAGTTATCATAGGAGAAGATGAGTGCACATCCTTCTGTTCCACCATCTAGGATATGATAGACATGGCATACATCTAAGTTTAATCTTCATTAATAACATTTTTTGCACCATTTTCTTAAGATTAGATATTCAACCCAACAATAAATCAGGTTATGATTTGTAATGTTTACCAATTTTAGTGCTGTAAGTACTCCCATTATGGATGATTTCAAGCTACCAGTGTGATGTCATTGAACGCAGATTTGGCAGCACATTATATTGTATATATGCCACAGAGATTCAATAGGCCCAAATAAACTCAAGGGCATAATAGTAAGATGTAGTAAAACAATAAGAAAGTGATGAATTTTAAGTATTTATGAAACTATTTAAATATAGTGTATTTTATAATATCTGTCATACATGCAATTAGGGCTTCCCAAGTGGCACTAGTGGTAAAAGATGCACCTGCCAAGAGATGTAGGATTACAGGTTTGATCCCTGGGTCAGGAAGATTACTTCAGGAAAACTGAAAATGTCTAATGTCTTCCCTGGGCTGGTAAAGGATATCGCAACCCACTATCACATTCTTGCCTGGAAATTTCTGTGGACAGAGGAGCCTGGCAGGCTACAGTCCATAGCTTCACAAAGAGTCAGACATGACTGAGCAGACACACACACACATTACTACATAAGCTTATAAAGCTTAGTTTTTAATGTTTTCTCTGCTTATCGACCAGCTTGCAAAATCTGCCCCCCACCCCCAAATTTACAGTTGGATCTTGCTAATTGTTATGAGTGGGTTCTAGTAGACTACTGGGGATCCCACTGAATTAAAGGAAAACTGCTAATGGCACCTCCCTGGGTGGTTGTGAGAATCAGATAAGGTATTTTAAGTGAAAATATTTTGGCACATGTAAAGATGCTAAATAAATGCAATATATTCTTACTGAGAATAATGATCATAAGGTCCAATACATGTGTGTTAAGAAGCAGATATTTGGTTTTGGCATTTCAGGGGAAAAATATAGATCAAATTGATAAAAATTTTTTGAATGAATTCTACTTGCTCCATATACACAGAGAAAATCTGATACCTGGAATTTCCTTTATCTATTGAAAAACCCAATATTAGACATTTTCATCTTTCCTGAAGTAAAGTTTTTATTCACTAAATTTATCGAGTGTTCGTTTATTATAGAAGTGACAAAAAAGGATGGGAAGATCAAATCATAGTTTTCGGTTTTGGAGGCACAAATATGAATCACCTAGTTGTACCATACTTTTGCTTAAGTTTTAGTATCTATTTATTATTATTTTGGTTAAAACTTATAATAGTTGCTCATATTTCTACATCTCTCTGACATATTAAAATACTCCATTTACTTAAGTTGTATTGTTTGAATACTAAGTATTTCATTTAGGAATCACAACAACTTTTGGGGAATAGACAAAAATTGTTAATCTCCTTTACAATTGAGGAAACCAAGGCTCAAAGGGTCTAAGTGATTTTCTCCAAAGTCAGACCAGAACTTAAGAAGAGCGCTGGTAACCAGTCTTCTTATCCTGTTATTCTAATAGCTGGAATTCAGTGTTATAGTAAGGTAGGTTGTGTTGAACTGAAGACAGTTTTTAATGGTAATATGAAATTTTTCTTATTAAGTCTAACTGAATCATTTTTCTGATTAGGAAACCATACCATATAGCCATGATATAGAATTTTATTAGTGTAGAAGATATTACTAACATAAACAAAAACAAATAAACATTTTTACCCTAATATACATAAGTAATCAATTGATAACTTTTTAATGTTTTCTTTCACACACATATATGCATATAAGTTATGTAATCAACAACATTGTAAAAGTTATTTATCTACCACCTTATATAATCAATATAAAACATAAGTATTTTCTAATGTCAGCATCCATGCATGCTAAGTCACTTCAGTTGTGTCTGACTCTTTGTGACCCCATGGACTGTAGCCCACCAGGCTCCTCTCTCCATGGGGATTCTCGAGGCAAGAATACTGGGGTGGGTTGCCATTTCCTACTCCACGGGATTTTCCTGACCCAGGGATTGAACCCATGCCTCGTGTCTCCTGCATTAAAAGGCAGGCTCTTTACTACTAGTGCCACCTGGGAAGCCCTAATGTCAGCATATATGATTGAAAACCAGTTAATGTACTTGCATATTATTTCATTGTGTCAGTTCAGTTCAGTCACTCAGTCATTTCCCACTTTTTGCAATCCCATGAACCGCAGCACGCCAGGCCTCCCTGTCTATCACCAACTCCCGGAGTTCACCCAAACCCATGTCCATTGAGTCGGTGATGCCATCCAACCATCTCATCCTCTGTCATCCCCTTCTCCTCCTGCCTTCAATCATTCCCAGCATCAGGGTCTTTTCCAATGAGTCAGATCTTCACATGAGGTGGCCAAAGTACTGGAGTTTCAGCTTTAGCATCAGTCCTTCCAATGAACACCCAGGACTGATCTCCTTTAGGATGGACCGCTTGGATCTCCTTTCAGTCCAAGGGACTCTCAAGAGTCTTCTCCAACACCACAGTTCAAAAGCATCAATTCTTCGGTGCTCAGCTTTCTTTATAGTCCAACTCTCACATCCATACATGACCACTGGAAAAACCATAGCCTTGACTAGATGGACCTTTGTTGACAAAGTAATGTCTCTGCTTTTGAATATGCTGTCTAGGTTGGTCATAACTTTCCTTCCAAGGAGTAAGCGTCTTTTAATTTCATGGCTGCAGCCACCATCTGCAGTGATTTTGGAGCCCAGAAAAATAAAGTCAGCCACTGTTTCCACTGTTTCCCCATCTATTTCCCATGAAGTGATGGGACCAGATGCCATGATCTTCGTTTTCTGAATGTTGAGCTTTACGCCAACTTTTTCACTCTCCTCTTTCACTTTCATCAAGAGGCTCTTTCACTGTGTAGCTGTAACAAATTAATTTAGCTGAATATAAGATTATTTCTGTTTCATTATTATAAGTAATACTATTATGAAAATCTGTATTAAAATTTTGTTGAGTTTTCTGATTATTGTCTTATACTATTGAAGGGAAAGAGATTTTAAGTCCATAAAGTTATAATTGTTAAAGGTTCTTGGTACATATTTCTAATTTTGTTTCTCAGTATTCAAATCAATACTCAGCAGTGCTGTGTAGAAATGTGTATATCCTTGCATTCTTTCCAACACTGAGTACTCATTTTTCAATCCTGCTTTTTAAAAGTTGAAAGATTCACTTTGGATTTGATTTTCTTTAATTACTAATAAGCTTGATTTTTATGATTATTTTTATAGGTATTTTCCAGTTATTGTTTCATTACTTTTGTTCATTTTGTTTCTTTTGAGGGTCTGTTGAGATGTATCACTTTTTTCCCCCTACTCTGAGACCTATAGAAAAATTTTGAGCAAGGAGGAGATGTATAATCAGATCTGTTTTCTTTTTCTACTGAACAGTGTAAAACATTTTGAACAAAACATATGGGTATAGATTTAAGCAGATTTACATAGTACTAATCTCACATGTACTGCATTTCTCCCTTTTTAAATTAAATTAAATTAAAAATTTTCAAGCTGCCAAGTGGCACAGACTGGCAATATACATACTCCTTAAGTTACACAACAGTCAAGCCTCTAAAGTCACGATTTATGTGTGTGTGCCCAATTAGAAAAGAGGCTAGTGCCAAGATAATCACAAATTTGCCATAAACTAAAGTTTATTATGGTTCCCTGAGAAGATATACTGGAAGAACTTCTTCAATATGTTCCAGTTGTCCTTAAAAAAGGAAAAAAGATTATGAGAAACACATTCAGATAAATGGCAGGTGATATTATTGACTGTTGACCAGGCATGAAAGCACTTCTAAATATTTTATGTGTATTAAGTAATTTAATCTTTACAACAACCTATGGGTTAGCCTATATCTTCAACTCCATTTTTTTAGATCAGGAAACTGAGGCACAAATTCAAGGGACTTTCCCAAGATTTTTCATTAAGTGTGTAGCAGTACTGAGATGTGATGCTGAGCACTCAGTCCTTGGAGTTTTTGTATGTAACCTTCTCTGTTGGAAGTGGAAAAAACTTTTCAATTCCATGTCACTACATTTACCTGCACTATTCTAAATATCGTATACTCAATTTATGAAGATATATTGTGACATTCAATTTAGAGAAAAAAAAAAAAGGTATAGCTTCTGCCTTTTAAAAGTACAGAGATAAGTGATGGTAACTTGCCCATGAAGAGTGATAAACCTTGTGAAAAAGGCAAAGAATTCTATGGAAGCACACGGAAAGTATATTTAGCTCTGTCTCTTGGAGTCGTTATTTGAACTTGGACTTCCAAAATGAGTAGAAGTTAACCAGGTGAAAGAAGAGGGAGGAGCCATCTGAGTTGATAGAACAGCTCCAACAAAGGTACAGAGGCATAAAATAGCTCCAGTTATTCCCTTTAGCATTTGGTGACATTATGAGATGTTTGGTATGACTGGGATACAAAGTACAAGGTGTATAGGGCTAGTAAATGAGCCTATAAAGGTAGGTGACTAACATTTCATCAGCACCTCTTATGAATTAGCTTTGTGCTGAAAGCTAGAAATACATCACTGAACAAATTAGTTTTTTTGTACAAGACAGCAATGTATTAGTCATATGATGAATAAGAAATGAGCAAAATATAGATTGTTAAAGATACTTGGCAGAAGCATATAAAGAAATTAGGTGCTGGAGAAAGAACAATGGGCATGTGTTTTAAGTAGGGTGTGGTCAGGGAAGGACATTCTCAGAATAGGTCATATGAAGATTAGCAGGAAAATCTTCCAAATGGAAAAACAGCAGGTACAAAAGCCCTGAGGTCAGAAGGAACCAAATGTATTCCAGAGGCTTAATGAAAACCAAAAAGGCTACAACATAGTGAGCAAGAAGGAAAGTGGCAGACTATAAGTTTGAGATGTTGGCAAAGTCAGATCTTAAAGCACTTGTAGTTCATGATATGGCAATTGTATTTTTCCTGCGGGCAACAGAAAGTCAATAATGGGCTTTTAAGTCAGAGTGAAGCATCTTTTCATTTCTCACTCAGGCAGTTCTGGAGAGAATGGTTTAAGAAGGGGATGGGAAGAAGATGGGAGACCCTTAAGGAGGATCTGGGCTTTCCAGGTGGCTCAGTGGTAAGGCCAATGCAGAAGACGTGGGTTTGATCCCTGAGTCAGAGATTCCCTGGAGGAGAAAATGACAACCTGCTCCAATATTCTTGCCTGGAAAATCTCGTGACAGAGGAGCCTGGCGGGCGACTATGTCAGATACAACTGAGGGACTAAGCACTCAGGCACGCAAGGAGGCTCTGGCTAGTGGTCTAGTGGAGAGATGAAGAGGGATTAGATACCATGGTAAGCACCTTGGGCTCTCTCCTCCAGAAAATGGAGGAGGCTCTCAGAAAAGTATGTTAGCCAGAGAGCTGTGTGGTGAAATCTGGGACTTAAATGTATCATTTTATTAAAGTTACAGAAAATAGAGAAGCCAGATCACTTGTCAGGATTTTTTTTTCAATATTTTGTGTATAAATGTAAATTTACATTTGATTGTAAATATGTATATTCTTTTCCTAAGTGTAAATTTCTTCTTGGAAATACAGAGAACTCTCAAAAGACATTATAAACTGTTATATTCTTTGGCTTCTTTGTCTTTTTCGTGAAGGTTCAGGCTCCACACAATACTTCGAAATAGGACTTTTGATCATCTTTACATTCAACAACTAGATTTCTCCTTCAGATAGGAGCTACTGTGGTCTCCGTAGGAGGAAGACAGTGAAGGATGGATGTTTTATATTTGTTTTCTTCCCTGATTAGTGGACAATTGTCAGTGATCCTCCTGGGCAGGGTTCATGAAGCCCTTGACAATCTGGTCACCATTATCTTTCACTTTGCAATTTGATTCCTACAACTGCCCTGCTATTCATGGAGCCCTGACTTAGACCCCTGTTTATAGGACTCCACATGTTAAATTTGTCAGAGCAATCCATGCAGATAGCACAAATGCAGTAGAATCTTCCATTATAAAGTATTCTTTCCCAGGAGTTCCAAGCATCTGTTTTCCTGCTTCTCTTTGTGGTGCAGATTGTAATTCTATAAGCACTCACAAGAAATAATGTTGTATTCAATACATTGTACATGGCAGTCAAAGAGCATTTTGCAAGGTTAAACAATTCACATTACCCTTACATTTGTTACATGTAGGTTTACATGTAGTATGCATGAAGCATGATGCTATTTTTTGGCATTGACAAATAGATGGATGTGGATACTAAAAATGTGGATAGTTTCATTTCTGTGAAAATATTTAATAAGAATTATTATTAAAATGGAAAAGTATTTTAATACTTAAAATGATTAATTTCAATTAAAAGTCAATTTTAATTGATTTTAATTTGTATTCATTTTTGATTGAAAATTTAAATCAAGTAAAAATTTCAATTTTATTTAACTATTTTGATTAAAAATTTGATATTTCAGATGCACAACAAAGTGACTCAGCCTTACATATACATGTATCATGTAACTTTAAAATATTTAGACTTATGAGATGGGCACCTCCCTCCGTACTCTTGCTTTGGGTCCTGCAAGTGTCAGAGGAGGACCTACTGATTCCCACATACGTCCCTGCTCAGTGGAGTCATCACAGCTGCCTGCATACCCTGTTGTCCTCTGCTTGGCTCGGTCCTTCAAGCTTTGGCCCTAATGTTAATATTAATATTTTCTGTTTCCTCTGTCTAAACTTAGTCACTTCCTCCTCAGGTTTCCTCTATACATTTTTGTGTTTTTTTGCTACAATTGTTCATCTACATGGGTCTGTCTCCTCTATTGTAAGATCTTTGAGGCCAGGGATTCCTCATTTCTCTCGGTAATGTTTGTCATAAAGCCGGGTCCTAGCCCACACCCTCTGTAACTGTTTGAGGGGGAAATGAACACTCATCCCCACTCTGCATCTTCAGAGAAGTGCTTGTTTTCACACACTATGTTTTCTCACATGTGACAGGACATATGGGCACACACCCAACTTCACATGCTCTCTCTCACATATACAGATATTTTGGAACCTGCTTGCAGGATCATAATTTTAAACATCTCTATCACACAAATATGTGATCTTTTGTAAGTTAAATGTAAACTTTTCTCTTCCTACTTTCTGAGTGACAAATATGAAGTTGGCATATCATATTTTTTCTTTTTTTAAAAAAGTAACTTTTGTCTTCATTTTATTTCTTATTTTTCTTTATAAGATATTTATTTATTTACTTTACTGCTTGGGGACTTAGCAGTACTCAGTACTTGTAATACTCAGAATCATTAGCTGTGGCATGTGGGATTTAGTTGCCTGACCAGGGACTGAACACAGGCCCCCTGCATTGGAAGCACAGAGTCTTAGCTATTGGACCACCAGGGAAATTCCTTTATCATGCATTCTTAAGGTTGAAAGCACTTGTCTCCTTTTTTTGGTATTTTTGTTGCTATTATTTTGATGATGATTTTAATAGCCTAAACAACCCCCCCACACTTTTTTTTTTGGCTTGTGACTCAATTTGTTAATCCTATAAAATAAAAATGTCAAAAGAAGCAGTTGGCCATTTTGGTTAAATTTCACTGAAAGACATTTATCAAGAAAGAATCTTCAAGTGTAAATATTCCAGAATATCACTGAATGCTAAGACCAAATCTACCTTGCTTCCCAGTGCTAAACAAGTCTTTGACCAAGCTTACTCTCCTGTTTTTCATGCCAAACAATACTGGGGTCAGACAAAAATAGTTTAACTTATTGCTCCAGGATATACCTGATCCTGGAAGATAAGGCTTAAACGAACTGAAAGAGATTACTTATCAAGGCTAACAGCTTGCCCATCAGGACCTGTTTTAAAACTCCTACCTCATGTGCCCACCATTCCAACTCTATTACATCATAAAATTTTCAAATTCCCAACTAATATGCCTCCTTGGAAAACTCTACTTTAAATCATCCTAAAAGTCTTACAAATGTGCTTTTCTTACACCAACCTTCTCCGCTCAGACATTATTAAGACTCTATCAATAGCAAGGAGAGATAAGAAAGCCTTCTTAAATGAACAATGCAAAGAAATAGAGGAAAACAATAGAATGGGAAAGACCAGATATCTCTTCAAGAAAAATAGAGGTATCAAAGGAACACTTCCTGCAAGGATGGGCACAATAAAGGACAGAAACTGTAAGGACCTAACAGAAGCAGAAGAGGTTAGGAAGAGGTGGCAAGAATACACAAAAGAACAATGCCAAAAAAAGTCTTAATAACCCCGATAACCACAATGGTGTGGTCACTCACCTAGAGCCAGACATCCTGGAGTGTGAAGTCAAGTGAGCCTTAGAAAGCATTACTACAAACAAAGCTAATGGAGATGACAGACTTCTAGCAGAGATATTTAAAACCCTTGATGATGCTGGTAAAGTGCCACCCTCAATATGCCAGCAAATTTGGAAACTCAGTAGTTACAACAGGTCTGGAAAAGGTCAGTTTTCATTCCAATCCTAAAGAAGGGCAGCAATAAAAATGTTCAAACTACCATACAATTGTGCACATTTCATATGCCAGTAAGGTTATGCTCAAAATCCTTCAAGCTAGGTTTCAGCAGTAGGTGAACTGAGAACTTCCAAATGTACAGGATGGATTTAGAAAAGGCAAAGGAACCGGAGATCACATTGCCAACATTTGCTGGATCATAGAAAACACGGGAATTAAAAAAAAACCTACTTCTGCTTCATTGATTACAGTAAAGCCTTTCACTGTGTGGATTACAACAAACTGGAAAATTGTTAAAGAGATGGGAATACCATACCACCTTACCTGCCTCCTGAAAAACCTGTATGCAGGTCAAGAAGCAACAGTTGGAATTGGAACAACTGACTGGTTCAAAACTGGGAGAAGAATACAACAAGGCTAAATACCGTATATGCAGAGTACATCATGAGAAATGCCAGGCCAGATGAATCACAGGCTGGAATCAAGATTGCTAGGAAAAATATCAGTAACCTCGGATGTGCAAATGATACCACCCTTAATGGTGGAAAGTGAAAAGAGAGGATCTAAAGAGCCCCTTGATGATAATGAAAAAGGAGAGTGAAAAAGCTGGCTTAAACCTCAATATTAACAAACTAAGGTTATGGCATCTGGTCTCATCACTTCACGGCAAATAGAAAGGAAATAAGTAGAAACAGTAGCAGATTTTTTCTTGGCTCCAAAATCACTGCAAACAGTGACTGCAGCCATGGAATTAAAAGACTCTTGCTCCCTGGAAGAAAAAGCTAAAACAAACCTAGACAGCATATTAAAAAGCAGAGACATCACTTTGCTGACAAAGGTTCATATAGCCACAGCTATGATTTTCCCAGTATTCATGTATAGATGTGAGAGTTGGAGCGTAAAGAAGGCTGAGCATCAAAAAATTGATGCTTTTGAACTGTTGCAGGAGACTCTTGAGAGTCCCTTGGACTGCAGGGAGATCAAACCAGTCAATTCTAAAGGAGACCAACCCTGAAGGACTGGAAGGACTGATGCTGAATCTCCAATACTTTGGCCACCTGCTGCAAACAACTGACTCATTGTAAAAGACCCTGATGCTGGGAAAGATTGAAAGCAAAAGGTGAAGGAGGTGGCAGAGGATAAGATGGTTGGATAGCATCACCGACTCAATGGACACTAATTTGATCAAACTCTGGGAGATGGTGAAGGACAGTGGAGCCTGGTGTGCTGCAATCCATGGGGTCGAAAAGAGTGGGACACAACTAAAGGACGGGACAACAAAACAAAGCAAGGAGGTGGTCTTCACTGCATCACATCCAGTAGAGTTAGTTTTGCTTTATCAACAGGTTTTTCCATCTGAGCCATCAGGGAAGCAGATGATCAGAGGAGCAAATTGACTCTAGGTCTGATATAACCATCTCTTGAGGAATTCAGAAGGTATTCTCATACTGATCTCCTTATGGGACAAACTTCATCTTATGTCACCTGCTTAAGTTAATGAGTTCTCTTCTCAGCCTGTCCTGTTTTATCCATGAGTGTATGGTTCAAGGCAAGTGCTCTAGTCCAAATCTTCCATCTGCATTCAGTTCAGTTCAGTTCAGTCGCTCAGTTGTGTCCGACTCTTTATGACCCCATGAACTGCAGGACGCCAGGCCTCCCTGTCCATCACCAACTCCCGGAGTTCACACAAACTCATGTCCATTGAGTCGGTGATGCCATCCAGCCATCTCATCCTCTGTCATCCCCTTCTCCTCCTGTCCCCAATCCCTCCCAGCATCAGTTCAGTTCAGTTCAGTCGCTCAGTTGTGTCTGACTCTGTGACCCCATGAATCGCAGTACACCAGGCCTCCCTGTCCATCACCATTTCCTGGAGTTCACTCAAACTCACATCCATTGAGTTAGTGATGCCATCTAGCCATCTCATCCTCTGTCATCCCCTTTTCCTCCTGCCCTTAATCCCTCCCAGCATCACAGTCTTTTCCAATGAGTCAACTCTTCACATGAGGTGGCCAAAGTATTGCAGTTTCAGCTTTAGCATCATTCCTTCCAAAGAAATCCCAGGGCTGATCTCCTTCAGAATGGACTGGATGGACTCCAAGGGACTCTCAAGAGTCTTCTCCAACACCACAGTTCAAAAACATCAATTCTTTGGCACTCAGTTTTCTTCACAGTCCAACTCTCACAGCCATACATGACCACTGGAAAAACCATAGCCTGGACTAGACGGACCTTTGTTGGCAAAGTAATGTCTCTGCTTTTGAATATGCTATCTAGGTTGGTCATAACTTTTCTTCCAAGGAATAAGCATCTTTTAATTTCATGGCTGCAGTCACCATCTGCAGTGATTTTGGAGCCCCCCACCCCCACCCCCCCAAAAAATCTGACACTGTTTCCACTATTTACCCATATATTTCCCATGAAGTGATGCATTAGGCTTTTTAATGATTAAAAAGCCTCTTATGAAAGTGAAAGAGGAGAGTGAAAAAGTTGGCTTAAAGCTCAACATTCAGAAAACGAAGATCATGGCATCTGGTCCCATCACTTCATGGGAAATAGATGGGGAGACAGTAGAAACAGTGTCAGACTTTATTTTTGGGGCTCCAAAATCACTGCAGATGGTGACTGCAGCCATGAAATTAAAAGATGCTTACTCCTTGGAAGGAAAGTTATGACCAACCTAGATAGCATATTCAAAAGCAGAGACGTTACTTTGCCAACAAAGGTCCGTCTAGTCAAGGCTATGGTTTTTCCTGTGATCATGTATGCCTGTGAGAGTTGGACTGTGAAGAAGGCTGAGCACCAAAGAGTTGATGCTTTTGAACTGTGGTGTTGGAGAAGACTCTTGAGAGTCCCTTGGACTGCAAGGAGATCCATCCAGTCCATTCTGAAGGAGATCAGCCCTGGGATTTCTTTGGAAGGAATGATGCAAAAGCTGAAACTGCAGTACTTTGGCCACCTCATTCGAAGAGTTGGCTCATTGGAAAAGACTCTGATGCTGGGAAGGATTGGGGGCAGGAGGAGAAGGGGACGACAGAGGATGAGATGGCTGGATGGCATCACTGACTCGATGGACGTGAGTCTGAGTGAACTCCGGGAGTTGGTGATGGACAGAGAGGCCTGGTTTGCTGCAGTTCATGGGGTCGTGGAGAGTCGGACACCACTGAGCGACTGAACTGAACTGAACTGAACTGAACTGAATGATTAGGTTCAGGGCTGCAATGGACTGGATGCTTGTGTCACTCCAAAATTAGCATGGCACCTTGATCTTGAACTTCCTACTCTCCAAGACTGTGAGAAAATACATTTGTGTTGTTTAAGCTGCCGAGTCTGCAGTATTTTATTGTGGCAGCTTGAGCTGATTAATACAGGAGCCTAAGATAAAAAAGGGGCATAAGTAAGACCATCACTTTTATCTAGGTTTAAGCTCACTTGGTCTAAGCTACAACATGGGAGACCCAGGTCAATCCCTGGGTTGGGAATATCCCCTGGAGAAGGAAATGGCAACCCACTCCAGTACTCTTGCCTGGAGAATCTCATGGATGGAGGAGCCTGGTGGGCTACAGTCCATGGGGCTGCAAAGAGTCGGACACGACTGAGCAACTTCACTTTCATTTTCAAGCTCACTTGTGGTGAGACCTCAGAGTGACAGGACCATGTGACCTCAGAGGAGATCCTATTCCAAGTCAAGGTCTTTGAACTCTGGAATCTCAGCAGAACTTTGGGAAGTTTGTTTCTAACATATATATTGCTACAATTTATGTATTTATCTTAGTGCCATAAAAGTGGTTATTGGGGGAAATTTTCAATCTGAAAAAAGAACTTTCATTTAAGAGGCATTTTGGAAAGGAAATGGTCTGCATTTTTCATTTGTATAAGGAAAGTTTCAAAGGAAATCTTGTTTTTAAAATTAGTGCTTTCAAAAGATACCTTACTCAAAGTAAATGAGAAAAGTAAAAACAAACAAACCAAAAACAAATCCCTTAGAACTATCTTTCTTTGATCCTCTTGAACTGCAATCTGACTCTAACTGCCTCAGTTCTTTTATTGCTTCTCCTTCTTCCTAGGTTCCTATAATACAGCCACTTTCTGTTCTAGCCAAGGATAAACTCTAAACTCTCATTTATCTGTTTATTTTTCTTTTTGGTTGCACTTAATCTTCTTTGCTGTGCTGTGCAGTCTTTCTCTAGTTGCAGTGAGCAAGGGCTGCTCCTCCTGGTGAGAACTCTAGAGCGCTGCTCAGTAATTGTGGTTCATGGACTTAGTTGCCCTGAAACATGTGGAATCCTCTTGGATCAGCGATTGAACCCATGTCCACTGCATTGGGAGGCAGACTCTTAACCACTGGACCACCACGGAAGTCCCTCAAATGTTTTTCTTAAAGTTAAACCCACTTCAAAACAAATCACATTCTGTTGTGGTTGATTTTAAATCTGACCGTTGAATTGAGAGTCACTTTCTAAAGCCTGCACATATATTACAGACAGAAATTTGCAAAGACATTTAGAGTTGTTCTAGGGACAGATAATTTGGGGATCCCAGATTTTAATCAGTTGGCTCACATGTTCATAGCATACTCTGATGTAAAAGAAAAACTGAATGGAATATTCTGAGTGAGAAGATTTTGAGAGTGATCTAATAGACCCTGAATTGCAGAGATTAGAGGAGTTAGAAAAGCTGTAGAAGTGGAGCAAGAGCTACACTATTCCATCTTCAAAGTCTGTTCTGTGAAAACAGGTTGCCCTACAAGCAAAGAAAGGATGAGTCTATCAGTGACTTCTGGAATAGGCTCTTTAACACCGTTCGACAGCATTCAGGGATAGATCCCAAGGCAAGTGTGACCTCAATTCTTCCCTTACCTTTAAACAGCCATAAGCCTGAGCCAGGGGATTTAACATGAAGGCAAAACCAGGAATGAGAAATACCTCTGTTGCCAGGCCTCCAACTATTGTTTGAAAGTGTATCTGTTGGTTGCTTAGTCATGTCTAACTCTTTTCTACCCCATGGACTCTAGCCTATCAGGCTTCTCTGTCCATGGAATTCTCCAGGCAAGACTACTGGAGTGGGTTGCCATTCCCTTCTCCAGGAATTGAGCATGGGTCTCCCACATTGCAGGCATATTCTTTACTGTCTGAGCCACTAGGGAAGCCCCTAAAGATCTTGAAAAAGCCAAAAACAAAACTAGAAAAATATCTAGAATAAATCAGTGGTCATTCAGTTAAAGCAATTAGAATTTCCCACCCTAATCACAAGAATTTGGGAAAGGAGTTTGTTGATAGAGACACCTATATTCAATGTAAGCAGAAAGGACCATGAAAAATTAATTGAACTCTGCTAGTAAAAAAGGTAAAGGAAAAATGTAAGTGGGTAGGCAATGACAAAGTTTCCAAAGGGAAATTTTAAGTGTTTATTTTCTAATTTTCACCCTCAAATTCACATAGAAAAATCTCTGCAATAATTAAAGAACAGTCTTCCCAGTTGTCTATTGATACCACAAACCCTGTCACCATGACACAATATTTCTTTGAGAGTCAAGAAACTAATAATCTCTAGAGAGTCTTTCATCACACTGTATAACTATCCATTGACTTTTAAGCAAAGAACATTTTTTTCCCCTCTTTTGTGATATTATACCTATGAACTTAATAGGAGGTCTGTAGTGGTCAAATTTGGCCTTAGAATGTGGAATGAAGCAGGACAAAGACTAATAGAGTTTTGCCAAGAAAATGCACTGGTCATAGCAAACACCCTCTTCCAACAACACAAGAGAAGACTCTACACATGGACATCACCAGACGGTCAACACTGAAATCAGATTGATTATATTCTATACAGTCAACAAAAACAAGACCCGGAGCTGACTGTGGCTCAGATCATGAACTCCTTATTAACAAATTCAGACTCAAATTGAAGACAGTAGGGAAAACCGCTAGACCATTCAGGTATGACATAAATCAAATTCCTTATGATCATACAGTGGAAGTGAGAAATAGATTTAAGGGCCTAGATCTGATAGATAGAGTGCCTGATGAACTATGGACTGAGGTTTGTGACATTGTACAGGAGACAGGGATCAAGAGCATCCCCATGGAAAAGAAATGAAAAAAAGCAAAATGGCTGTCTGGGGAGGCCTTACAAATAGCTGTGAAGAGAAGAGAGGCAAAAAGCAAAGGAGAAAAGGAAATATATAAGCATCTGAATGCAGAGTTCCAAAGAATAGCAAGAAGAGATAAGAAAGCCTGCTTCAGTGATCAATGCCAAGAAATAGAGGAAAAGAACAGAATGGGAAAGACTAGAGATCTCTTCAAGAAAATTAGAGATACCAAGGGAACATTTCATGCAAAGATGGGCTCGATAAAGGACAGAAATGGTATGGACCTAACAGAAGCAGAAGATATTAAGAAGAGGTGGCAAGAATACACGGAAGAACTGTACAAAAAAGATCTTCACAACCCAAATAATCATGATGATGTGATCACTCACCTAGAGCCAGACATCTTGGAATGTGAAGTCAAGTGGGCCTTAGAAAGCATCACTATGAACAAAGCTAGTGGAGGTGATGGAATTCCCATTGAGCTATTTCAAATCCTGAAAGATGATGCTGTGAAAGTGCTGCACTCAATATGCCAGCAAATCGGGAAAACTCAGCACTGGCCACAGGACTGGAAAAGGTCAGTTTTCACTCCAATCCCAAAGAATGCTCAAACTACCGCACAATTGCACTCATCTCACATGCTAGTAAAGTAATGCTCAAAATTCTCCAAGCCAGGCTTCAGCAATACATGAACCGTGAACTTCCTGATGTTCAAGCTGGTTTTAGAAAAGGCAGAGGAACCAGAGATCAAATTGCCAACATCCGATGGATCATCGAAAAAGCAAGAGAGTTCCAGAAAAACATCTGTTTCTGCTTTATTGAGAATGCCAAAGCCTTTGACTGCGTGGATCACAATAAACTGTGGAAAATTCTGAAAGAGATGGAAATACCAGACCACCTGACCTGCCTCTTGAGAAACCTGTATGCAGGTCAGGAAGCAACAGTTAGAACTGGACATGGAACAACAGACTGGTTCCAAATAGGAAAAGGAGCATGTCAAGGCTGTATATTGTCACCCTGCTTATTTAACTTATATGCAGAGTACATCGTGAGAAACGCTGGACTGGAAGAAACATAAGCTGGAATGAAGATTGCCGGGAGAAATATCAGTAACCTCAGATATGCAGATGACACCACCCTTTCGGCAGAAAGTGAAGAGGAACTAAAAAGCCTCTTGATGAAAGTGAAAGAGGAAAGCAAAAATGTTGGCTTAAAGCTCAACATTCAGAAAACGAAGATTATGGCATCTAGTCCCATCACTCCATGGGAAATAAATGGGGAAAAAGTGGAAACAGTGTCGGACTTTATTTTTTTGGGCTCCAAGATCACTGCAGATGGTGACTACAGACATGAAATTAAAAGACACTTACTCCTTGGAAGAAAAGTTATGACCAACCTAGATAGCATATTCAAAAGCAGAGACATTACTTTGCAGACTAAGGTCCGTCTAGTCAAGGCTATGGTTTTTCCTGTGGTCATGTATGGATGTGAGAGTTGGACTGTGAAGAAGGCTGAGCGCCGAAGAATTTATGCTTTTGGACTGTGGTGTTGGAGAAGACTCTTGAGAGTCCCTTGGACTGCAAGGAGATCCAACCAGTCCATTCTGAAGGAGATCAGCCCTGGGATTTCTTCCGAAGGAATGATGCTAAAGCTGAAACTCCAGTACTTTGGCCACCTCATGCGAAGTGTTGACTCATTGGAAAATACTCTGATGCTGGGAAGGATTGGGGGCAGGAGGAGAAGGGGACTACAGAGGATGAGATGGCTGGATGGCATCAGGGACTCGATGAACGTGAGTCTAAGTGAACTCTGGGAGTTGGTGATGGACAGGGAAGCCTGGCGTGCTGCAATTCATGGGGTTGCAGAGTCGGACACCACTGAGCGACTGAACGGAACTGAACTGAGTGGTCAATAGCATTTTTCAGATTAGATAGTCTATTGCTGGCCTCTTAAATCCTGAGGACTGTCCTACTTATAATCAGATACAAATTTGGGTATTGATGTATTGGTACTTCAGCATCTTGAGTAAAGTTCTAATAAAAATCTCAGGATGTAGGGTTACTTGTGTTTAAACAACAACAACAACAACAACAACAACAAAAATCCTACATATGTTGTCACACTTATTAATGTCAAAGTTATTGAGATTCATAGTGATTCATATAGATCTCTGTTCAAACTGGCACAATACTGTTTAAAATGGGAAAATAAGAGATAAAAGTTGGAATGCTACTAGAGAAAGGACTCATCATACCTGATACCACTACTTGTAATTCTTCTAACCTCCCAAACAATAAACCCAACAGGAAAGAATATAGATTCAATCAGGGCTTCATGACAGTAAACAAAATAAACCTTCCCTCTTTTTTCCCTTGTGGTATAAAAACCATTTATTCTATCTTACTATTACATGAAGCTACAGTTTTTTTGTTTCTTTGTTTGCTTGTTTGTTTGTTTTTTACATTTGTAGATCTGGGTCCTGCTTTCTTTATCGTCTTTAGCTCAAGATAGTTAATACTTGCTTGCCTCTTCCTGGAGAGTTAAAGATATGCCTGGATGTCTCCATTTTTGGTGAAGATAGGGCAGCTCCATTTCTCTCAGGTCCTTCTTACAGCTGAAAAACAATGGACATTACAGAACAAATGCAGGGAGACCCTGAAATGTGGAAGGGAGATGGTGGATTGTGTAGGGACATCTGGGTTTGAGAAATGACATGGAGGCTGTCACCTGGGTTTCCTATCCCTCACATGGAAAGCTCCAAAAGCTTCCAACTGAGGACCATCCCCGGGCACAGACCAGACAACTCCAAGAAAAGCCCGCTGCCCTGAGCCAAAGACCATGAAAAAGGTAGCCTAATCAAAAACCTTTTTGGCTATTTGTGTCCTAAACCAGACAAACACCAACAAGAAAAAATCACCTTCTTCCACCACAGTTTTACTAGGAGTGAGCAGAGAGCTGATCTTTCATGCCACCTTCCCACCAGGTGTGATATTCAGATTCCTCTGTGAGGGTATAAGCAGACCAAGGGGAAGCAAATCTGTCCCTTTTCCAGTGGAAGTAAGTCATGGATTTTTAATTACCCTGCCAGGACAATATCAAAGGGACTGAGCAGGGAGCTGATCTTCTATCCCCTGTCTGGCAGAAGTAGGCAGTGCTCTGATTCCCAGAAGAGGTGGGGGGCTCCAGTGGTGAGCTGAGACATAATGAGAAGGTGCAAGGCAAGGCTTGTTACCACTGTGCTTCATCATCCACCCCCAGGGTCAGCGGGGTCCAGTGAGAAGCTGAGCCTCCACCCTGTCCTGGTATCTACAAGACTAAACAAAGTGGTGAATACTGGGGCAAGTCTGGTCAGTCAGCCTTCTACTTTCACCCCACTTCAGGTGTCACTGGGGTATTGGGGACCCCTAAAGCTCCATATCCATCTGGAGGCAATGAGACTGAACCAGAGAGTGTGAAGTTCCCTATGCTATCCCTAGCAGGTCCCAGTGGGGAGCTGAACCTCCACCCCCATTCTGCATCAAGGAGACTGAAAGAGGCAGTACTCATGGAGTGGAGTAGTCAGGCTCCCCCTCCCCTCCCCAGTGCACAGCTGAGCATCCACAGCCACCCTGATCAAGGAAGAATGTGGTGATGGAAGTGGGGCTTGTTAACCTAAATGGATGTAGTTTGCACCAGTAACTTTTGAAGTGGCTTATTATACAACAGTGAAAAACTGAAGTAGAATTTGAACACTGCCCAAAGTCCCATGAAGCACCAGAAAGAAAAGAAAAAAAAAAAAGAATTTGAGACCCAGAAGAAGAGTGCTCCTACAATGAATCCTAAAATACGTGGTGCTGATTTTATGAATTGGGTTAGGCAAAAGCCTGGCAGTACTTAAGGAGGTTTCCAGTGAGGGCATGAAGGCATGAAGATATTGGCAAGACACTTCTCCCTGTAGTAACATAGAAAGTAAGAAGTCCACCTACTGTACTCCATGGAGTAGGTAAGGAGACAGTCATACAGTGTTGAAAGCACTGTGTGGCTTTTTGAAGTTGCTTATCACAAAAATATGACAGGAGAGAGATGATGATTCAGCTATTATTTCCAAGTGGGATTTAGAGAGGCTCCAACTCCAATACTTTGGCCACCTGATGTGAAGAGCTGGCTTATTTGAAAAGACCCTGATGGTGGGAAAGATGTAGGGCAGGAGGAGAAGGGGACGACAGAGGATGAGATGGTTGGATGGCATCACCAACTCAATGCACATGGTTTTGGGTGGGCTCTGGGAGTTGGTGATGGACAGGGAGGCCTGGCATGCTGTGGTTCATGAGGTCGCAAAGAGTTGGACACAACTGAGCAACTGAATTGAACTGAGGTATTCTTTAGACCCAGCAGAAGGTTCTCAAAATAAGATATAGCCTATGGAAACCCTTGTGGCTCAGCTGGTAAGGAATCTGCCTGTAATGTGGGAGACCTGGGTTTGATCCCTGGGTTGGGAAGATCCCCTGGAGAAGGGAAAAGCTACCCACTCCAGTATTCTGGCCTGGAGAATTCCATGGACTGTATAGTCCATGGGGTTGCAAAGAGTCAGACACGACTGAACAACTTTCACTTTCACGGAAAAGATTGATTTCAGTGTGTTGTCAGGAAGAGATAAAGCCAAGAATGTGGCTAGCAAAACCCCTTGTTAGACCTCAGAAACCTTTAAGTCAGCAAATCGAAGGCCCTTTCCACAAGACAACATGTCTTTTAAGGATCTTAAGCATAAGCCTTGCACACCATCTGCATTAAACTATGGGACTGCTAAGTGTCTCAAGGGCATGTTGTATAGGAGTTTCAAAGAAGGCGCAAGGAGAGAAAATCTTTTCTGAAAAGATTTGTGGGTATTCTTTTATCAAATGGTGTGGTACACTGATAGGTAAGAAACCTGCAAGAGTCTTTTTTGGGGTATTTATTTATTTATTTGGCTGCATTGGGCCCTAGTTGCAGCCTGCAGAGGCTTTAGTTGTGGCATGTGGAATCTAATTCCCTGGCCAGGGATGGAACCCAGGCACCCAGCATTGGGAGTCCTAGCTACAGGACCACCAGGGAACTCCCACCCACAGGGTTTAGTGGGTGGGCCTCAGGGTGCTGGCAGAGGCTTACATGGGCCACCCTGACCACCTATCCCTCTAAGGCCCCCATCATCCACACTGTCCCCCATGCCCTGTTACTGAAGGTCAGAGGCTCAGTGGACTTGCCTAAACTAGTGCTCCTCAACAAGAAACAGGATCTTTGCTTTCATTGTTAAAAAACACAACCGAAAACCAATAAACACTTACTTAGCTCTCTCTCTACTTGTATGTAGGTGACTGACTTTCATTTAGCTTGATTTATCCAATTTATTCATATTAATTAATGGGATAATGAGTCACCAGCAGTCTTTAGGTTTTGCAGAAACATTATCCTCATTTCCTAATTTATTTCCAGGGAAATGATGTATGTAAACATTTTCTTCAACTGTTAGAAATTGAAAATATCCATATTTCAGTACACATAAATGGTTATGTTTTCATTTCAACTACCTTCTCAAAGGACACAGAAATTCTTTGTGGATTTTTTGTGAAATTCTTTGAGGCCTTTTGTCTATTTCCAGTGCCCTTTCTCACCATCTTTAGCGCTACTTTGATGTGCTTTTCCTGAGAAGCAAATCTGATTCCCCGACTCCCATGTCCATACTTAAAAGCCATCGCAGCTTCCCTTTACCTTCAAGACAGGATCCAAAGTGTCTTCCTTGCTCTAGACCCTGCCTAGTTTCGGCCACCGCTCAGAACCCAATCCCAAACTTCTGGATTCTTTCTGACCTGCATTTGCATTAGCCAAGACCCTGTCTTGCCTATCACACATACTGCTACCATTGTTTGGATGATTTTTTACCATGTGTTCTCCTGGCACAGTTTTCTCTCTCGATGCAGCTTCTCAGAAGTGGTTCCTGATAACTCTTTTCCCACCTTTCCTGGTATTCTAAGGGTCCTCCCTGTGGTCCTCTCTCAGGGTTGCCACGCTTCTTGGCTGTGTGTGCTGCTGTATGCTTAGTGGTTCAGTCATGTTCGGCTCTTTGAGACCCCGTAGACTGTAACCTGCCACGCTCCTCTGTCCATTGAATTCTCTGGGCAAGAATACTGGAATGGGTTGCCATTTCCTCCTCCAGGGCAATCTACCAGATCCAGGGACCAAACCCATGTCTCTTGAGTCTCCTGCATTGCAGGCGGGTTCTTTACCCACTGAGTCATGGGGGAAGCCTGCTCATTGGCTTAATTGTTCCCTCTCTCCTGCTTCACAGGAGGCTCTTTGAGAACCAAGACTTCCTTTCATTTCTGAATGCTTAGCTCTCTGACCAGTGGCATATAGGGGACTCTGTTTTTTTGCTGAGTGAACAGAATGAATGTATGAAGGGTTCTAGAGAAGTGTGGAGAATTTCACAGTGATGTCTTTTGGTAGAGGGGTGGAGTTGCCATCATTCTACTTTTAGGGAAATCCCCATGTCATCAAGCTTCAGATATTTCAAAGTCAGGGATTTTAGGAAAAAATACCTCAGTAGAGCGCTAAAGGCTGCAAGTGGTAATAGGACTGCAAAAGAAAGATTGCCTTTCTGGGTGATCATCACGGACTCCTTGGTAAAGGGGTGTAAAATGACTGTCCTTTAATTCTTTTTCAGTGAATGTTCATCAATTTAACCAATATATTTTGGGCAGTAACTATGTGCCTGGCACTGGGGATTCAATAATGAACAAAATATACATAACAAAAGCTATTCTCATCAAACTGAAATGGATCATGGTAGAAAAATATTAAGCAAAGTCATAAATGACTACTGAATTTGCATCACTTGTGACAAAGGCTATGAAGGATGATGGGGAATACTTTGAGAGGCTGCAGATTTTAAATTTTGTAGAAATATTAGTGATATACCTTCATTCCAAAAGAACACTTTATGTAATTTCACTTGATCTGTAGAGGTGGTAAAAACTTTCCCAAGAAAAGCCTAAGAGTTTAGGGATTACCGGGAGTGGGGTGGTGGGGGGTGGTATATCATTGAAAAAATAAATCAGAAACAGCTTTCACAGAAAATCGGCAAGAGAGATAAGGATGGAAAGAATGGCAACACCAGTGAAGTGTGGGGAGTAAGGAGCAGAGCAACATGCGACAATTTGGGAAGGGACCTTAGGTGGATGACATCCTTTGCAATTGCTTGAGTAACAAATCCTGGTCTTTGTGCTTTTGGTGCCTTTGCAACAGCCTTGCAAATTCAATCCCCAGAGGAAATAGAAAGTCTCTGAAGATTGTAGGCAGGTGAGTTCCAAATTCACATTTAGGCTCATATCAAAGTATCATTCTAGCTATTGTGTGGAGAAGAGTTTGCAGTGGACCAGCAGTGCATTTGGGCAACTCACATGGGAGAAAATGTATCTAGGCAGAATCTGTGAACATTGCTGTGACTGCTTGTCCATGGCAGGACACTTTGTCCAGGCTTCCTCAGGGATCTCTATCTGGTTCTTGTGCTAGAGGCAATTCAATAGCTGAGTAACGAGTACCAGGACCCTTAGAGGGGAAGTGAATACATCTTATAGTTGAGTTTTCTGTTACTCATGACTTCATCCTTCATCTAATAATCCCAGCATTGTTCACCAGAGAAGGTCATAGGAAGAAGAGCCACATCACTGAGCTAACTCACTCACAATGAACAGCCATTTAGAGAGTCTAGAATTTATGATATCTACCAACAATAAGGGCTTCCCTTGTGGCTCAGCTGGTAAAGAATCCACCTGCAATGTGGGAGACCTGTGTTCAATCCCTGGGTTGGGATGATCCCCTGGAGAAGGGAAAAGCTACCTACTCCAGGATGCTGGCCTGGAGAATTGCATGGATGGCATAGTCCATGGGGTCACAAAGAGTCTATATGCAGAGTACATCATGAGAAACGCTGGGCTGGAAGAAGCACAAGCTGGAATCAAGATTGCCAGGAGAAATATCAATAACCTCAGATATGCAGATGACACCACCCTTATGGCATAAAGTGAAGAGGAACTAAAAAGCCTCTTGATGAAAGTGAAAGTGGAGAGTGAAAAAGTTGGCTTAAAGCTCAATATTCAGAAAAACAAAGATCATGGCATCGTGTCCCATCACTTCATGGGGAATAGATGGGGAAATAGTGTCAGACTATTTTGGGGGGCTCCAAAATCACTGCAGATGGTGACTATAGCTATGAAATTAAAAGATGCTTACTCCTTGGAAGAAAAGTTATGGCCAACCTAGAGAGCATATTGAAAAGCAGAGACATTACTTTGCCAAAGATCCGTCTAGTCAAGGCTATGGTTTTTCCAGTGGTCATGTATGGATGTGAGACTTGGACTGTGAAGGAAGCTGAGTGCCGAAGAATTGATGCTTTTGAACTGTGGTGTTGGAGAAGACTCTTGAGTGTCCCTCGGACTGCAAGGAGATCCAACCAGTCCATTCTAAAGGAGATCAGTTCTGGGTGTTCTTTGGAAGGACTGATGCTAAAGCTGAAATTTCAATACTTTGGCCACCTGTTGCAAAGAGTTGACTCATTAGAAAAGACCCTGATGCTGGGAGGGATTGGGTGCAGGAGGAGAAGGAGATGACAGAGGATGAGATGGCTGGATGGCATCACTGACTCAATGGACATGAGTTTGTGTGAACTCCAGGAGTTGGTGATGGACAGGGAGGCCTGGTGTTCTGCGATTCATGGGGTCACAGAGTTGGACACGACTGAGCGACTGAACTGAACTGAACTGAACCAATAATATGGTGCTAATAACGAAGTCAAATACTTCCTTGGAAAATTAGACTTAATTAAATACCCTTCCTTAACATTTAAGTGCTTATCTTGTTTTACTGCAACCTTGGGAATTGCCTGGAAAGGATATCATTGAATGATCCCTGATATATGCAACTTCTCAAAGAAACAGATAATATGTTTTTTAATCTCCTGCATGGCAAGATCCATCTTCATGCAACCTGACACCTAGAAATGGTTGACACTTATAAGCCCTAATAAAATAGAAAGCCTTATAGCCTAGTTAAAAGCTTGGCTTTACTGGCAGATGAAAATTGAAGTCATGAATCCACTACTTCTCAACAGTTTTTTGGACAAGTTAATTGACCTTTCCAAGTCTCAAACTCTTTATCAGCAAAATAATGATTAAATGTTAAATCTCTAGCCTTGGCCCAACAATAGTAAGTTATTTTATTAATATTTATTGAATTAATGGATGAATTCATGATAAACTGTTTATGAAACTGATGAAAAAGAGCAACATGCTAAATTTATGGGCTTATATTTGATTGTTTTCTTGATGTCTGCAGTTTTAGACACAATTTGATGCGTTTTAAGTGTTAATTCACATAACAATAGGTCTCTTTGTGGTAATAAGGGCGTGTGTGTGTTCAGTCATTCAGCAGTGTTCAACTCTTTGTGGTCCCATGGACTGTAGCCCACCAGGCTCTTCTGTTCATGAAATTTTCCAGGCAAGAATAGTAAAGTGGGTTGCCATTTGGAGGAAAACCCAAATACGTGAGTTCAGTTCAGTTCAGTCGCTCAGTCATGTTTGACTCTTTGGGACCCCATGAATCGCAGCACGCCAGGCCTCCCTGTCCATCACCAACTCCTGGAGTTCACTCAGAATCACATCCATCGAGTCAGTGATGCCATCCAGCCATCTCATTCTCTGTCGCCCCATTCTCCTCCTGCCCCCAATCCCTCCCAGCATCAGAGTCTTTTCCAATGAGTCAACTCTTAGCATGAGGTGGCCAAAGTACTGGAGTTTCAGCTTTAGCATCATTCCTTCCAAAGAAATCCCAGGGCTGATCTCCTTCAGAATGGACTGGATGGATCTCCTTGCAGTCCAAGGGACACTCAAGAGTCTTCTCCAACACCACAGTTCAAAAGCCTCAATTCTTTGGCGTTCAGCCTTCTTCACAGTCCAACTCTCACATCCATACATGACCAATGGAAAAACCGTAGCCTTGACTAGACAGACCTTAGTCTGCAAAGTAATGTCTCTGCTTTTGAATATGCTATCTAAGTTGGTCATAACTTTCCTTCCAAGGAGTAAGCTCTTTTAATTTCATGGCTGCAGTCACCATCTGCAGTGATTTTGGAGCCCCCAAAAATAAAGTCTGACATTGTTTCCACTGTTTCCCCATCTATTTGCCATGAAGTGATGGGACCAGATGCTATCCTTTCAAAATTTAGCTGGGGAGCCAAATTTCTACTGCTTAGATCCAGGTATGAGATACTGGTGTTGCTAATGCTTTCGGATAGTGGGGTGATGTGATTGAAACAGTGAAACAGTTTATGTTATTGTGCTCCAAAATCACTGCAGATGGTGAATGCAGCCATGAAGTTAAAAGATGCTTGCTCCTTGTAAGAAAAGCTATGACCAACCTAGACAGCAGATTAAAAAGCAGAGACATTACTTTGCCAACAAAGGTCTATCTTGTCAAAGCTACGGTTTTTCCAGTAGTCATGTATGGATGTGAGAGTTGGACTATAAAGAAGGCTGAGCACCAAAGAATTGATGCTTTTGAACTGTGGTGTTGGAGAAGACTCTTGAGAGTACCTCGAATTGCAAGGAGATCCATCCAGTCCATCCTAAAGGAAATCAGTCTTGAATAATCATTGAAAGGACTGATGTTGAAGCTAAAACTCCAGTACTTTGGCCATCTGATGTGAAGAACCAACTCATTGGAAAAGACCCTGATGCTGGGAAAGGTTGAAGGCAGGAGGAGAAGGGGACGACAGAGGATGAAATGGTTGGATAGCATCACTGACTTGATGGACATGAGTTTGAGTAGGCTCCAGGAGTTGGTAATGGACCGGTAAGCCTAGCGTGCTGCAGTCCATGGGGTCACAAAGAGTTGGACATGACTCTGCGACTGAACTGAACTGAACTGAATAGTGTTCCAATCAGGCAGGAAAGGGATTTAAGCTGCATAGTGTGGGGGGTTGGGGAAGGTACTTATGCATGTCTGCCTGAAATGCTTTGAGGAAGTATTTGAAGATCAAATACAAAAATTGCACATAACTTATTTTCTACAGTGGTATAGATACACAAATGAAGCAGTGAAACAATTTAACTTGAAGTGCCTGAAGAGAAAATATGTCACTAAAATCTGAGATTATTACAGAATTCTTACATCTGAATAAATCCTAAAGATGGATTTTGGTTAGAGCAACTGTGTATGTTGCGCTATCAATGTTTTGTATCTGCTTTTCCATAGGTTTCTAAAACCATACATTTACAAATTTTACAACCTAAAGTAAATAATATTAAATAAACATAACCCCATAATCTTAACATAATAACCCTGGTCAATATTAACATATGGTATATCTATTTAAATTTTTTTCTTTTTATCTATCCTTTTTATTTATTGTAGTCATTATCATAAAAGTTTTATCTTCTATCTTTTAACTTATTTTTTATTATAAAATTTTTCTCACATTATTTCATAGTTTTCACAAGCATCATTTTTTGTTATTATAAAATCTTATTCCTGCTAAAAATGCACATTGTGAAAAAATAGTTTTAGAAAGTTAAATCTTGTACAAACTTAAATTATAAGGTCAGCATACAAGTCAAAAATTACTTTTAGATAAAGACTTCTCTGGGGGTCCAGTGGCTAACACTTCACACTCCAGATGCAGGGATTCACGTTCAATCCTTGGTCAAGGAACTAGATCTCACATGCCACAAAGTTTGCATGCCAAAAAGACGATCCTGTGTGCCACTAGTAAGACTCGGCACAGCCAAATAAGTAAATAAAAGTAAATATTTAAAAAATTACTTTTAGATGAATTCATCTTGGGACTTAATATTTCTCTATAGAGTGAGTGTCTGAAACACCAGCTCTCCTTTCTGTGTGTGTGTGTGTGCTCCATCATGTCTAACTCTTTGTGACCCCATGGGCTCTAGCTTGTCAGGCTTCTCTGTCCATGGGATTTCCAAGGCAAGAAGACTGGAATGGGTTGTCATTTCCTCCTCCAGGGGATCTTCTCAACTCAGGGATCGAACCCACATATCCTGTGTCTCCTGCTCTGCAGGCAGATTCTTTACCTGCTGAGCCATCAGTACAGAGTGAGCATCTGAAACACCAACTCCTCCTTAGTGAATGTTTTTCTGTAACACTCAAGTAATCTTTCAGTTTCTTCCCCAAGGATGTTGAAAAGTCACACCACTTATTTACCTGATTACAGAAATATTTCAAATTAAAGTCACAGAGAAAATCTTAAAAACATGCATATGTTTTTGACACAAGTTTCCATCAGGCAATTGGCTATTTCAGGCATGATTGCAACTACTGCCTAAAGCAAAGGATCGTTGAAAGTGATGACTGGTAGAATTGTCAATATTATTTAAATCAATCTGTCTCTTTCTGTCTCCTCACTGCCCCGTACCCACAAAGGTGATTTTACGTGAGTTACGCTGAGTGCTATGCAACTCCCTCACTGAAAATACTACCTATCTTTCTACCCTTTCTCTCTATCCAAACCCCAGAAGCAACCATCTTTGAGTATTTTTTAGTGTATAGGCCTGTCATTTAAAGCTCTGACATTCATTTCATAGATATTCAAGGGTCTAACAAATAATTGAATAACTTGATATGCTCTTCATATAGTATTTTTGCACAAGAAATGAATGGCTTCCGAAGATTAGCAATAATGACTGTAACAGTAATGTACAGTTCCTAAGGACTTACTGTCAGGTTCTGGGTTAACCTGCATTTACATGCATGGGTTTACATGCATTGTCTTTCATAATCTTCATAATCATGTACAGAGATAGATATTATCATGAGAGGTTGGTACCTTGCTTAGCATCATGGAGATGAATCTATATGAATCCCAGGTCTGTATGACTTTGAAGAGCTGTGTACTAACCACTGTCATTAATGTCACTGTACCCTTAATATGCTGATACCTTTATTTCTTTTCCAATTATTTTTATTTTATTTGTTTCAATTGAGATAAAATTGACATATGACACTATCAGTTTTAGGTGTATAATGTAATGATCTAATAAATATGGTGAAATGATTACACAAGAAGCTTAGTTAACATCCATTATCAAACATAGTTAAAAATTGCTTTTCTTGTGATAAGAGATTTAAGATCAACTTTCAGCAACTTTTAAATATGCAGTACAGTATTACTTTGGGATTCTCTGGTGGCTCAGATGATAAAGTCTGCCTACAATGCGGGAGACCCACGTTCAATCCCTGGGTCAGGAAGATTCCCTGGAGAAGGAAATGGCAACCTGCTCCAGTATTCTTGCCTGGAAAATCCCATGGATGGAGGAGCCTGGCTGGCTACAGTCCATGGGGTTGCAAAGAGTCGGACATGACTGAGTGACTTCACTTTCACTTTTCACGGTATTACCTTAGTAACCTTGCTGTAATTACATCCCCAGGACTTACTTTTCTTATAACTGGAAGTTCAAAACTGTTGCCCTCCTCAGCCCCCACCTCTGGAAACCAGCAAGTTACTCTTTGTATCTATGAGTTCGGGTTTTTTTTTTAGATTCTACATATAACTAAGATCATTGTCTTTCTCTGACTTATTTCATACCCTCAAGGTCCATCCAATAGATACATGTATTTCTTGATTCTTGTATTTTCTATTGACTCCCCACTATTACATTTGACAGATTTAGCTTGTTAATACTTCTAGGGTGAGCAACCTTCCCAAGTTTATCTGGGACTTTCTCTGTAACTCAGAAAATCCACTGGTCTAGGGCAAACTGCCTCTTGGAACATCTGCTTCACATTCTAAGTCATTTCAATTCTTTTGTTGTTGTTCAGTTGTTAATCATGTCCTAATCTTTGCAACCCCATGGATTACAACCTGTCAGACTCCTCTGTCTTACTCCTCTTTCTCCCAGAGTTTGCTTAAATTCATGTTCATTGAATCGATGAGGCTATATAACGATCTTGTTCTCTGCCAACCCCTTCTCGTTTTGCCGTCAATATTTCCAGCATCAGGGTCTTTCCCAATGAGCTGGCTCTTAGAATCAAATGGCCAAAATGTTGGAGATTCAGTATCAGTCCTTCCAATGAATATTTAGGGTTGATTTCCTTTAAGATTGACTGGTTTAATCTCCTTGAAGTTGAAGGGACTCTCAAGAGTCTTCTCCAGCACCACAATTCAAAAGCATCAATTCTTTGGTGCTCAACCTTCTTTATGGTCCAACTCGCACATCTGTATGTGAATACTGGAAAAAACTATGACTGTATGGACCTTTGTCAGCAAAGTGATGTTTCTGCTTTTTAATATGCTGTCTAGGTTTGAAATAACATTTTCTTCCATGAAGCAGTTCAGTTCGGTTCAGTCGCTCAGTTGTGTCTGACTCTTTGTGACCCCATGAATCGCAGCATGCCAGGCCTCCCTGTCCATCACCAACTCCCGGAGTTCTCTCAAACTCATGTCCATCGAGTCGGTGATGCCATCCAGGTATGTCATCCTCTGCTGTCCCCTTCTCCTCCTGCCCCCAATCCCTCCCAGCATCAGGGTCTTTTCTAATGAGTCAACTCTTTGCATCAGGTGGCCAAAGTATTAGAGTTTCAGCTTTAGCATCACTCCTTCAAAAGAACACCCAGGACTGATCTCCTTCAGAATGGACTTGGATCTCCTTGCAGTCCAAGGGACTCTTGAGTCTTCTCCAACACCATAGCTCTAAAGAATCAATTCTTTGGTGCTCAGCTTTCTTCACAGTCCAACTCTCACATCCACACATGACCACTGGAAAAACCATAGCCTTGACTAGACGGACCTTTGTTGACAAAGTAATGTCTCTGCTTTTGAATATGCTATCTAGGTTGGTCATAACTTTCCTTCCATGGAGTAAACCTCCTTTAATTTCATGGCTGCAGCCACTGTCCACAGTGATTTTGGAGCCTAGCTGTGTGTCCTGTACTTTCTGTTCTCATAGCTCAATATTCAGCCTTCTGTTCTTTGTTGAGCAGTTGATTCTAAAAGTGGGAAAATTTTAACTAGCATTTGGTACCTTATGATTAAGTAAATACAAGAAGCCCACTGTACCACCAGGTCCCATCAACCTCTGATCTGACCAACTCTGGATCCATTGATGATCCAGGGTTGGTTGAAACCCAGGGTGTGGAACCAGCCAGTAAGGAGATCCAAGGTACCACACCTTACCATATAAGGGGCTTGAGTATCCATGACTTTTGGTATTTTTGATTCTTGAGCATTACTTTGCTAGTGTGTAAGATGAGTGCAATTGTGTGGTAGTTTGAACATTCTTTGGCATTGCCTTTCTTTGGGATTGGAATGAAAATTGACCTTTTACAGTCCTGTGGCCACTGCTGTGTTTTCCAAATGCTGGCACATTGAGTGCAGCACTTTCACAGCATCATCTTTTAGGATTTGACATGGCTCAGCTGGAATTCTATCACCTCCACTAGCTTTGTTCCTAGTGATGCTTCTTAAGGCCCACTTGACTTTACATTCCAGATGTCTGGCTCTAGGTGAGTGATCATGCCATCATGGTTATCTGGGTCATGAAGATCTTTTTTGTATAGTTCTTCTGTGCATCCTTGCCACCTTTTTTTAATATCATCTGCTTATGTTAAGTCCATACCGTTTATTGTGTGCATCTTTGCATGATATGTTCCCTTGGTATCTCTAATTTTTTGAACATATCTCTAGACTTTCCCATTCTATTATTTTCCTCTATTTCTTTGCACTGATCATTGAGGAAGGCTTTCTTATCTCTCCTTTCTCTTTTTGTAACTCTGCACTCAGATGGGTATATCTTTCCTTTTCTCCTTTGCCTTTCACTTCTCTTCTTTTCTCAGCTCTTTGTAAGGCCTCCTCAGACAACCATTTTGCCTTTTTGCATTTCTTTTTCTTGGGGCATGTCTTGATCACTGCCTCCTGTACACCGTCATGTCTCCAGGTGCTGACTCACACCCACCTCTAGACATCTAGACTACTACCCACGTGGAAACCCTGCATTTCTCTGCTGTTCTAGGCTTCCTGGCCCTTGGACTTCTAAGTCTTGCTATAAATCATTTTAGTAGGAAAAAAATATATTTTTCTAACAAAATCATCTTGTGAACTAATTGGGCAAATAGTGATCATTTGCAAATGACACAATAGTGTTCATGAGCTCAGGTGGTCCAATTTGAATCACGGCTACATCACTTATTAACTGTGACCTTGGGCAAGTATGTTGAGGCCTCTAGATCATGTTTTCTCTGTAAGTGGAGACCATAATAATTATTGACCCCCAAATGTTATTGTAAGAGTTCTTTAAAATAATATATGTATTTAGCATTACTGCTGGCACACAGAATTGTTCAATGTAGTAAACCATTATTATTGCTATGATTATTATCCCTATTAGTTACTGTTATTGTTATTTTTATCATTTGATGTATCAGACTTCTCCTCATCTCAGGACAGCTACTGACATTGTTCCTGCCCTAGCCTCTTAGAGAAATTTCATGGATTTAGTATTAGCAGATGCCAATCTCCAATTCAAGTACAGAACTGGAGAACAGCCACAGTTCAAGTACACAGTCTCCTGACTGTGAGAAAGGCCGGTAGTCTCTCAGAGCGTCTACCTCACACATATCTTTGGAGAGGGACTATCACTTGCCTGGCTCTTCAAAGACCAATGCCTGTGGCAGCCTCATGCCCACCAGGGCAGTGTTCAGGGAATAGGAAGAAAGAGAATCAAAAAAGAAGACTGTCTTCTCTCAAAGTCTCCGACACCTTTTCTTTAATACCTTTCAGTTTATGAGATTTGACAAGGAAATACAGGCATTGCTTCGGGCCATTCCAATCTCACAATGTAAGTATTCTCTTAAAATTGCCACATCTAGGAGTGCCTTTATATCCATGTCATTACTCAAGGAAAAATTGTGAAGATACAGGCATAAGAGTGGGAGAGATCTTAATAAAACATTCACACACACATACAAAAATAACCCCCTACCTCTCAATTTGAAAGACATCTCTTTCTGCTTACTTTATATCACTCATCAAAAAATGTCATAAGAAGCTGAAGGTTAGTATCCTTCCAAATGCTTTGAACAAGCATGGCACATAAAGGGAAGGAAAATAGAGCACCTCGCCAGTTGTAGTGTTATAGTCATGAAATATATATTGAAGTATGAGTGTATGATAAACCCACAAGGGTATGTAGATGAAAGAATAGAAGATGAAGGCATAGATTTGATTTAGAATAGCATCTGAAGCCGAGAATGGGAATGGTCTTCTGGAACTAGATCTCACTAAAAGAAAACTTTATTGAACATTTTATGCTAATTGAAAGGAAAAAAAAAATCATGTGTGTGAAAGCATGAGGGTCTGTGTGTGTATATATGTATATATACTCTTCAAGCTCTTTAAGTAAAATGACACTTAAAAATATAGAAAACATAAACATCTTGAAAGATCAAATAAAAATTACATTAAATGAAAATAATATCAAAGTGGAAGGGTGAAAAGTTAAGAGAAACAAAGCTATTGTAAAAAGAATCATTATATTTGGGATCTTATCAGCAATGATGAATTAATACCTTCACAGTTCTAAAGGAAAATGTTGTTAAGTTTAGATTTCACTCTTATTCATACTGTCAGTTAAGGAGGGAGGGGGGTGGTGAAAAAAAACTTTTAAAGCTATCCAAGGAATAAGAGATTCTTCTCCCAGTGTACATGTTCTAAAATATTACCTCAAGACAGCCTCTAGCAAAATGAAAAAAAAAAAAAAAGAAATGTAGAGGCAAAAGTAAAATGAATAAATAAGCAAACAGTGAGCAGATCCAGAAGAACTTCAAAACACAATTCCAGGAGAGCGGCACAGCATACCCAGAACACGATCAGCACAACAGGACCGGAAGGTAACCATGATTATGGTTACATAATGGATTCCATTCAGCAGGCTGTCTGTTTAAAAAGTGGCAAGATCTTAAGGATGGCTTGAGAAAGGATAGTTGTATCCTTTGGCAACAAAGAAGAAGAAAGACAATCAGAAATGCAAGGGAAAAAAATTTGAGCAGTAAAATTATTTTCCAATATGAAAAATGTAGAAATATAGCATGAATTGAAAAAAATCAATGCTGCAGAGAAAATCAGCTTCACTTGACTTTGATGCTTTAAGAAACAAATTTGTTGATGAACACACTCCCACTGAGTGACACAGACCTAACAACAGTGACATTTCATTAGCTAGGGGTCCAATCAATTACTTGAATAAAAAGGAATATTATAATCATCCCTCGGTATTCCCAGAGATATTCACTCTTGGACCCTAGGAAATACCAAAAGTCATGGATACTCAAGCCCCTTATATGATAAGGTGTGGTACCTTGGATCTCCTTACTGGCTGGTTCCACATCCTGGGTTTCAACCAACCCTGGATCATCAATGGATCCAGAGTTGGTCAGATCAGAGGTTGATGAGACCTGGTGGTACAGTGGGCTTCTTGTATTTACTTAATCATAAGGTACCAAATGCTAGTTAAAATTTTCCCACTTTTAGAATCAACTGCTCAACAAAGAACAGAAGGCTGAATATTGAGCTATGAGAACAGAAAGTACAGGACACACAGCTAGGCTCCAAAATCACTGTGGACAGTGGCTGCAGCCATGAAATTAAAGGAGGCTTACTCCATGGAAGGAAAGTTATGACCAACCTAGATAGCATATTCAAAAGCAGAGACATTATTTTGCCAGCAAATGTCTGTCTAGTCAAAGCTATGGTTTTTCCAGTGGTCATGTATGGATGTGAGAGATAGACCATAAAGAAAGCTGAGCACTGAAGAATCGATGCTTTTGAACTGTGGTGTTGGGGAAGACTCTTGAAAGCCTTTGGACTGCAAGGAGATCCAACCTGTCAGTCCTAAAGGAAATCAGTCCTGAATATTCATTGGAAGGGCTGATGCTGAAGCTGATGCTGGGAGGGATTGAGGGCAGGAGGAGAAGGGGATGACAGAGGATGAGATAGTTGGATGGCATCACCAACATGATGGACATGAGTTTGAGCAGGCTCCAGGAGTTGGTGATGGACAAGGAAGCCTGGCATGCTGCAGTCCATGGGGTCGCAAATAGTTGGACATGACTGAGCAACTGAACTGAACTGAACTCAGAAGTCCAAGCCATCAGATTTCGATCACTTTCCTCTAAAAGCTCCCCCACCCCACCCCACCCTCAATTCTCCTCAGAGCTATTTTGATATAAAATGTAGCAACCACTGTTATTCTTCCAACCTTGGAGTATCTTAACAGGCAAGTGGTTCTAGGCATTTTTACTTTTGAAACTCTCTCTGTTCCTAATCATATTAAATGTATTTTGATCAAATGTACTCACATCCCAGGCTTAATTTAATTTCTCTATATAAAATAAGATGAGTTGAGGAGCAGTTGAACAACGAGATGAGTGAATAGTTGACATGCTACGTTTCTTAGATCTTTAATTAGGTTAATCTTCATTTTGCTCAGGGATTTTTTTAAGCTAAAATTTCTAAGCAATACATCTTTTTCAGAATAGAATACTTTCAGATATTCATAGGATCAGGGCTATAGAAGAGATACAGCAGGCACTTTGGTAGAGGATGGGGTTGAGTGCTGTGGGTGACAACCTGCTATAGTTGCAAGAGCACTAGCTCTCCTAGCTGCAGCTGTAGGGAAATCAGTTTAACATCTCTAGGCCTCAGTTCCTCTGCTTAAAATGAAAGGCAGACACTAATACTATTAGAATGATAGCTATATTTATAACTTAAAACTATTTTTCTGTTTGAAACAGTTTTTATGATGTACCAGATGCTACTTAAAGGTTGGGATGAAGGAGCTGTCAATGACGAGTGGCTTTGAACCACCAAGAGCCTGCTCTCTTAGATGTTATATTCAGGAGAGGAGGCATTAGTCATCACTGCAGGCTCACTCGGGTAGTAACGAGCCCCAAGAAGAAAAGTCAAGTCAGTGAAAGTGATAGAGTGGAAGGAGCTTTTTTCTCAGATAGATGGTCAAGGGAGTTCTCTTGAAGGAGGTGACATTTGAGCAAAGACATTTAGTAAAACTCTGTGTGCCTAACATTTCCTAGAGGACCAGGAAAGATATAAATATTGGAAATAGTAGGAAGGGCATCATGGCAGCATGACCCAGACATGACACAGATGTTTCTAGAACTTCACGCCATTTTCCTGATGCCCCAGGCTGGTTCTGTTCTGAGTGTTTAGCAACTAAAATAGTACAGAATTCCATTTGGTGTCCATCGTCTTTTCAAAAAATGTGTTAGAAAATTACAGAATTGCAATCCTGTGCAGAAGAGTTTTATTTTTTTTTAAAGTTTACCTGATGCAAATTTAAGTGTGTGAATTTACAGTAAATGCTAATCTAAGTTTATAAGAAATTATTATGGAAGACATAAAGTAATGCATGATAAGACTGAAAAAGACATGAAGTGATGATTTAATTTACCTCTGCTCTACAGTGGTGCAGCAGATAAAATGTCATCAATCCTATTTACATATGATGCCCCAGGTGTTGTGGATAATAGGTGAAAGACAATGAGTCATTATCCTGGTCTCACCCCAGTACAGAGTGTTCAACCTTGCACCATAGCTGCTTTTCAAAACATATGCATTGGTCTTATATACAGCCTTTAAAAAAAAAACCTGAGTATCATTATGAATGTGGGTCACTTACTCTCATAGAGGTAATTCCCTAAGGGTATCCAAACAATGTTTCAGCTAATAAATGCTTATGTGAGAATTCCAGCCAATGAATAGAGATGGCAGAGATATGGAAAGAAAAAGCTGAGGTCCTCAGGGAGCAAAGTAGAGAAGGAAAGTATACAATGACAAAAATCACACATAAATAAATATCCAGAGTATGTTTCTCTTCTCATTCCCCCTAATGGAATTTTCAGCATTGAACACTGAAATTTCTCACTTCCAGCTCCTGAATTTTGTCATGATCTTCAGTGTGGGAAGAAAGAGAGAATCTAGAAGATTTACACTGGAGAAAGGATGACCAGTGGCTCTTAACACTGGTTGGACATTAGAATCACTCAGGGAATTTTGAAAAATACCAATTCCTGGGCAACATCCATGTCCTATTACTTCAGGATTTCTGGGATAGGTCCCCAGCATCAGTATTTTTAAAGCACTTACACGTATTTCCAATTTGCATCTATGTTTGAGACTAGACAAACAAAGGGAAAACAAAAATGTGAAAAGCGGAAGGGTTGGACTCATGGAATGAAAACTTTGTAGCTTAGGCTCAAGGAACTCTGAAGATAGAAGGAATGCAACAGTAAAGAGAAAAAGCTTATGAAAACATCTTTTATCCATAGGCATGATCTTGGGAATAGCAGAGCTGGAGAGAAAGGACTTTTAAGATATTTTGCTCTGTAGTAATAACATATTCCCTTTTGTAAGTCCAAGTCCTCTAGTGGTTTTTCAATAACCAAAGTAAAAAATCAGAATTCTTTCCAAGGTTTTTTTTTTTTTTTTCACCTGAAAGAGTGCTTTTTTTTGTTTGTACCATGCAGAGGACCCATGGAACCTCACTTATTTAGGAGTTACAGAAGTTTGACAGGGTGAATAAAAATGAATTTCCTGATTACGAGAAGGTATTCATGATAATCATAGATACATAATTACTGAACAGTGAGCATATGCCAATGTTCTTCTATTAGATGTATTAAATTATGTAATCATTCCAGTCACATGAGGTGAGCACTATTATTATATCAGTTCTCTCTTCAAATGAGAAAATGAAGCATAGGAAGATTAAAGAAACATCTCCAGGTCATATATGAATATTTAGAAAACGTGCGTGTGTCTATGTGTGTGTGCTCAGTCATGTCTGACTTTTGAAGCCCCATGGACTGTGGCCCACTAGGCTCCTCTGTCCATGGAATTTTCCAGGCAAGGATATTGGAATGGGTTGTCATTTTCTGATCCAGTGGATCTTCCCAACTCGGGAATTGAACACACGTCTCTTATATCTCCTTCACTGGCAGGCAGATATTTTTTACCACTGCATCATCTTGGAAGCCATATTTAGAAAGTGACAGAGAAACCTGTATGCAGGTCAGGAAGCAACAGTTAGAACTAGACATGGAGCAACAGACTGGTTCCAAGTAGGAAAAGGAGTATCTCAAGGCTGTATATTGTCACCCTGATCATTTAACTTATATGCAGAGTACATCATGAGAAACGCTGGGCTGGAAGAAGCACAAGCTGGAATCAAGATTGCCAGGAGAAATATCAATAACCTCAGATATGCAGATGACACCACCCTTATGGCAGAAAGTGAAGAGGAACTCTTGATGAAAGTGAAAGAGGAGAGTGAAAAAGTTGGCTTAAAGCTCAACATTCAGAAAATGAAGATCATGGCATCTGGTCCCATCACTTCAAAGCAAATAGATGGGGAAACAATGTCAGACTTTATTTTTTTGGCCTCCAAAATCACTGCAGATGGTGATTGCAGCCGTGAAATTAAAAGATGCTTACTCCTTGGAAGAAAAGTTATGACCAACCTAGATAGCATATTCAAAAGCAGAGACATTACTTTGCCAACAAAGGTCTGTCTAGTCAAGGCTATGGTTTTTCCAGTGGTCATGTGTGGATGTGAGAGTTGGACTGTGAAGAAAGCTGAGCGACAAAGAATTGATGCTTTTGAACTGTGGTGTTGGAGAAGACTCTTGAGAGTCCCTTGGACTGCAAGGAGATCCAACCAGTCCATTCTGAAGGAGATCAGTCCTGGGTGTTCTTTGGAAGCAATGATGCTAAAGCTGAAACTCCAGTACTTTGGCCACCTCATGCGAAGAGTTGACTCATTGGAAAAGACTCTGATGCTGGGAGAGATTGGGGGCAGGAAGAGAAGGGGACGACCGCAGATGAAATGGCTGGATGGTATCACTGACTCAATGGTCTTGAGTTTGAGTGAACTCTGGGAGTTGGTGGTAGACAGGGAGGCCTGGTGTGCTGCGATTCATGGGGTCGGAAAGAGTCGGACACAACTGATCGACTAAACTGAATTGAACTGAACTGACAGCCTAAATTTAAGTCCAGACAGTTTTATCCACAGGATCTGATTTTTAAACACTAAGCTATCCTGCCATGAAGAAAGAGAACAGTAATAACTCAGGAAAAGAGTATTATTGAAGAATAGCTAGGAGACATTTAAGAAAAAGAATTTCAAAGGACTGCAAGGGAATGGACTTTAAGAGTGAGAGGATCAAGGGTTAGGAGGCTGCGAATGTCAGTAGAGGAGAGAAGAGCAATACAATGTAAGACTTCTGACAATGGCTGAGACTCAGTGCTTTATATATCAGGAGAGACTTCTGAACCAAACAGAGAAACTGAAAGTTGTTTTTTCCTCTGTCATGAGTCATTGATTCCATCCACTTTAGTTATTGAAAACAGTAACCTTCATTCCAAGGAGTTTAAGAATTTAAAGTATAGAACAAAGCATAAAATAATAAAGAAATTAAATAAAAAAGAAATAATGGAGAATGATGCTCAGTCGGTTTTACTACAATGGACATCACTACAGAGACATTGTTGAAAACACTAAAAAGATGTGTCATGAATGTGTGTGTTACTCTTCCGTCTATCATTCAGGGGAGATAGGAGTATGGAAATTTATCTGCTGTACTCAGAAATTTAATTGATATTAGAAAGAACAAAGCTATTTAATTATCAGTAATACTCGGTTTATTTTTTTTTTAAGATAAAAAAATGAGCTTTATGACAACTTTGAAATTAATTTTAGTATAAAGAAAAGTGTGTGTTATGGTGAGTTCCTTTTCAAATTGACTTAGGATTCATCTTGTTTGCTTCCAAGTGGCATAAGTGGAAAACAATTCTCTTGCCAAGGCAGGAGACTCAAAAGATGGAAGTTCAATCCCTGGGTTGGGAATATACCCTGGAGTAGGAAGTAGCAACCCACTCCAGTATTCTTGCCTCAAATATTCCATGGACAGAGGAGCCTGGCAGGCTACAGTCCATGGGGCAACAAAGAATCTCACACACACACATCATCTTGTTTACATTGTCTCTAAACAAAATGAATGAGACAAATGGATTCATGCCTCCACCCCTTGGAGGTGATGTACTGAAGGCCCACGCTCCCTCCTGGACTGCCTCCTGAACCTCCTCCCATACCAAGCTTCCTATACTCCCCTTTGCTGGTGGAACTCCGCAGTGCCCTCTGGAAATATGTCAACCACAACTTGCCTGCCACTGACGCCCCCCAGCCCCCGACCCCCCAGCCCCCTTGCCCCCTTTACAAACTGGGAACACAGTCTACCTGTCTGATAATCCCCAGGGTGACCTAACCCCAACATGGCAGGGACCATTCAAAATTATCCTCCTTACCCCGACTGCAGCCAAACTTGAGAAGGTCGCCTCCTGGATACACCTCTCTCGCCTAAAACAGGTCACTTCCGATCCTGTGATGCCCTCCTTAACTGACCCCTATCAGGTCTCCCTCACAGCACCTACCTCCTTAAAAATCACCCAGTGACAACCTCTGTCTGCCACCCAAGATGACACTGAATGACCTGGACTCTCTTCAACAGACCCAACTACTACAAACTACTATAAGACCTCTGGACCAGTGCCCTGACGGGAACCTCCTTCGAAGACCTGACCATGCTGGTGTCTCAACTGTGGCTTCAGGGAACCTTCTAAAACCTGACTCCAGACAAAACTGATTTCTTTGCTTTCATTCCCTATGTCATTCTTCATCCTAATGAACACTGTTCCTCCTCAGATTCAACCAACCACCAACTTGGGGCCTTCCGCCCCCCGCCCTGACTGGCCTCTCCGTGTCTCTCTAACTATAACTGCACTGTTAATCTTAGTCCTTGCTACAAGCCTAGTAACCATCTCCCCTCAGGACTGGCCACCTATCCTTTGTCTTTTTGCCAGTATTGCTTAAGTTGTCAGCAATGTCCTACTCCTAGGGTGCTATTTCCTCCACACTGTCTAACTGACAGACCCATGACTCCCCAGTTTCTTATCCTTGCAGCACTCTTCAGCCTTCTGGCTAGTTCCTGCCCCTGCTCAGACATTTATTCCTATGTTCATTCCTCATGTTATAATAAGGCTCCAAGGCCTTGCACCATGAACCTCGGGGCAGAGTGGGGAGTACAAATCCCTATTCACTGTTAAAGTACAAAAGAGAGAGAGTTTCCTGAGCACCTGCCATAAGCCAGATGGAAGAAACATATGTTTCTATCCCATTACCCACTGGCAGTACTCAGATGGGGGCAGGGTACTAGATCAAAATCGTGAAAAGAAATAAGAGCAAGTTATAAAGAACATAATTTCCTGGTTACAGGTGACTCCTGAGCCTCATAAACACCTAGTCCTCCTTTCCCAATTATGGCCTTTCCTAAAGCCTCCCTCTGGCAACCAATACCTTACCCGCTTTCTCAACTTTTCTTTCCAATTCTTCCAGTACACACAACACACACCCAGTGTTGGATATACATGTCACAGTCTCCGTCACCACACAGAGCAATTCCTTAACCTTCAACCTGGCTGTTATAGGACAACTATACCTCCCCTTCCCAACAAAAAACTGCACAAGTCATTGGGCCAGTCTCTGACAATGTACTCTCAGCCTCTTCAAACCTAACTTGTATCAACTACTCTAGTCCCAGCTACACAGGTCTTACAAATTCCACTCCCTCCTTCTGCTCCACTTGGGTTCTCTGGCTTCAGTCGTGTCCGACTCTGTGCGACCCCATAGATGGCAGCCCACCAGGCTCCGCCGTCCCTGGGATTCTCCAGGCAAGAACACTGGAGTGGGTTGCCACTGCCTTCTCCAATGCATGAAAACAAAAGTGAAAGTGAGGTCGCTTAGTCATGTCCGACTCTTCGCGACCCCATGGACTGTAGCCTACCAGGCTTTTCTGTCCATGGGATTTTCCAGGCAAGAGTACTGGAGTGGGATGCCATCGCCTTCTCCTGGGTTCTCTGGAACAGCACAAATAATTGCTTCTTCTAAGTCACTTCAGTCATGTTTGACTCTGTGTGACCCCATAGACGGCAGCCCACTAGGCTCCTCTGTCCCTGGGATTCTCCAGGCAAGAATAGTGGAGTGGGTTGCCATTTCCTTCTCCAATGCATGAAAGTGAAAAGTGAAAGTGAAGTCGCTCAGTCGTGCCCGACTCTTAGCGACCCCATGGACTGCAGCCTACCAGGCTCCTCCATCTATGGGATTTTCCAGGCAAGAGTACTGGAGTGAGGTGCCATTGCCTGCACCAACCAAAAATCTTTTCTCTGTGGGATCTATACATATTCACGTCTCCCCCTTGATCCCCCTGGGCCTTGCATCTTGGTCTTCCTGACCCCAGGTCTAACATTCCTCAAAGAAGAAGAGGTAGAACAAATAGTCTACCCCCCAGGGGAACTTTCCCACAGAAGAAGATGAGCTGTCATAGCCCCCTCCTGATTGGGACTGGCATGACAGCAGCCCTAAGTGGGGACATCTCGACCTCTGCCCATTTTTACTACAAGCTGTCCCAAGGACTTAATGAGGATATGGAGCAGGTAGTGGAGTCCTTCGTTTCCCTCTGAAGACAAATTAACTCATTAGCTTCTGTGGCCCTACAAAATAGGTGAGCCCTGGACCCTCTCACCACAGAAAAGGGAGGGCCCTGCCTTTTCCTAGGAGAGGACTGCGGCTATTTTGTTAGTGAAACGGACACAGTCCAGCGCAGAGTCAAAGAACCTAGAGACAGAATTGAATGCCACAGAAAAGAGTTGCAAAACCTTTACACTCCCCCAAACCTGTTCCAACAGGCCCTCCCTTGGTTGCTCTCTTTCTTGGGACCATTGGTATTTATCATTTTATTCCTCTTATTTGGACCCTGTCTCTTCAATCTCTTTCAAAGGTTTCTCCAAGAACGGATTCGGGCCATCTCCTGAGACCAAGTCAAGACTGTTCTTTTGCTTGAGACCCTGATGGCTAGAATAGAAAATCAACACTACAGGCCTTAGACTTCCTTACTCCCAGACTACAAACCCCTGACCCTCATTTATCAGCGCGAAGAAGCCCTGAACGTTAACGATGTCCACCTCTCTTTCTCTTTTTATATATATTCCTTAGGGTCTGGAATGAAGGAAAGTTACATGGCTCAAAAATAGCCTGGAGTGAAAACTCCCCTCCAGGTTCTCCCCACCATTCTGTGCAAAACAAAGAACTCTCTTACCCAAAGGAAAAAAAAAGGACAGTAAAGTTGATTACGCACAGCTCCCAGCCAGTCCAGCTTCTGGCCAATCTTCAGAATTCCTTGCTCCAGCCATTTAAGAGATAACTACTCCGAACAACCTTGGAGAAGAACAGGCCCCCTTACTGCTGCTGCTGCTAAGTCGCTTCAGTCGTGTCCGACTCTGTGCGACAGTAACTTTCCACATATATGCCTATATATACTTATTCTTTTCTTGGGTTAGTGCAGCAGCTCACTAATCTGACTGCTGCCCCTTCTCGCCTCAGTAAAGATGATCTGTTCCTGAAAAGTGCCAGTCTTGTTCTTTTTCCGAACCTCACCTTCTCTAATTTCCTTACCCTACAATCTGTGTATCTGAAGTTACTGATATTTCTCCTAGTAATCTTGATTCCAGCTTGTGCTTCATCCAGCCTGGCATTTCACATGATGTACTCTGCGTGTAAGTTAAATAAGCAGGGTGACGATATACAGCCTTGACATACTCCTTTCCTGATATGGAACCAGTCTGTTGTTCCATGTACAGTTCTAACTGTTGCTTCTTGACCTGCATACAGATTTCTCAAGAGGCAGGTCAGGTGGTCTGGTATTTCCATCTCTTTAAGAAATTTCCACAGTTTGTGGTGATTCACACAGTCAAAGGCTTTGGCATAGTCAATAAAGTGGAAGTACATGTTTTCCTGGAACTCTCTTGCTTTTTTGATGATCCAGCAGATGTTGGCAATTTGATCTCTGGTTCCTCAGCCTTTTCTAAATCCAGCTTGAACATTTGGAAGTTCACAGTTCACATATTGCTGAAGCCTGGCTTGGAGAATTTTGAGCACTACTTTGCTAGTGTATGAGATGAGTGCAATTGTGCAGTAGTTTGAGCATTCTTTGGCATTGCCTTTCTTTGGGATTGGAATGAAAACTGGCCTTTTCCCATCCTGCGGCCACTGCTGAGTTTTCCAGATTTGCTGGCATATTGAGTGCAACACTTTCACAGCATCATTGGAGAGTTACAGAAGTAGCATCAAATGTCACTGATCACAAATCACCATAGCAAATACAAAAGTAAGGAAACAGGTTAAATGTTGAAGCCCTGTACAGAATTGAAAATTGAATTTGAAAGAATTATCAAAATTAGCTGAGATACAGAGATGAAGGGTGCAAATACTGTTGGAAAAAATGGCACTGACAGACTTGTTCTATGCAGGGTTGCCACAAACCTTCAATTTGTAAAACATGAGATATCTGCAAAACGCAGTGAAGCAAAGCACAGTTAAAGGAGGTATGCCTGTCGTTCTTCTGGTCTGAAATGCTCTTACCTCATGGTTGGTTTATCAGTATCTTTTGCCTTTATTATATACAACTGAAAATATCATGAGCCGCATAAAAGCAATACACAAGTCAATATGTGATCAAATGGTTTTTTATTTAAAGGAGGCAGATTTTGATTTTCTAATTTTATCCCAGGTGCTTCAGAGATTCTTCACATAATTTAATTTTCATTGTTTTAATACATATTCTTTTAAAAAATGCAACAAACTAACTTGTTGACCAGGTTAACCAACTAGTCTTCTGTCCTTGGCTAAAGTGCCTCAAGGCATTTTTGTGCGTGCATTCTAACTTTCATTGAGTCACTGTTAAGATGGTTACACTTCTGCTTATCTGTGGCTCCTCACATTACACTGTCCATTAGAGGGCGCCAGACAGTCCCTGCTCCTCCCTGCTTTTGGAAATGCTCCCCGGTGCTCAGGTGCTTGACCTCCCTGCTGGTGCCTCTCCAGATGTGTGCGGCTTGGGAAGCGGAGAGGGGAATAAAAGTGAGCACTGACCATCATAACACAACTACCCTATGGAGTGTGTCAGCGCTTGTGCTCAGTTTTGAGGGCTTTCTGTGTGATTTTTATGTTACTAAACATGAAACATGAGAGTCCATAGAGAATCTCTGTGACTGGGCTTTAGAATCAGTCACACCTAGAATTGAACCCCAGTTTCTGGCAAATAAGTTTTGTGACGTCGGGGAATCTTATTTAACCTCTTCTACATAATACGGATAATAGCAGTGTTTTCATATTTTAAGAGACAGAGATGTAGAAAATAAACTTAGAGTTACTAGGGGGGTTCTGGGGGATTGACATGTACACATTACTATTTATTAAATGGATGACTAATAAGGACCTACTGTATAGCACAGGGAACTCTACTCAGTACTTTGCAATGGTCTATATGGGAAAGGAATCTAAAACTGAGTGGATATCTGTATGTATATATGCATATATATGGGTGTATTTATATACGTATATTGCTGATTCACTTTGCTGCACACCTGAAACTAACACCGCGCTGTAAATCAACTGTATTCTGATAAAAATTAAAAGGAAAAAGAAGCAAAGTACATAGCACAGGGCTTGGCACACAGGGGCTGTTTGAGAAGCAGTTGTATTTGCTAGACCATGACCTAGAAATTTAAATGGAGAAGCAGAAAGTTAGGTACCATACCCCATGACCCAACACTCAAGTCAGAAACAGCATTCGCCTCTAATGGTTAAGGAAGCTATGAGATCAAGACTATTTTCTTCTGTGAGGAGGAGCAGTCAGGGGGAGCCACTTCTATGATCAGCATTCATCAGGATTTTATGGGTGTACAGGGTCCAATCTGAAGCCCTTTGTTTGAAGCAAGATGTATAAAACTTGGAGAAAGCTCAAAAGAGAGTGACTAAAAATGATTAGTTTAGGAAATGGTTCCTTGGAGGAAAAGCTAAAGAAGTTTGGATTATTTCACACGAAGAAAAGTATTGTGGGAGGTGGGGAGATGTAGAGAGAAATGTGAACACGGTGGGTTTTACTTAAATTTTAGTTTAAATCATTAGGCACAAAAATTGCACTTTAAGATGTGGTTATTATGAAAAGCCCACTTCTATAAGCTATGTTGTTTGTAATACAGGTAGATATTTAGATGCTGGTTTGTTTTTTTTTCTCTCAGAAGTTATTTGCTATATATTTTAAAGCAGTAATTTATTTTTTTTCACATTATTGCTGCAGTTGCAGAAGAAAATGAGGGTACATTTTTTTTGAGGAATTATTAAGATCAATTGAAGCAGAAACTTTTTAATTCTTTGGGAGGAAAGGCGAGTTAACTCTTAATTCAAAGATGACTTTCCCCTGATGTACTAAGACAACAACCATCTCCTGAAATAAGGCATGCAAAACGTTTTATTTAACCAAAAATAGCAAGCTTTATATATACAAGGTGTGCATTTGTTTTTGTCAGCAAATGACATCTTTAATTACTTTTTAGCAAAATAAGCGAGCATATTTGTTATTTTAGCCACACCTGTGAACTGTGCTTTTTAAAAAACAAAGTAGACATCATTTACTCAAGTCAGTGGAGAAAAAATTGAAATATTGAGCTTCATGGTCTAGTCTCCTTCTCCTTTTCCTTTTTATTCCTGTCCTGGGAAAACAAGAGCCTCTTAGTTTTTTTCCGTTCCTAAATGTTTTCTCAATTTAGAATAAATTAGTCAATGGAAGTAAACATTCTTCCTACACCTGTGAAAAAGCTACTGTTGCTAAAAATTAGATCATTGCTTTAAAGATCTAGGGTGAATTCAGGTGTTTAAATACTTTTCTCTAATCTACTGTATAAATTTCTTTCTAGTCTGATCAACAAATGCTGGTTTTGAGTGGTTCAACCTCTGTTTTTAGCTACTTCTCCTTGGCTTGGAGGGGTCTGGGCAGCTCTGCTTGGGAGGGAGCCTAGCAGCAAATCAGGAAGAAAAGAGCCAAAGGCCATGTCAGGTGCCTTAAGACCTATTTACATATTCTTCTTAAAAGATACATGACTAAATTAGATTTTGTAATCCCAGTTCTGTGTTGCTGCTGTTCCGTTGCTCAGTCGTGTCCAGCTCTTTGTGACACCATATACAGCAGCACACCAGGCCTCCCTGTCCTTCACCATCTCCTGGAGCTTGTTCAAACTCATGTCCATTGAGTCGGTGATGCCATCCAACCATCTCATCCTCTGTCACCCCCTTCTCCTCCTTCCCTCAATCCTTCCCAGCGTCAAGGTCTTTTCCAATGAGTTGTATAAATCTGTGATAATAATCTAAATTTTGACTGACCTTAAATAAAAACTGATTTGACATAGGTTTTATTTTATTTATTTACATCTTAAAAAACATTTTTATTAGTAAAGTAAATTAATATATTTTTGAAGAACAATAGGAAACCAAAAAATTTCAAATCATTAAGTGATTATTAAAAAATCAGTGATTTTTAAAAAATTTTAATTTGTCCTGAGTTTTAATAATGTGAAAGGATAAAATTCATAATAAATATGATAAAGTTTTGGTTTACCGGTCCCTAGTGAAGATAATAAAAATGAGCAATTATACTCAAAAGCTTAATTAGTTCTTAGCTAGAGTCACCCTATCACCCAGTTTAGTGTGTTAGAAGGAGAGAGTGCTCCACCTGAGGAAGTGCTCCACCTAAGTGCTCTCTTTGAGCAGGTGACCCAGCGAAGGAAAGGAATTCTCACAGGGCTTTTCAGCAAGTTAGAGGGAGGGCAGGGATGAGAACACAGAGAGGTAGGGATTCACCGGGGATTGTTTCCTGCTACTCGACACCATCACTCCAAGAGAAACAGGTTTTTGTTTTTTTTCGTAAACTCAAGATTCAAAAAACTAAGATCATAGCATCCAATCCCATCACTTCATGGCAAAAAAGAAGGGGGAAAAGCAGAAGCAGTGACAGATTTTTTCCTTGGGCTCCAAAATCCCTTTGGATGGTGATTGCAGCCATGAAATTAAAAGGCACTTGCTTCTTGGAAGGCAAGCTATGACAAACCTAGAGAGCATATTAAAAAGCAGAGACATCACTTTGCTGACAAAGGTCTGTATAGTCAAAGCTATGATTTTTTCAGTAGTCCTGCAGAGATGTGAGAGTTGGACCATAAAGAAGGTTGAGTGCCAAAGAACTGATGTTTTCTAACTGTAGTGCTGGAGAAGACTCTGGAGAGTCCCTTGGACTGCAAGGAGATCAAACCAGTCCATCCTAAAGGAAACAAAACCTGAATATTCATTGGAAGGCCTGATGCTGAAGCTGAAACTCCAATACTCTGGCCACCTTATGCGAAGAGCTGACTCATTGGCAAAGACCCTGATGCTGGAAAAGGTTGAAGGCAAAAGGAGAAGGGGGTGGCAGAGGATGTGACGGTTAGATAGCATCACTGACTCATTAGACATGAGTTTGAGCAAACTCCAGGAGACAGGAGAAGACAGAGGAGCCTGGTGTGCTGCAGTCAATGTCACAAAGAGTGGGACATGACTTAGCAACTGAACAACAACAATGAGGATGGGGACATGAATGAGAACTCAGAAGTGGTGGGAATTCACTGGTGGTTATTTCTGGCTGACCAACACCATCACTCCAAGAGAGATAGTTTTTCTCCAGGAGAGAAAAAATATTTAATCTTTTTCTCACTAGATTTGAAAGAAAATGAGGGATGCTCTGTCTTACATGCTATCCTTAGAAAGAATTTTTGTGCTTGACCAAGGTCAGTGATACAAGCTTCTTGGTAATAATTTTTAAAAAGCTTAGGTGGTAGTTTCTCTGAGGGGCCCAGAATTGTACTCAACTGGGACCTGAAGCTCCCGGAATTTTCCTCCCATTTCTGTGCTGGAAAACTGAAGCTGTTCTTTAAAGAACAAGCTTTAACTTGTTAATGCTGCAAGGAATACCCAGTCCATGGAGTTCCAGAACCAGCTGCCACTATAAGAGAGGGTTTTAGTGATTGAATGAGGGGTAAAAAAATGAATGATTTCTGGTATCCACCCATACTGTTTTGAATTCACAGAAACGTGAATTAAAATATCCCCTTGAAGGAAATAATTAAAGAAGGATTATGATCTGAAACCTCCAAAATCATACAGGTGGCACATTTGCAAATTGGTATATTGGGCTGACTTTGTTAAATTCTACTAAATAAATGAGAACCAGATTTCCAATGAGGTGAGATTGTATAGTGCATTAGTCAGGATTCTCCAGAGAAACAGAAGATATTTATACATACATATATATGGACTGCAACCCACCAGGCTCCTCTGTCCATGGGATTCTCCAGGCAAGAGTGCCAGAGTGGGTTGCCAGCGCCTTCTCCATGTATGTAGATATGAAGAGAATAATTATGAGGACCTGGCTCACACAGTTATGGAGGCTGAGAAGTCCCACAATCTGCGGTCTGAATGTTGGAGAGCCAGGAAAGCTGGTGCTATAATTTAGTTCAAGTTCAGAGGCCTGAGAACTAGGAAAGGCAATGGTTTGAATCCCGGTACACAGACAGAAGAACACAGATGTCCCAGCTCAAAAAGTAAATGTGCAAATTCCTTCTTCCTCTGTCTGTGTATTCTATTCAGACCCTCTACAGACTGGAAGACGCAGCCCACAGAGGGGAGGGCTGTCGCTTTCCTGAGTTCATTGATTCAGATGGAAGTACTCTGGCAAACACTCCCAGAAATTAGAGAAATAATGTCTAATCCGGGCACCATTCTGCCTAAAATTAACCATCTCCTGCAGCAAGAAAACCGATGTCAAGGATGGAGTCTTCTTGGGGAGAAAGAAAGATTTCTGTCTTAAAGTTTTCATGTTAGTGATAAAAATGTAAAGAATCTTCAAATCAGTTAAGTGAACTTGAGTAAGTGCGACGAACATTAATTATATGTTTTGCCATGTTAAATATTACTTTATTTTAAAATTAGAATGTTTATGGTTTAGGCTAACATTATTAGTCTTTTTTAATTTCACAGTCAGGCTTTCCCCTCCTCTAGTTTCTTTCCTCACATATACTATCCAATTAATAAGCCTGTATTTTTGAATATTTGGACTTCTCAGGTCACCCAGTGATAAAGAATCTGCCTGCCAATGCAGGAGATGCAAGGGACTGGAGTTCTCGATCCCTGAGTTGGGAAGATCCCGTGGAGTAGGAAATGGCAACCCACTCCAGTGTATTTGCCTGGAAAATTCCATGGATGGAGGAGCCTGGTGGGCTACCGTCCGTCCATGGGGTTTTAAAGAGTCGGATACCACTGAGCACACTGCACGCTGAATATTTATATCCCCCATACTAAGAAATTTATCATCTGAGTATTTGATTTAAGCCCATAAAAAGAGCATTAAAAGTTCACCAGTACTGCCATCTATTTCTGAGGTCTATATTAGTATATATATTGCAGGGTGCATTTTACCAGTAGTATATACAAGATTCCTCTCATCTTTCATTGAGTTACTATATCCACATAAAATGAAAAAGACCCTAAACTGTGTAGTTTTAGAAACTTTATCCTTTCTCTCAAGTTAACAAAGATTGCTTTATAAGATGGAATCAAATGATAAAAGACTGCTCATATTTTTATTTTAAAACCTTTATATTTTTACTACAGTTTCAATTATTTAAGAAAAAAAACCTCTCCTTCGAAATCTTTGTTTTCTTATTCAAAATGAAAGACATTTTTTCATCATTGATTCTATTGTTTCAAGCCTGAAGCCATTTAAATTAATTTTTATATACTGTACTCAGTTTAGTAAAATATTTAGGGCTTTCATAATAGTGTAAATCATTAGACTGTAATTACACTAACTTGGTACAGAGACTAATAGTTCTGTTGGAATACAACAGTGATGCATGATGGCCTTATTAATATAATAGTCCTGAAACACTAAGAATATTAAAAAAAATTAATCATAGTTACAGTCTGTATTTAGTTACAGGTTATAAAGAAAACTACTTATAATTTTACTACTGTTCTTACAGCCTCTTGGAGAGGCCCTAAACAATTTCAATAAAGGTTTAGAAAGTTTTGAGCATGGTTTCAGTACTCCTTGATGATCTGCCTGTAATTTAGTGAATGTTAAAATAAGAGCCAGGCTACTTTAATTCCTTAAGCTTGATCTATTTGTTCAAATCCTTCCCTTCATGGCTACTAAATGCCCCCCCAAAAGGCAGAGAGGCGTCAGAGGAAGCTGGATTCTATATCCTGCCTTGTTCACTTTTCCCACTAGATTGTAAGCTTGATGAATTCAGAGTACTTTGTATATCTTCTTCATCTTGAGCATGTGTTACATGGATGGGGCTTAATAAACAAACACTGTATGAATGAATGAAAAAATGAATGCCCAGAATCCAATACACTAATCAGGCCATATCTGATCACTATATGTTCAGTGTCTTCAGCTCTTTTTTGCTTTCTACCTCTTACGCTCTGCAGATCAGCCACCTTAAAATTCCCTTCTCTTTACATTTTTCTCTCCAGTCAGAGAGTGAACACGGCAAAACTCCAAGATTTATATTTTGGATAATGAGGGAAGTATGTGCACTCATTTTAATTTATAAGAACTCTTTACTGGAATGTGTAGCATTCTTGAAGCCAATAATAAAGTAGACTTTAATGATTAGTTTTAAGTTTGAGTACTCTTTGCAGAGAGCCAGGCTCCACTCGGCAGATCATCTACGATCTTGCTAAACCATCTGCCTGTTGCACAATTTTTGGAGACCCTAGCACCATCATATCAACACAGATGACCCACTTGCTTCTGTAAAAGTCTCCTTATCCAAGCACCATATCCTGCCTCCTGTAGGAGAACAAAATTTGCCACTCCAAATATCTCTTTGGCATGAGGACTGTTTTGAGCTAAAACAATCAAAGCCTTGAAAACCAAACAAAATACTTGGATTTTCCCCTTAACTGTCTAAAAAATGTACATGAAGGACCTGTTCAGGAAGGGAGCCGTTGCCATAGGTAACTATAGTATGAACCAGGTGGGAGGGACCTAGCAAACTCTGTTAGTATTCCTCCGTGTCCCTTTGTCTCTGCACTGCCCAGCAAACACTTGTTTACCAAATATTCGCTTTTCATCTCTATGTCAGTTGCCTTTCTCCCCTTTGAAGTCTCAAGTCACTGGCCTCAACATCCTCTTTTGTCTCTAGCTGAAAATAATATTTAAGGTGACGGTTTTTTGGCCTTTGACAAGTTACTCACTTTTTCTACGTCTCTTCCATGCATGTGGTGTGCTGTTCTTAGTTACTCAGTCATGTCCAGCTCTTTGCAGCCCCATGGACAATGGCCCGCTAGGCTCTTCTGTCAGTGGGGATTCTCCAGGCAAGAATAACAGAGTGGGTTGCCATGCCCTCTTCCAGGGGATCTTCCCAACCCCAGGGATTGAACCCAGGTCTCCCACATTGCAGGGGAATTTTTTTACCATCTGAGCCACCAGGGAAGGCCAAGAACACTGGAGTGGGTAGCCTATCCCTTCTCCAGAGGATCTTCCCGACCCAGGAATCGAACCAGGGTCTCCTGCATTGCAGGTAGATTCTTTACCAGCTGAGCTGCCAAGGAAGCCCCTCTTCCATGCATATATGCTATTAAACTGTAGTTGATTTTTCTCCTACTAATCAATGTAATTCTTAGACCAGACAGAAGGACTGAGGAAGGTAGAGGAAAATTTCTTCCTCCCAGACACTTTATATTTTTCACTAATCTCACTATGTTTTGGCAATTTTAACCCACAAAATTAGGGAGCCTCTATTTTTCTAGAAGGGCTTTACTGGTGGCTCAGTGGTAAAGAATCTTTCTGCCAATGCAGGAGACATGGGTTCTATCCCTGGGTCAGGAAGATTCCTCTGGAAAAGGAAATGGCAGCCCACTCCAGTATTCTATTCTGGGAAATCTCATGGACAGAGGAGCCTGACAGGCTACAGTCCATGGAGCTGCAGAGTCAGATGCGACTTAGAAATGAAACAACACCAGCAACAGTTCTTCTAGGGATGAGAACCGATGCTTCTTTCCTCCTTTCTGCCTTAGTGTATACAGTAAATAATGTTGTTGGTTTTTTTTTCTTTTTTCTGATTTTAGCTTTTAGAAGTCAAGAAAAAATCTTGAGAAAAGTTTCAATAATCTGGGTTCCACCAGTGGTTGTGCTGAGCATCTATCATTCTGAGTTAGTTCAGTTCAGTTCAGTTCAGTCCCTCAGTCGTGTCCGATTCTTTGCGACCCCATGAATCGCAGCACGCCAGGCCTCCCTGTCCATCACCAACTCCCGGAGTTCACTCAGAGTCACGTCCATCGAGTCAGTGATGCCATCCAGCCACTTCTCTAAAATACATGTGTAAAATTTATCTACTAACTGTTAGTAGTAACTAATAAATATAAATATTAAATGGCATAAAACATAACCAGCCCCATGATTACCTCAGGGACACCTGACATAAAGGCTTGACTGGATAATTTTTGGAAAAGAACATACCAGTGAGTATAGAAATGTAAGTTTAATTATTTAAACAGAGCCTATTGAGCCCCTGCTGTGTATAAGGGGCTAATTTGCTAAGAACAAGATAAATAATGATGGATCTGATAGTGATCTCACCATTAAGAGAAGGAAGGAGGTATATTTATTAATGTATAAAATGTGTACACTGTGAGAAATAAAGCCCGATAGGTGACAGCAGTTACATTTAGGTAGAATATAGACATTTATGATTAAAAAGAAATTTAAAATTTAGCACGTCCACTCTACCCTTAACCTCCCCATCATGTGGCTCTCTGTCCTAGACTTAAAAATCACAGGAGATAGGAAATACACTACACCCCCCAAGGCAGCCTGTTTCAATTTTATGAATCAGAGCTTAAAGCTGTCTTCCTACAATTTCATCTCTCCATTGTCCAGTTTTAGGAAGAATCCTACCCAGCCACTTTTGCTGTCCTTGATACCTGATTGGATTTCTCATCCTTCACCACCCTTGATCATGTGTGATCAGCCTGACCTGCTAAGGCAAGAATCCTGCTAGGTTGCTTTAGCCAGAATGCCTCCTCACCCCTGATACTTTCTCTTAGCATTTCTCCATCCACCAACCCTCCCAACACCTGCACCGTAGCTATAAACTCTTACTTTTTTCTTGTGCTCAGAGTTGAATGATCACTTCAGGATAAGTGATAGGTAGTCCCTTTATCTATTACAACAGTCCCCTGTTGAGTGATTCTTCAGTATTGTCTTTAATGAGCCATGAATTATTTTTAATCTAACAGCTAAAAAGAGGAAAATTTTTATTCCTGTGTTTCTTATTATATATTCTTCAGATTGTCCCATCTTTCATAGCACAAATCATGGATAAATAAGCCTCATTTTGCTAATGGCATAGTTTAAAATCTAAGGACTAATCTTTACATGATTTGCCTTAGAAAGTTCCAAAATGTGTTTAAAATACAAAAGCTTCTCTTTGAAGCTATGATTAACTACATACTATACCTTTGGATGAGGCTAGGTTTCTGATCAATATTTAATAATGATTTCATGGTAAATGGGTGGGTATGCTCATTAGAACAGTGAGAAAAGGATGCATTTTAATGGAGAATTAACAAATGTAGCTCCAGGCAGGGGATATTTGCTTTAGAGATTTGTTGTAATTTAAAACAAGGTGTTTCAAATATAGCATTCCATGCATTTCTTTTAAATGACAAATTGTGTCCTAGATCTAAGAATGTTAGCATTATTATGATGGATGTGATCTGAGATGAGGTCTGAACAGCTTAAATAAATTAACATTGTGAAAACATGGCTCAAAACAATTTGGAATGGCTTCAGCTTTTAATTCATTCTGACACAAGATGTATTTTCTAGGCTCTTAAATTCGGTAACATAAGTTAAAAGTCTAGAATTTTAAATAAAACTTTTTGTAAGTCCTCTACTTTTTTCCCCTTCCCATGGGATAGCAGTTGGTCCAAGATCTCTTTCCCTTTGGCTAAAAGTTTAAATTCAACCTTAAGAAAATCTTCTTAGGTCTAAAGAACATTTCTAGGGTTCAAAAAAATTAATAACAATAAACAAATAAAGATTCAATAGCAACTATTGTAATCCTGAGGCAAACTGAGAGAGGAAACATGACCAGTCATTTACTACATAAAACAACAGCAGGTATAGAATATGCAACAGCGGATCTGAAAAAGAAAACTGACATTTCATCACAAAGAGAATGAAAGGGAAGACAGCAGGTTTATCATGACCATTGAGATCTATTTATTAATATTTGCAGGTAAGTACGTGGTTAAAATGGAGATCCTTGAAGGTAAAAGAAATCTATCCCCCATATAGAGCTAATCAGTCTTGAGGGATAGCCAGAGATAAAATAGATCTTCACCCCATGATGGAGACTATTTTAGGGGAGTCAGGCTAATTACTGAACTTTGAGTAGGCTTTCTTCTTTCCACTGGACTTTCTCATGGGATAGTCCAAACAAACCACAGTTGTAGCTGAGGTGGTATTTGTTACCAAGGTAATTGTCCCAGAATCATACCCTGCCCTTTCCTCAAGTGGAAACCAACTGTTCTTATCTAAATTTCCAGAGAAAGCTCAAAGAGAAAAACAAGAACTAGTCAGAACCAACTAGCCGAAAGATGGCAGAAAATTTTGACTTCTAGTAGACCTTGAATCTCATTATATGCTCACTGTAATGTATTAACGTGGGTTTCCCAGGTGACGCTAGTGGTAAAGAATCCACCTGCCAGTGCAGCAGAAGCAACAGACCCGGGTTCAATTCCTGGGTTGAGAAGATCCCCAGAGAAGGAAATGGCAACCCAGTGCAGTATTTTTGCCTGGAGAATCCCATGGACAGTGGAGCCTGGTGGGCCCACAGTCCATGGGTTCCAAAAAGAGTCAGATAGGACTGAGCACCTGCCAACAGAACGGATTAGCATGCTAAATGACACGCCCATCATCTACATGACTGATGACAGTTTCCATGACAACAAAAGGAAAAGTCCATACAAGGACTTAAAAGGATTTTTGTGTGAAACACACACCAAGCCACACCCCTGTTCTTGGATGTGAATATTCCTCCCACTCTTTCCAATTCCCTCCCTTTTACCTTGACCCTCTTATGAATGGTATCTCCTCCAGAACTAAGTTGTGAAGTTGATTTGTGAACTATGTTCCCTGATCTCCATTCTTTGGTCATTGAATACAGCTTATGCTGTACCAGTCTCAACATCAGTTTTGTTATTGGCTGTATGTTATTGTGGGTGGTATGTTATTGTGTAGAGGGAAGAAGAACATCCTTGCCTGATTACAAGGGGTTTTGATTGGACTAGAATCCTGGCATGGGTTTATTCAGTATACTGAGTGGGTCAAAAAGTTTGTTTGGGTTTTTCTATATCATCTTACAGAATAATTTCTTAGTAAGATTTGAGCTGGAGGATCTAAATAAATAATCATGTGTGTTGCGTGCATGTGTGCTAAGTCACTTTAGTCATGTCCAACTCTCTGTGACCCCTTGACTGTAGCCCACCAGCCTCCTCTGTCCATAGGATTCTCCAGGCAGGAATACTGGAGTGGGTTGCCATGCCCTCCTCCAGAGGATCTTCCCGACATAGGGACTGAACCCACGGGTCTTTTGTCTCTTGCACTGATCGGCAGGTTCTTTGTCACTAGTGCCACCTGGGGGTGTGTCGCAAGGTGTGTAATTAGCACCTGTGGATGTAAGTGTATGAGAATAATTCCACTGAAAGTTGAAATTCTGTGTTCTTATTCATTTTGTTCCAGCACCCTTCTATATCTCATTTGTAGAAATAATCTTCAACTCTTTGACAGATTTTCCTATAAGTATTTGGAGAGAATTGAGAGAACTGAAATAGTAACATAGCTGACTATCCTCCAAGCCAGTAACTCAGTTTCTCCCCGCCAAAATTAGTGATATTCCAAGAAAGAACAACAAAAAACTATGCTGTCAATAAATTTTTCTAACACTTGTATACACATTTATACCAAATTGTTCTTCTTATTATTCATTCAAAATTTACCTTTAAGGAATGGTGTTTCCTATACACCATTGAGATGAAACCTGATGTGAAAATGCAGTCTCCATTCCATCTTCTTCTTAGTGTGAATTCCACACTGGTGTTTTATGTTTATTATTGGTGATCCATGTCACATTTTCTCATATTTTTGAAATGTATTTGTGATATTAAATATTTATAAAGAAGGTAATTTTAAAACAAAATCTTTCAGTTTTTAATGCTATCTGAGTCAAATAAGTAGTATGTTTACTACTTATATTGTTACAGCTTTTGGATTCTGAAGAAAAGACAAAATAAGCTATTAAAGATGAAGCGATGAATGGTGTTTAGAGCATTATAATGTTACAGGCTATGGCATATATGCAGTTTGCATTCTTCTTATTGAAATCCAGTCCTGCTAAAACCCAGTTCCCATGCCAAGCTTATGATTAACTATCCAAAACTTTGTTCCATTTCTTGTCCTGCCCCTGTTCCCTTCAGGATTGAAGAATATCAAAGAAAAGAGGGAATTGAAATTGAACAGGGCCCTATGGGATCCTCCCAGTACAGAAGCTCCTCCATGTCACCTATTTCTTGTTTGTGGAGAAAAAGCTTTAGTCTCCTAGAGTTTCTCTGAGTTGCAAAGAGCAGATTCAAGCAGTTACTAATTAGGGAAATGAAGGAAGGCAGAGACAAAGGAAGAGCAGTTAAACAAGGAAAGTAATGAGAATAGTTCAGTGATAGAGGCCTGGTTCCTCCTCAAGAGATGTACATAACAAATTGACACATACCTTTGAGTTATTTTTCAGGAACTAAGACCACCAACCAGGTGGAGCATGATGACTACATGCTGACCATGAGGAGCACGTAAAACCCAGACTGGATGGAACTAAAAGGTTGGTGATTAAGATTCCTGAAACATCAGCCCGGTACCACACCACCAAACAATCAGAAGAAAGTCATGCACCCTGCTATCTTCACTCTAAATGCTGCCTTGAAAAACCTTTCCCTGAAAGCCATCTGGGAGTTCAGATCTTTTGAGCATAAACTGCCCATTTTCTTTGCTTAGAGCCTTGCAAATAAAGGCCATACACAACTTCATCACAACCCAATGCCAGGAAACTAGCTTTACTATAAAGCATGTGAGCAGACCGAAGTTCATTTTGGCAACATTATCATTGTAGAATAACTGATAAATTAGTTTTCCTACAAATGCCTTTTAACCATTTTGCAGAGAAAACAAAATACAAGAATGTACTCGGTGCTATAGTTGATAAGAGGATCTGGTTCAGTCACATTGTTCCTCACTTTAAGAAAGAATTTGCAAAAGAGAAAGTAGGAGGGAGAGGGGAAGTAAGAGTGGAAGTGCTTCTAGGAGAAGGCAGCAAAGTAGGAGTTGGAAAATACGAGGGAAAGGGATAGTAGCCAAGTAAGGAGGGAATCCCAGGCCAAATGCTGTGGAGGGTTCCTTCTTTCTTATCCGGTGATGGCTTCTCTGAAGTGTAAGTTATGCATCAGAGTTATCCCCTTGCAGTACCTAGAAGCAGGAATTTCATCTGCCCTCTCAGGTCAGTTGCTGGCTCTTACCTTTTCATGGTCATAAGCTCCTAGTACTCCTGCTCCCTGAGTCTGTGAACAGAGCTACTTCAGTTGCATGAGAAATCCTCTCAAAGAAGGAAAGAACAGAGGGAAGGCAAAAGGGAGGCTCCTGAAAATGGTGGAAAAGTTCAGAGATCTGGAAGCATCATTGACAGAGCTTTCTTCGTCCTGAAATAAGCACCTAGTGGTAAGGCTAATCAAAATGGGAGTGTCAGGTAGGTACTCTCCCTATGAAAAAAATATTCATATAAATGTTCAGACTCACTAGGTAATGGCTTCCTAGGAAAGTTAGCTTAAATTTTATGCCATGAATCACTGTCAGTTTATAATAATTGCATTTTATATCATGGTTTTAATATGAATTTCACATTCCTATTTCTTTTCTTATATGTTGTTAATCATAATAACCATAACTTCTGTACTTCAGTGGGATTAGCATTCCCTTATGAACTAGAACTATTAAATCATTAATAGTCTCTCTATGATTTTTCTACTCGACTTGTTATGACACTTTAATAATTTCATCAGAGTTTAGGTATTGTAAAATGTTATAATTTATACTGCTGGGCTCCAAACACAATGCATTAATAAAGCAAAACCCTCCAGTTAAAATATTAAATAAGTTAATACTACATGGAAAACAACCACATGAATTACTCTCAATATTACTTATTTAGTTTTTAATTTTAATTTTCCTTTTACTTGATTATACAGAAATTGCAAAAATATCATAGATGCTGTTTGCAAAATTACTCATGAATATTATATTTTATGAAGACACATTTTTTGTGGCTCTGACCAGTACTTACTTGCCTCAAATATTAGATAAATTGAAAATGTTACAAGCCATGTGTCTTTCAGTGTTGACTCTGTCACTTGTAACAGTTTACACCTGGGAACAAAAAATGTTGGCCTATACAGCCATACAAGTTTCAAATTAGCCAGATTATAAATCTACTACTTACTGAAGGCCATAGGCAACAAGCACTTCTCTTTTTTCCCCAGATTTCTGTTCTTCTCTATCTCTACTTGCAGACTGAACAAGCCTGTATCTCTCTTTTATAGAACTTTGTTAAGTGAGAAGTAATCGTTGTACACCACCATTTGGAGTTTTCCCTACATTTCTTCCTATTGCTACACCTTTCAGGAAATTGCTTTCTAAACACTGGCTGAAGTGTAAACACTTGTTTAAAGAACAAAACACTTATTGCCTTTCCAGATTCTGATATTTGAAATTCTGATTTTGATATTTGAAACTTCTGATCATCTTGTATTTTAGGGTTTGTTATGGAAGCTACTTCAGTACAGGTATCAAATTCTATGACAGTTAGAATGTAGGTTTTGCAGAAAATAGAGACCTGAATCACAGTGGTATGGACAATATGTAAGTATATTTGTTTCTCTTTCTCTGATAACAATCTGGAGGTAGAAATTCCAGAGCTAAAGTGACAGCTTTGTTCCACCAACATGTACAAGGATCCAGGGTTCTCCCATCTTGTTGCCATCTCGACCACATGGTGCAAAACTATTTGACACCAACTATCCTTTCAAATAACAGTGTGTTAGAAAGGAGGAAATAAAGATAGCGTTTCTCTTTAAAGAAAAAGTTATAGGTTTTATTTGCATTCACACCCACTTGTCACTCCTTTATTAAATAGCCACACCTAAAGCTGAAAAGAAGCTGGGAGATGTGTTCTTTATATTCTGGGAAGCCATACACCACGCTAAATATCCTGTTACCGTGGAAGAACTGAGGTATTGATCTTTAAGGACCTTTGTCAGGCCCTGCGCACTGCAGCACACTGAATAATAATGTATAGTTCAATTAAACAGGAGTACCTAATAATTATCAACTGTGCAATGAATCATGGCCTCTAAACATACAATGGAAAGTTTAAAGGAACTAGAATGATAGATGGAAGAATAGATATCTTCATAATGGAGACAAATACACTCTCAAAATGGGAGCTGTTTTATTAGCAGCTTCATTAAGGATTAATTTACATGCAACCAATGGCACAGGTTTAAAGTTTAGAATTTGACAAGTTCTGATGCATACATATTCCATGAAGGCATCATCCTGATCAAGATAATAAACATATCTTTCACTGCCAATGTTTTCCTCATGTTCCTGCCCGCCACTTCTCTTGTCTGTTACCTACTCACCCTAGTCCAAACAACAGCTGATCTGCTTGATGTCACTGTAAATTAGCTTTTACTTCATAGAATTTTAAGTAATAAAATATACCATATCTGTGACTATGAAACTGAAAAACTGTTTTCCAAAGTAGTTTTATATCATTTTAAAACAACAAGTGCTTAATGGCCATCATATACCTTCCCTATTGATGTGTCTGTTCAAATGCTTTAACAATTTTTTTTAGATTGTTTTCTTTCTTCTTGAGTTTTGAAAAAATCTTATCTATTCCAGATAAAAGTTTTTTATTAGATATGTGATTTGTAAATACTTTCTCCAAGATTGTGTCTTTTATCTTCATTCTTTTAACAGAGTCTTTTGAAGAGTGCATTTAAAATTTGGTGAAATTCAGTTTATCAAAGTTCTCTTTTATATACTTGTTTTTTGAGTATATTTAAGAAATATTTGCCTAATCCAATATCACAAATATTTTCTAGATTTTTTTTCTGGAAGGATTATGGTTTTAGTTTTTTCATCTTGGTCTAAAATTAATTTTGAGGTTTGTGTTTTTAAATATGCTGTATGGTATGGATTAGGAGGATGTGGCAGTCTACTCTAGTATTCTTGCCTGGAAAATCCCGTGAACAGAGGAGCCTGGCAGGTTGCAGTCCATGGGGTCGCACAGAGTCGGACACGACTGGAGCAACTAAGCAGCGAAGCAGAGGTGTGGACCGAACTTCTTTTCCTGTGGCGGATATTGTTCTCCTCTCCCTGCCCTCCCCTTTTCTTCTCCTTCTTCTTCTTTTTCCATATGTATATTTAATATTCGTAGAACCAGCTTTTGAGAAGATGTTTTTCCCACTGATTTTCCTTTGACTGTATTCAGAAATCAATTGGCTTGATTGTGACTCTTTTTCTGGACTCTGCTTCGTCTCTTTGGTCTATTCGTTTATCTTGACTCCAATGCTACTCTGCCTTTATTACTGTAGCTTTATAAGCAAGTAAGCTACAGTAAATAACCTTTTTGTGTAAGTGTTTCAAGACTTTAACAAAGTCCTTTTTTTTTCCGCTTACTTAGGGTTTCATTCGGAGAAGGCAACGGCACCCCACTCCAGTACTCTTGCGTGGAAAATCCCATAGGCGGAGGAGCCTGGCAGTCCATGGGGCTGCGAAGAATCGGACAGGACTGAGCAACTTCACTTTCACTTTTCACTTTCATGCGTTGGAGAAGGAAATGACAACCCACTCCAGTGTTCTTGCCTGGAGAATCCCAGGGACGGGGGAGCCTGGTAGGCTGCCGTCTATGGGGTCACACAGAGTGGGACATGACTGAAGCGACTTAGCAGCAGCAGGGTTTCATTGCCCCTTTTAAAGAAGTCTTTTTAGGTGAAACAGAAATAGCTAAGTTTAGATTTTCCTTTTGCTAGCATAGACATATAGTGGTATAAGTTCCCCTCTTGGTACTTCTTTAACTGTATCTTACAAATTTTAATATGCTGTTTTCTCATTTTCATTGTTAAAATACAATCCATTTAAAATTAGTTTATGGTATGTGTACTGTAAGGGTTAATGTTCATGTGTTTTTTTTTCATAAAGTTAAAAAGTAAATTTAAAAATTCCAGAAATAGTTTTGGATACAATAGAATGATAGTGAAAAGAAAGCAAGGTAACAATTAATACAGGTAACAATTAATCAGGATGGATGATTATGGCTGAGGTAAGACTTCGTTAAAAAAAAAAAGTAAGTTAAAAACATAGAGCATGACACCATTGATATAAAGTACTAAAATTTGCAGAAAAATAGTATATATTCTTGAACAATGAACATTTATATTAAAAGGAAAATAAATTGATAAACACAAATTCAGGAAGGTAGTTTTATCTAGTGGAGAGAGGGGAAGGAGAAGAAGAAGGAAACTCAGAAGGCATGAACCATTTAGTAATAATTGTTTCTTAAACTTGGTGATTCTTGCTTTATATGAACAAAGAGGGCCTGGAAGATGACTCCTAAAACCACTTCCTCCTCCTGCCACTGCCCATTCGAGGCTGCACTGGACTGCTCCCCAGCACCACTGCTGGGAATCTTTGACTTTCAATGACCTTATGAAGAGGAGCTCTTATCTCCTGAACATCCAGTGATCTAACCCCTGTTTATTTCAATCTTGCTGTTCTGGGTCTCTCAGTCTCCCTGAGAGATCTCCCACTGATCTCCCTGCCTTCAGCTTGTCCAGTCTCCAGAATTGTCTCCATATTTCCATCAGTGTTAGTGATTGTGCTGTTTTTCTTTTTAAAATGTGAGCCTGCTTCTTTCTGTATAACACAGTGCGCGCTGTGCCGTGCTTCGTCGCTCAATCGTGTCTGACTCTTTGCGACCCCATGAACAGTAGCCCACCAGCCTCCTCTGTCCATGGACGTTCTCCAGGCAAGAATACTAGAGTGAGTTGCCTTGCCCTCCTCCAGGGGATCAGAGTTCCCAACCTAGGGACTGAACCCAGTTCTCATGCACTGAGGCGGATTCTTTACCATCTGAGCCACCAGGGAAGCCCAAGAATACTGGAGTGGGTAGCCTATCCCTTCTCCAGGGGATCCTCCCGACCCAGGAATTGAAGTGGTGTCTCCTGCACTGCAGGAGGATTCTTTACCAGCTGAACTACCAGGGAAGCTCAATATAGTGCATACTTTTCATTATAACATACAGTGTGGCATTCACAAATTATACAGAATTTAACCTTTCCAATTTTATTTCTTACTCCTCAGTGCCATGCACACTCCACTTAGTCACTTCAAGTTTCTTACTCACATACTTTCATGAATCCATATGCTTAGATATACTGAGATGTACTTTTTTTCACATCTAATGAAGTCAAATTTGAGTTTTTAATTTTTTACATATATAATGTTTTTCATATTCTTTGTTTTTAAGTGTTATCAGCTTTTATTTATTTATTTAAAAATTTTATTGGGGTATATAGTTGATTTACAATATTGCATTAGTTTCAAGTGTACAACAAAGTGAATCCGTTATAAATATACTTATACCCACTCTTTTTTAGGTTCTTTTCCCATATAGGTCATTACAGAGTACTGAGTAGAGTTCCCTGAGCTATACAGTAGGTCCTTATTAGTTATTTATAGTGTGTATGTGCCAATCCCAGTCTTCCAATTTATCTCTCCCTTTCCACTCCCCAGTAACCATAAGCTTATTTTCTACATCTGTAATTTTCTGTTTTGTAGATGAGTTCATTTGGAGCCTTTTTTTCACTTAGTGTGCCCTATATAACACATATTCATTATAGTGCTCTTTATCTCAAAAATATATGTTCACACATCTATGCTATCTATCTATCCATCTATCTAATGTATTAATATAGCGTGATGGATCAGCCAGTTCAGTAGACTGATGATCAGTCAGGACTCTTAGCAAGTGAGCAGTAAGGAGCCTTTCAGAGGTTGCTTCAGTTTTCATGGTGCTGTACTTCATTTTTAATTTCGCTTTTACTCTTCTTTGGCCTCTCTTGGTAAACAACTTTGACCCTTCATAGCTGACAAATGAATACAAGTGATGTTGTTGGGGGTGCTGCAAAATTGCCAAGAAACTACACCATGAAGTACATTCGGGGTAATAGTCAATGAATTAGAAAGTACAGATCCATAGTTAGATTAGAAGAAGTACTTTGATCTTATTTATGTCTTAAAGATCCTTACGGCTTGGTAAGATTGATCTGCTATTGTAGGAACTGCATGTGAATGAAATTATGTCTTGCAACTTGTCATGCTTGAGGGAATTTAAAGAGAATTCCACAGCTGGTTTAGTGTATGATGCTTGGTATGCAGTTCCATGGGGACGATGCCACAAAGACAGCTCTTATTATTTAATCATTCATTAGTTTGTGCATTTTCAGAAACGTACACCCTGCACTAAACAGAGGTAAGCCCATATCATCTTATCACTTCTTCAATGTCCTGTTAAAATTGCCCTTTCTTCTCTGCAACTTCATTCTCAGCTAGCCTGGGCAAAACCAATGATTTATCTTTTGTGTTACCATAGCTTCTATACATACCTTTAGTATAGCACTTACCATATTGAAGTGTGTATTTGGGTCTCCCTAAATATATTTTGAATCCCCTGGGGGTAGGGATCATGGCTTATTCATCTTTGTGTCTGCAACTCCTAGCACAAAACTTGACACATAGCAGATGCTTGATAAATATTTGTTGAAACAAAATAAAATATTTACTATAGTTCTTCATTGAAACTCATAAAATTTGCACTTCCTTCCTCCCCAGATATTTAACCATCTATGTGAAGGGAAAACTTGATTCAGAATAATGAATAGACAACATTACACTATATAGGGCTGGCCCTGAAATAAAAGGTTTTCTAGCTTCTACTTTTCTCACTCCTCTCAATGGCTCTAGTCCAAATCACCTATGACCTACATTCTAAATATAGTAACAAGGATTTTTCAACCCTGGTCTTGCCTTTCTGCTCTGCCATACTGACACAGTTAAGTGTTTGTTCTTGTACTCTGACTTTGGAAATTCTTTCATGGATTTCCATGATATTGCTCTGTTGCTTTTCCCCCTAACTCTGTGATTGTTCCTTATCTTCTTAGCAACTGTCTTCTTTCTTTGGCGCTCTTATTTTCTCATTCTACATGTGGTTTTTTGGGGGAAATCATTCCTGCTCAGGTTTTAATTATTATCTATATATTGATCACTCTTCAATCTCTTTATTGAACTCAGAATTATATAATGCCATCCTCCTACATGTTCAAAGAGAACCTCAATATAATCTCCTGTCCTAGAAACAGGATAGCTTCCTATGGTACTTGTTATATCACAATTTTAGTTCTGCCAGTCGCCCCAGCTAGAAATCTGGGAGGTGATGATGAATCCTTGTGTCTCCCAGATATGATCATTATTACTTGTTGAAAAACCCTCTCCTTTCTACACTAACATTCATCACCTTTATGCACCATAATAGCTTCTATTTGACCCTCCTCCCTCCCATATTCCACAGTCTTGCCAGCCCAGTCCCTCCAAGATGTGGGTTGATGATGTCATTCTCATTCTTGAAATCTGTTAACAGGTTGGTACTCTTCATAATGATAAGGAAATATAAATTCCTTAGCACAACGTAAAGGCTCTTCATAATCCAGACCATTTCCTGTTCAGCCTTATGTCTTGGCCTCCGCAGATTTCAGCTCTAAGTTCCTTCCAAGCTGAAACACTGGTGGCTCCTTAACATCCTGCCTCTTCAGATGTTGCTTGTCCACCTGGAGCATCCTTATCCCATTTATGTTTCATATGGCTTAAGCACCCTTCAAAAGGTGGTAATCAATCATTCACGTTGATTCAACACATTTATTATGTATTTGAGATGCCGTCTGGGCTCTGGACATAATTGCTGAACAGATTTAGCCCTTTTTCTCATGAACCTTATATTTTAACAGAGGAGAGAGTAATTAAACAGATAATTATACTAATAAATCTATAATTATAAGCTTAGGCAAAGGTCCTAAGGAAAAATAAAGAGTGTACTGAAAAGTGTAGATTTGTCAAGCTCCCTAACTAGGCTGTGAGTTACCTTAAGGGCATGAAATTCTTCATTATTCCTCTTTATATTTTTAGTGCTCAAAAGGGATTTGAGTTCCAGAAGGTGATGAGTGGATATTTCTAGATGAATACAAGTTTTATTTCATTAGTTCAAGAAATGGTATAGGTGAAAAGCTTGTTGTTTATAATTCAGTGGAGCAAATTCTCATTTTTTAATTTTTTTAACTTTTAGAAAAAAAATTAAATTTTGTTTATTTTTGACACTGAGTCTTCATAGCAGTGTGCAGGCTTCTCATTGCAGAGGTGCCTCTTGTTGCAAAGCTTGGGCTCTAAAGCAGAGACTCAATAGTTTTGGTGCACAGGTTTAGTTGCTCAATGGCATGTGAAATCTTCCTGGACCAGGGACTGAACCTGCGTCCCCTGCATCAGCAGGTGGATTCTTAACCACTGGACCACAAGGGAAGTTCAAGTCTCATTAGTGAAGTGAAGTCACTCAGTCGTGTCCGACTCTTTGTGACCCCATGGACTGTAGCCTACCAGGCTCCTCCTGCCATGGGATTCTCCAGGCAAGAGTACTGGAGTGGGTTGCCATTTCCTTCTCCAGGGATTCCTACCCAGGGATCAACCTCAGGTCTCCAGCATTCCAGGCAAATGCTTTAACCTCTGAGCCACCAGGGAAGTCTCATTATTCAGAAGTAAATCAATTAATCTCTAAGATTTTTTCTAACTTTGTTATTTGTAATATTTACTTAATTCATGAATCTCAACCACCAAATAGGTGATACTTTACATGGTATAAAACATTAGAACAAAAAAAGAGGAAATTTTCACTTTTCTGGGCAGATATTTAAGTGCAAAACTAGACACCCTTTCATAAGCCAGCCCTTTAGTGCTTCCCTCACTATGGAATCAGAGGCCTCCTTTCTGAAACTGACAAGAACTGGAAACCCTTTGTTACAGCAAGTGATGCCTGATCCTATTCCAAGGTTTTTCTGTCTTGATGCTCATCATACCCACCGCTCTTTTCTTTGAATGGAGCTCAACACAAAGCATTGATGATGTACCATGTTCTGGCTTGGAAATGACTATTGCCTGGTGGAGGAAAAATTACTTTTCAGTGGTTTTTGTTTTTACTTGTTATGGCTCTGATTTTTCCTGCTTTGACATGACGGCTAAAATGTGCACAGCATTTCCACGCCACCGGCAAACATATTTTCAGCATGCCTGTTTTCATGCAGAAAGTGAAGGAAGCATAAGCTTGGCACGACAGTGAGTATAGGGTGTGTACATGGAAACCATCTGTTCCACATAAACTCTGCTCTGACATGCAGGAGGAAAGGAATTTGGGAAATGAGAAGGTGGATTTTTTTTTTTAAGGTTTAGACTCCCAAGTAGCTTGGATAATGGATTTAGGGGCACCACCCTTGCTATTTATTGACACTTCTTCCCAACCCCCATTTCAACTCACATCTCAGTTGACATAATCAAACCAATATTTACTTATTAGGTCAATACTTCATTAAAAAAAAATCTGTATCATTATTTTTATGTTGGGATTAGAAGAAGGAGGAATGCAGTCAGCTGGCAACATTTCAATTGAAAAATGTGTCTGTTAGTCGTGCCATTAAGGAGAGATGCTGCTGCTTTCCTGACACTTCTTGAGCTGGATGAGCTGGAAAAGGAGAAAACTGAGACTTTGGGGCTTGCCAGGCTGCAGAGCCATCTTCGTTAGTTTTTGATTAGAGACTGGAATTCTGGGGGCTGCTGCCAGATGTCACTAGAAATGACCGCTTTATTTCACTGACCTCATTCTTTGAGTGGAGAAGGCAATGGCAACCCACTCCAGTACTCTTGCCTGGAAAATCCCATAGATGGAGGAGCCTGGTGGGTTGCAGTCCATGGGGTCGCTGAGAGTCGGACACGACTGAGCGACTTCACTTTCACTTTTCACTTTCATGCACTGGAGAAGGAAATGGCAACCCACTCCAGTATTCTTGCCTGGAGAATCCCAGGGACAGAGGAGCCTGGTGGGCTGCTGTCTATGGCTTAATATTAGTCATCTTGATTTAATGTATTTGATTCAAATGAAAATACTTATTCTCCTGGGCTAATTCTTGATCCAGATGAAAAATAAAACTGATGTGCAATGAAAGAGAGAAAAAGAGAGAGAGAAAATTGCACCCCCATGAGGCTCTTGTATAATGTAAATGCAAGCATGATTAAAACCTTTTTTCCCTTTGTTTTCCACAGAAAGAAAACAGTGGAATGAAAATCAAACTGACCCCATCAGACTCCCTGGTCACAGAAATGATAATCTGATGGTAACCAGGCTGCATCACTTTCCCTGGGGGTCAGTGTTTAGGAGACTGAGAGCTGGATGATTTGAAGGACCCTAGACTAAAGCAAGCACAGATTTGGATTGTCCTCTTTGGGGGCTCAGATCCACTGCTCTGGACTGGACATTGCAGAACAGACAATGACATTATTAACACCTCAAAGACAAGACACTATTCTGTGGCTTCACTTGAAGTCTTTTTTTTCTGTAGGAATGAGATTTTTGTTACATTCCCGAGCCCAGGCCACAGCTCTTTTATTGAGGAAAAATATGATTTAAATACAGTGAGGCAAATTGATAAGTCAGAGTCTGTCCCCAAAAACACATCATCTGGAAAATTATCCTGAACTATTATCCAAAGCTGTTTCTACAATCTTAACATACGTAGAGAACTTACCAAGTTAAACATCAGGGGTGACGAATGGGTTCTATCAATTGGATTTAATCAACAAGCCCTTTTTTTTTTTTTTTAGCTGAGAAGAGAGCTGATATCAACAATAACATAAAAAGAGGGAAAAGTAACTCTTAGTTCTCTGAAAAATGTATGTTTTGGAGTACCTATTATGTGTTTTTCATTCAGAATAAAAAGATGAACAGATTAAAGTTTTTGTCTACAAGTCGCTTATGGTCTTTTGAGAAAAAGACTAGTAAGCCGACCTGTGAAACTACTCGAATCAATGCATTCTCAAAAGGCTAAAGATGCAGAGAGGAGAGTGCACCGTAGTCTTCTTGTGTGCAGGGAGTTTTCTAGAATCTTCTCAGAAGCGTGGTATGGCAGGATAGAAGGTGAGAGGCAGGTTTTCTCAGAGGTCAGTAAATGCCCAAACAAAAGAGATGGAGTGGATTTCAGAGAAAAGCAAAGAGTTTGGTCTGCTGGAATTCTGGAGGCTAATGATGGAGAGAAAGATGAAACTGAATAAAGATACTGAGCGACCACATCATAACAAGCCTCTCCTGGCTATTCAAAGCTCAATTCTTCCTTTCCAAAGGAACATAACAAAGATACATATACATGTGGAGACACTGGTCTGCCTACTAAGTACTTCTTGAGCCCGTGGCTTCTTCCTACTTCATTCAAAGAGCTTAGATTGATACAAGAAGGCAGAAAGAAAAGGAGAGCTATACCCAGATTCCCCTTCCCTTCTCTTCTGAATGGTCCCCCCTGAGAACTAATCCTGGAATGGCCTTTTAATGCTCTGATTTTTACACAGCACTTCAATATCCATCAGCCGTGACTGGGAAGAGGGAGGGATGGCATCTTAGGAGCAAATACCCTTAAGAATGTGAATCCACATAAGGAACAGCTCAGAAGGACCATCGTTTAGATTTGGTGAAGAAGAGTAACACAGAAGTGGCAGCTTTCCAGGTGGTGCTAGTGGTAAAGTACCTGCCTGCCAGTGCAGAAGGTGTAAGACGTGGGTTTGATTCATGGCTCGGGAAGATCCCTTGGAGAAGGAAATGGCAACCCACTCCAGTATTGTTGCCTGGAGAATCACATGGACAGAGGAGCCAGTCTATAAGGGTCAGAAAGAGTCAGACACGACTGAACGGACTTAGCATGCTCCACAGCTTTCCACAGGCTGTGCAAAAAGGCCTGGGAGAGTCTCTTATTATTCATACCACCATCTCCTTCCCCTGCTTCGGTGTTTCATCATTCGGGGATTGCAGATAAAGTAAGTTTTTTGTTTCATTTTCCCAGTTGTTCCCTTACTGCCACTGGGGAGGCAGATCGAGCCAGAAGGAGGGCTTCTTCTTCTGCCTCCTTCCTCTCCACCATCAGGCCCTGCTATTCTCTTTAAAGGAAAAACAAAAAAAGACTTCTTTGACGAGGTCCTTGTCTTGTATCTCTCTGGCACAGGACAAGTAAACCCTCTATTTTTCTAGCAGATTAATGAAAAGGAAGCCTTGTGTTCAGCAGGTGTCCATGATTGGAGGCTGGTTCCCGAATGTGCTTATGCACATTTTCCCTGTGCTGGTGGGGCTGCCTGCTGGCCTATATTCTGCTTTTATCACTAGTTTCCTTTTGCTTTTAGCTCCTTCATTTGGCCTTATCTGTCTATTTTAGCTGTTATCTACTCCCCCTGGATCTCTAGTATAGATTGCAAATTATATTTGTGATGAAGAGAGTTTTCATTTTGATGGTTTTGATTTTATTTCACAGCAGAACTAAAGCAAAATAGGTTTTACTCTCTCCCCACCATCCCCGAGTTTTTGGATTATTGATTCAAACTAATTTCAGAAGTAACCTATTTGGTATGATCCAGCCACATCACACATTCTAGCTTATCAGGATTCAAGTCTCATTACTAAATGCAATAAAAATGTTCAAATATATCCAAACAGAGTTAGGTTTTGAATTTAGATGAAAACCTTATGGTATCAGTCAAATATACATGATATATGTAACTTAAATTCTGAGCTGTTTCAGTTTCTTTAAGAAAAAAAAATAAAGGATCAAGTTGGTTTTTACTGGCCTATTCTTGAAGTGAGGTTTATAAGCCCTGTAATTGCATTACTCATGTTTACATCATGAAGTGGAAGGACATAGTTTTCTGAACAAAGGCATTGCATCCATGATCTAGAATTATTTAGTAGGTTTCAATAAGCATAGAATATTTCCAGGGTTTCACATGGTTTCACATCATTTCTCTTTATATGTGAGGTGGGGTTAATCATGTGTTAATATTCAATGAAAATTCACTGGTGGAAAGAAATCTTTACCAATTAATGACTAAGCTAACGATTTCCTAATCTCTACTGTGAATACAAGGAAGCTATGGTAAAAGTGCACAGTTAGGCTTACGGGAGAACCTGTAATACTCTGAAGACAAGTTAATTGTATCTTACATATGCCTACATTTCACTAACCACTTGATATTGATGTTTTGAGCTTTTGATATATGGATAACCTTTTCAAAAGCATTTCATCTTTAATTACTTTAGAAAATTTTCTTTTGTTCATTCACCAAGGGTATAAATCCTAATCTTAAAGCATTTTTTGTTTCTTTGAATACAGTAAAAACTTAGAATTTAATCAATTTAATTCAAGGATTAATGCCTTTATTTTTAGGTTTTAATAAAGGTTTTGGGGGATTTGATAGTGATATTACTATATAATGATGATTTTGGTAACTGAGAATAACTACACTAATAAGCTTAACATGGGGACTCTAGGTCATAGTATATCTTAACTTTTCCTTTTGGCTTATGCAAGTACAACAGAGAGAGACTTACAAATACTGCAAGGAACAGAGGGTTGACTTAAGGACGAGGCTATTTTCCAGATATAACTGAGAGCCAGGAAAATAGGGTGCTGCTTGCACTGGTTCAGAAGCTCAATGATGGCAGAATCAGTCTCTCTATACATTTCTTGGTTTTTTCTTCATATGTCAACTCAAGTTGCAAAAATGCCCACTGTACTTCTGTCCATCACAATGGTATTTATATTTTATGCAGGAAGGGAGTGGCTGAATCACAATGGTATTTATATTTTATGCAGGGAAGGAGTGGCTGAAGGGTCATACCATCTGAGTATTTTTATTTTAAAAATGTATCTTAACCTCCCTGCATCCAGATATTTCTACTTTTACATCTTTATTGGCCATACCTAGGTCTCAAGTATCCACTGAAATTAACTTGGAAGGAGTTGTGTGGGTAGGCACCAGAATACGGTACCAACAGTGTCTCTCAAAGAATGCTCTGAGCACAAGCACAGTGGTATGATTTACTGATTTATTTTTAATAATGTATTAAACAAAAGTTATATGATAGAAAAGACAGTAGGAGTCATCTAGCTGGTTTTCCTATGTTTTTCCCCCTTAATGTACAATTTTTTTCTATAATGTCACAGTTTCCTGTGATGGTTCTTTGGTATCTGGGTTGAGCTTAATTAAATATTCAATAAATGAAGAATAGAAACCAACATAAGTTGTGCCACATGGTACAATGTGACATGGTGTGACTATTAAGTCAGCAACTGCTGTATGCCAAAGAATGCTGCACAACAAACAATAAACACTCAGTGGATTAAGATGATAATCGCTATTCTCCAGTATCTATGGGCAGATGATTGGCCTGGACTACCCTGGAACCTCTGCTGTGCTCCAACTCTTATCCTTCTGGGGGAGCTAACAGGCAATCCCAGGCATGTTCGTCCAGGATAAATGCTGTATGTGACAGAGCAAGCCCGCAGTGAAAGCTTGCTTCAAGCCTTTGCTCCTGCTATGCCTTCCAACACGCTGCTGCTGTTTAGTGGCTTCAGTCATATCTAACTCTCTGAGACCCTCTGAACCACAGCCTGCCAGGCTCCTCTGTCCATAGGATTCTTCAGGTAAGAGAACTTGAGTGGGTTGCCATGTTCTCCTCCAGGGGATCTTCCCGACCCAGAGATCGAACCAGGGTCTCCTGCATTGTAGGCAGAGTCTTTACTGCTGAGCTGCCAGGAAAGCCCCACCTCCCAACATAACACTGACCAAAGTAAGCCCCACAACCAAGTACAGTACCAAGAAGGCTGGAAAATAAATCTGACCAAGGGTGAACATTTTTGAAAATTAACCTAGTCTGCCACAATCTTTATACCAGCTTTGGACATGATGACTGAAAAATAATAATTACTCTAGTGTATCTAAAATTACATAGCACTATCTTCACCACATGCTTGAAAACAATGATATAGAGATGGGCACATATTTTAACCTTGTACTCTTAATACATATATCTTTTAAATAATATATATTGATAATAATATATATAATTATATATATCTTTATTATACATATATATATTAAATACTGTGGGAGAAAAAGAAAACTTGCTCTTGTACGTCAAGAAAAATTAACAGTGGAAACCTGCCAAACTGATATACACTGACTTCAATGAGTCCCTTTTAAGGGAAATGCCTCTAGAAATGCTGCTTTTGAAAGTAAAAGTGAAAGTGTTAGTCACTCAGTCATGTCCGACTCTTTGTGACCCCATGGACGCTTCTCCAGGCTCCTCTGTCCATGGGATTTTCCAGGCAAGCATACTGGAGTGGGTTACCATTTCCTTCTCAGAGGATCTTTCTGACCCAGGGGTCAAACTAGGATCTCCTTCATTACAGGCAGATTCTTTACCATCTGAGCCACCAGAAAGCTAGAAATGCTACTTTTAAGGCAGTTGCACACTTACAAATCTTTATGGAGGAAAAATGTGCTGGGAAAATATAAATGTGCAAATGTCAGGAGGAGTCCCTGCTTTTCCCAAGGTAGGGCACATGTCTAGGGAGGGGATGGCCCCCAAACCTTGTGCTTGCTCTGCTGACAAGACCTATGATACCCTGTGGTCCTTTCATTAGGAGCTTTGTCCTTGTGCGCTACAATTCTTGCTCTCCTGTGTCATCAGCCTTGTGCACAGCCTGTGCCCATCACTGCAGCTACAGTGACCACTGAGCACCTGGTCCACAGCCTCCTCATTGTCCCCTCCCACAGAGCAGAGCTTGGTAGCACATTTCAGGCCATACAAATAGAGGGATAACAGTAAGAATAAAAATATAGGTAACATTTATCCAACACTTCTGGCACCTTACTACATGGAATAAATGGTATTGTTTCACACTTATAACAGACAAAGGAATAGCCGCTTTGAACATTCGAACAACTTGCCTAAGACCCTATGTGTGTGTGTGCTTAGTCACTCAGTCATCATCAGCTCTTTTTGACTCTATGCACTGTAGCCCACCAGGGTCTCTGTCCATGGGATTTCCCAGGCAAGACTACTCAAGTGGGTTGCCATTCCCTTCTCCAAGGGATTTTCCTGACCCAAGGGTTGAACACAGGTCTCCTGCATTGCAGGCAGATTCTTTACCATCTGAGTCACCAGGGAAGCCTTCCTAAGACCCTACAGCAGGTTTTATCTACTTAAAAACTAAAGAGAGTCTATAGTTTTTAAGTTCAATATATAAATAAAAGATAATTAATGTGCTTGACTGTGTATTGAATAGAACTGAGGATTAGCACTGAGGATGAGGGACATGTTCTTTATTACAAATGGATTAACCACCTTTTGTACATAATTGCACCTACAAAACACAAATACAAGGGGAAAATATCATTGACCTTTGTGGTGCTTTGAGAGAAAGAGGAATGGCAGTGGAGAGGTCTAAACTGTGATCCTGAAAGAAGATGAACAATTTTAGAAAGGAAATGTAGCCCAGAAACACTTTGAAAAGGCTGCAATGCAAATTCACGGTATAGGTTCTTATACTCCTTTGAGGAAGAGGTAGACTCTGAAAGATGATAGGATTGACCTGTAGAATTATGATAGAAAGAGTTCATCACATTAAACTACTTCTGTAAGTGGAAGAGAGACAGAACTCCGTGTTCTAAAGGATGGATGTGCACAGTGAACTGAGTGAATATCATCCATAAAGTCAAGAGGAGCTGAGCTGGTTGAATGGATAGGGCACATATTAAATTGATAGTGATTAATTAGTTTTATGTCACGTTGGTGCTTTTAGACTTGTTCATGGTGTGGTTTTCAATTATTTTAGTATTATTGGAAGAGCCAAGATTAGACCGTAGTTATTAGAATTAGATGAGTTACCTTATTTGCAGAGTAGGATAACCTTTGCTATTTTCCTTACACGTGACAAGTGCCATTTGCGAAGAAAAGAAAATGAGGCAGTGTGAATATCTACAAAGGCTTAGAGTAGGCTAGATATTGTTTTTAAATAGAATCAGATACACCATATGCCCAAGATTCAAAAAGATATTTGGACAGATTGTTTGAATTCTTATTGTCACTTAACTGTCAGTTTTCAGTCAATCACAGTAACATGCAAAAACACAAGAGGGAACTGGACTCCTCAACTTCTGAGAAACACTTAGAAAATGAAAATATTCTGAAATCCTCATGTTTAATTCAGAAAATATTTTTCCTGGGATGTCATACAAGAGAACATGCTTGCTGATCTATCTATGTACCTATCTAGAGACTTTTAATGAAACTCTGAATTAAGTATGATTTTTTGCAAACCACAGAAATCAAAGGGAGCACAAAGCTGATTGCTGAATTTGTTGCAAAGTTTTATTCTATTGCATTGTTAGACAAGAAAGGGGTTCAGAAAGCTCAACAGTCCTTTAGATGTTATTAGCAGATGTGGCAACATAATAACATAGTCTCTATAGGCAGAAGGTCCAAGTGATTCTGTGTGTGCCTGCGCATGTGTGTGCATGTATGTGTGTGTGAAAGAGAGAGAGATGAGAGATATCTGCAGAGTGACTACAATAAAAATTCTTCTTTCATATTAAACTCCTGGTGAGGGACAATTCAACTTTCTACTAAGAATTCTAACCCCTTCTGGACACTAGTTCTTCTAATTGACCTATTCTGTATTGTATATTCAAACTGTTTCCCCTTTAGAATGTAAACAAAGAACAAAATTTCTTATTTTAGAGAAAACTAAAGACCTGTCATTGACCTCATGACTTGTATCTCCCTTCTTTTTAGAGCCACTTTTCCGGAAAGAATATTCTCTGCTTCCATGTTTTCATCCAGTGAAAACTGAGTATATGTTCCAGTTAATGTCATTGTTGATATTTAAATCTGTGGCTCAGACGATAAAGCGTCAGCCTGCAGTAGGGGAGACCCGGGTTCGATCCCTGGGTCGGGAAGAGCCTCTGGAGAAGGAAATGGTAACCCACTCCAGTTCCCTTGCCTGGAGAATCCCATGGATGGAGGAGCCTGGTATGCTACATTCCATGTGCTCACAGAGTCGGACACGACTGAGCGACTTCACTTTCTTTTTAGCGTCATATATAATTTACTTACTGTGTTTATTGTCTGCTTTTCTTTTGTTTCAATGTAAGCTCCAAGAGAGAAGCTGTCTTTATTTGTTTTGTTCACTGATGTATCCCCAGATTTTAGAATGGTAGCTGACACTTATGGTACTCAAACCAAATCTACTGAATAAGTTAATGATAAGGGGGGTATGCCTGTTTAAACTGTTGATGCTGCTATTATATCCCTTTTCCATCTGATGCCTTCTGAGTGGCAAATGTCTAACAATTAGTTCTTTCTCTCCTGAAGTGCTTTGGAAGGTTTTTATAGATCTCAGTGTCAGAAGACTCTGAAATACTGAGAAAGGTAAGAAACACGTCTTTGAGTCAGACTTTGGAAGAAAGTTATATACAAATAGACCCATTATACCTCTTGTTACTGTGGTAAGTCACTGAAATTTTGGAATTTTTCTTGGAGCCCTTAGGCCAACTTAGACATGAAAATTGTTACCTCAAAGTGAAATATTAATGTAAAAAAAAAAGCCTTAAGATTCATGCATTAGCTTAGCATTAGGCAGCAAAAACAGAGTTGGAAAAAGTTGGAAAGATGGCAACTCATGCCTTGCAATGGCAAAACATTTCATAATACTATCACCTATCATAAATAAGAAGATGGACTATGTATTCTCTGAGCCTGTATCTCTAGATTAGGATCTCTCAGAAGAAGTACAATTGACATTTTAAATTTATTTATTTATTTCTGGCTGTGCTCTTGAGAAAACTATATGCAGGTAAGGAAGCAACAGTTAGAACTGGACATGGAACAATAGACTGGTTCCAAATAGGAAAAGGAATACAGCAAGGCTGTATATTGTCACCCTGCTTATTTAACTTATATGCAGAGTACATCATGAGAAAGGCTGGGCTGGAAGAAGCACAAGCTGGAATCAAGATTTCCGGGAGAAATATCAATAACCTCAGATATGCAGATGACACCACCCTTATGGCAGAAAGTGAAGACGAACTAAAGAGCCTCTTGATGAATGTGAAAGAAGAAAGTGAAAAAGTTGGCTTAAAGCTCAACATTCAGAAAATGAAGATCATGGCATCTGGTCCCATCACTTCATGGGAAATAGATGGGGAAACCGTGGAAACAGTGTCACTTTTTTGGGGGGGCTCCCAAATCACTGCAGATGGTGATTGCAGCCATGAAATTAAAAGACACTTACTCCTTGGAAGAAAAGTTATGACCAACCTAGATAGCATATTCAAAAGCAGAGACATTACTTTGCCAACAAAGATCTGTCTAGTCAAGGTTATGGTTTTTTTCAGTGGTCATGTATGGATGTGAGAGTTGGACTGTGAAGAAAGCTGAGTGCCAAAGAATTGATACTTTTGAACTGTGATGTTGGAAAAGACTCTTGAGAGTCCCTTGAACTCCAAGGAGATCCAACCAGTCCATTCTGAAGGAGATCAGCCCTGGGTATTCTTTGGAAGGACTGATGCTAAAGCTGAAACTCCAGTACTTTGGCCACCTCATGAGAAGAGTTGACTCATTGGAAAAGACTCTGATGCTGGGAGGGATTGGGGGCAGGAGGAGAAGGGGACGACTGAGGATGAGATGGCTGGATGGCATCACCGACTTGATGGACGTGAGTTTGAGTAAACTCCGGGAGTTGGTGATGGACAGGGAGGCCTGGCGTGCTGCAATTCATGGGGTTGCAAAGAGTCGGACACGACTGAGCGACTGAACTGAACTGTGCTGGGTCTATTGCTGCGTGGGTTTTTCTCCAGTTGTGGCAAGTGGGAGATACCCTCTAGTTATGGTATAAAGGCTCTCATTGTGATACCTTCTCTTCTCTCTGGAGCTCTTGCTCTAGAGCACGGGCTGTAGAGCAAAGGGGCTTCAGTAGTTTGGCACGTGGGCACAGTGGTTGTAGCTCCCGAGCTCTGGAGCACAGGCTCAGTAGTTGTGGCGCATGAGCTTCGTTGCTCCGCAGCATATGGGATCTTCCCAGGTCAGAGATGGAAACTGTGTCTCATGCATTATTGGCAAGTGAGTTCTTTATCACTGAGCCACCAAAGAAGCACAATTGATATTTTAGACCAGATAATTCTTTCTTGTGTGAGGCTGTCTGTGAATTGTGATATGTTTAGCAGCATCTCTGCTAGATGCCTTTGCACTTTCCTAGTCACACCAATATAATATGTTTTGAAACACTGTAACAATGCCTGCCCCCTGGGGGGATAAATTGTTATCAGTTGAGAACTACTGCTTTAGAAAAAGTAATGGAAAATAATAAGATTGTTTATATTGGCCACTATTGCCTGCCTTTAACTAAGCATTAAAATAGATCAAACTCAAGGAAGAATTGACTGATTTAGAAGCAGAAATAAGAGGGAATAGAGAAAGGATATATTTGGCGGTTTCCAAAACTAGGAAAAGGTGAATCGTTCCTAGACTTCAGACAGTAAGAGATAAGTTTGAAACACACTTTGAGCATGAAAGTCTCAGTAAAACTTCTCAGAGAACAAAGAGATTCAATCTACAAAAGAGATCAGATAGAGTGTGATCTTCCCACCTCTAGTTTCAGATAGCCTAAAGGTATTCATCATTATACTAAGAGAGGGGCAGGGAGCTAGAAGAAAATAAATCAATTTGATTTTCAGAATTATGTTTAAGCACAAATTTTGCTTATGCTTACTGGCACTTGAAGTTGATTAAAAGTGAATAGATCAGACATCTACTAAGTTTTTTGGGGGGTTCTGGCTTTATGAAGATTATATTTTAGTGGAAGAAAGTGGATAATTAGTTATCAAATAGTAACTAAATAATAAATTATTATTAAAATAATAAGCCAATATTAAATACCATTTTACATCCTTTTGTTTGGCAAATATGAAAATGTCTCATAAAACCATTAGAGATGATGAAAGCTGGAAGAATATCTTAAACATAACTGATAGGAGTGTAAATGACAAGAAAATTTGTTTTTTTGTGTTGTAAAGTTGTACATAGCCTAAGACCCTTGCTAGCAAGTCTGTTTCTAGGTACATACTGGAGAGAAACTCTTCCATATTTGTACCAGGCGATACATACAGAAATATGTCTAGCAATATTGTTAACATTAGTAAAAAATCAGAACCTATGATAGACTGGAAAGAAAGGAAAACTGATATATTTACACTATAATATTACATAGTATAGGAAACAAACATCTAAAGATACCTATAACAATATAAGAAGTATATTATTATAAGTATACTTATAGTATAAGAAGTGGGCCACAGAAGTTTACATTGAGCATAAAGACCTTTTTAAAAATTAAAAACAGTTTTAATTTAAAAAAAATCATTGCTTAAGTCTATATATGTGTGCATGTATATGTATGTTTAGACAAGAAAAACAGAATTTAGGATAGTGGTTAACTGCCTCTGATTGAGACAAGAGGATGGATAGAGAAAGAGCATATTTGTAGAAATTAATTTTAATGTTTTAAATCTAGAAGTTAGATGTTAGATTTAGAGATGTTCATTATATCATTGGAAGGACTGATGCTGAAGCTGAAGCTCCAATATTTTGGCCACCTGAGGCAAAGAGCTGACTCATTGGAAAAGGCCCTGACACTGGGAAAGATTGACAGCAGGAGGAGAAAGGGAAGACAAAGAATAAGATGGTTAGCTAGCATCATTGACTCAACAGACATGAGTTTGAGCAAACTCCAGAAGACAGGAAAGGACAGGGAAGCCTGGCGTGCTGCAGTCCTTGGGGCTGTAAAGTTGGATATGACTTCGCAATTGAACAACATCATATCTTGAATGAATAAATGAATGAATAGAAACCTACTCAGAGTTGATTAAATTGAATTGTCAAAAACCCGCAAGTCAAACTAAAACAGACTGCTGGCTCCCAAGCTCTTTCCAGCAGAAAGCAGGTTGTGCCCAGAGAAGGCACACTCCCCACCATTCATTTTGGATATAACCAAGAAGAATGCCAGGCAAGGAAGAATGATGATAGTGATGGACACAGAAGAAGTTAGAGCCAGGAACAATGGAGGATCACAGACAAGAATGTCCAGATGGTGGAATCACTAATTGAAGATGGATTTCTTACTGGATTTTCATATAAAAAATTCCATTTCACATAAAAACATACTGATATTAGACACATACACACGTACATGTACGCATGTAAACACTGGCACATACATACTGACTTGTGTCCTTCTATACCTATGAATTTTAAATTTAGCAACTGTCAAAGATAATAACAATTATTCTTTTTTTTCCCTTTTTTTAAAAAAATAAAACTTTATGTATTCGGCTGTGCTGGGCCTTAATGGTGGCATGTGTGATCTGTAGGTACAGCACATAAACTGTTAGTAAGGCATGCAGGATCCAGTTCCCTGACCAGAGATGGAACCCAGGCCCCCTGCATTGGGAGTGTGGAATCGTAGCCACTGGACCACCAGGAAGTGCCAGTAACCATGATTCTTAAGAGTATGGGCACATAGCCCTACACAGATGGTTTCAGTGGTCATGGATTACACCTTTAAGTTCAGTCATGATGCCATTTGTTAGTCTGTGGCCTGTTTGTTCTGTTTAAAGCAGTTTTATTGTCAATTTAATTCTGATGAAAAGAAGAAAACTAAGATGAAAATAGTTTTGAAAAAGTTTTGAGAATAGAAACAAGACAAATCATTACCACCAATGCTTACAGTTTTTGTGAAGTGTAATTTTACAGGCATGTTTGCTGCTGCTGCTAAGTCGCTTCAGTCGTGTCCAACTCTGTGCGACCTCATAGACGGCAGCCCACCAGGCTCCCCTATGTCTGGGATTCTCCAGGCAAGAACACTGGAGCAGGTTGCCATTTCCTTCTCCAATGCATGAAGGTGAAAAGAGAAAGTGAAGTCACTCAGTCGTGTCTGACTCTTAGCCATCCCATGGACTGCAGCCCACCAGGCTCCTCCATCCATGGGATTTTCCAGGCAAGAGTACTGAAGTGGAGTGCCATTGCCTTCTCCATGTTTAAATGGTGGTAATTTGTATAATGCTGCTTTATTTCAGTGTGTGTTCATAAAATCCAATGGATACATGCACACTGAATAAAATGAAATCATATAAATATATAGAAGTTAAGATACCTCTCTTCCCAACTTCTCTTAAAGCCTAATGTTTCTTATTTAAGTCAATGTCAAATATCCTGTATTACTCTCATTATTTCTTCAGGTTCATAAAAACATAGTAAGACAATTGAAGAAATGAGTCGGAGAGAGCATGCATGAGAAAGATTTCTGGTGTTTCGTTTTCTGCTTTGTTACTTTTGTCTGTTTGTGTTTTGACAGAGTGGTGGCTGGGCTGATAGTTTTAGACTTGTTCCTGCGCTGCTCACACATTCTTCAGTTTTATGCTCAGTGGCCTGGGAGGCTGATCTGTGCTAATTACACTGATTGCTTTTCTAGGGTTTGGCTTGTGAGAGGCATTGGAAGACTATCAGAAGAAGAGAGAGAGGTTACGCCCCTCTGTTCCCCTTCTTCCAGCCTGTAGTCCATTGCTGCCAGGCTGGGTAAGGTTGTTTCCCTGGTTTCTACCTTTTACAAGGAAGAGTTGGCAGTGGCTTACTATTGTTGCTGGCCCAGGTGCCTTAGCATCTTTTGCCGGCTCCCTTACCCCTGCTGCACCTGGTCCCTCACTCCATGCTCATCATTCAGGTCTCACCAGTATGCTCTTGCTTATGTGGTCCCTGGCTAATACGTGTAAACACGATATCCTGGGCCACCTTTTTTCCCACTTAACCTATCAGGGACATCTTTCTAGCTTTGTTAATATTTGTCTTCTCTGTGTTATTCTGGTTATTCTTTCAAACATTTCTAAATTGTCTGGTTTTGGAAATGTCAGTTTTAAACAGCATATCTTAATCTGACACTCTTTAATTTTTCATTGGAGCACTTAGTCAATTTACATTTCATTTTTGAAATCGACTTCATTGAGGTATGGTGGTGGTGGTGGTGGTGGTGATTTAATCACTAAGTCGTGTCCGACTCTTGTGACCCCATGGACTATAGCCTGCCAGGCTCCTCTGTCCATGGGATTTTCCAGGCAAGAATACTGGAGTGGGTTGCCATTTCCTTCTCCATCATTGAGGTATAATTGATAATAAATAAAGTGGACATATTTTAAGTATCTAGTTCAACAAGAGCACACACCCATTTAATCACCACTGCAATCAGGATAAATCATTTCCATCATCTCCAAAGATTCCTTTGTGCCCCTGCTTGGTCAGTCTTCACCCTGCTCCCAACCCAAACCCAGGAAACCACTGACCCATCAGCTTTCTCTCGCTGTATATTAGATTCGCCTTTCCTTGTATTTAGTATAAGTGAGATCATGTATAGTATTCTCTTTTACGTCTGGTTTGTTTTTGTTTGGCATAATGCTTTTGAGATTCATTCATATTTGAAGATGTTTTAGCAGTTCATTACTTTTATGGTAAGATTCCATTTTATAGATAGACTTTGATTTATTTTTCTTTTCACCTACTGATGAAAAGCTAGGTTGCATTCAGTTTGGGCTAACAGGAATAAACCTCTTGTCTGACAGGAAGATCCAGCTACCAATAGCAGGTGAGGAGGATTCCCGCCACATGAGGACAGCAGAGATGTAACCCTGCCAGCTGCCAGAAGTAGGAGTCCACAAACCTGACCAGATGCATAACTTTTTTAGCATCACCCAGGAGGATTTTCATCCCAGACACTAGCTGGGATATGGTTCGCTCACAGAAATGAGAAGAGAGGCAATATGATCAGCAACTGTAGTGTGCAGTGGTCTCCCATGGCCATTGGGTCCTTCCTGACAGCTGAATGCAGTCAAAGACCGGTGTCCTTCCTCATGGGATAGATACGCTATGGGGTTGGCCAGAAGCCGTATGAGGCACATGCCTGAATAGCACAAGGAAGTTCACTGCACACTCCAAGTAAGGGAAAGCTTTCTCCTAACAGTGGCTTCCCTGGTGGCTCAGAGGGTAAAGCATCTGCCTGCAGTGTGGGAAGACCCGGGTTCAATCCCTGCATCGGGAAGATCCCCTGGAGAAGGAAATGGCAACCCACTCCAGTACTCTTGCCTGGAAAATTCCATGGACAGAGGAGCCTGGTAGGATATAGTCCATGGGGTCTCGAAGAGTTGGACACGACTGAGCGACTTCACTTTCTCCTAATAAGGAAGAAGAATCCAGGGCAGAGCAGCACCTGGCAGGCCCAGGTCACTGATTTGGGCAATCGACAAGAAAGGCAACGGGTGGGGAATGGCTGCCTCCCCAGTACTGCCTCTGAACATTCTTGTGCAAGTCTTTGTGTGGACATATGCTTTATCCTCAGTATATACCTTGGAAAGCTGCTGCCTCATATGCTAAGCGTATATTCAACACCATCTGAACCTGCCAAATTGTTTTCCAAAGTATAGGTGTCATACTGTTAACATTTCTACCAAAAGTGTCTGAGGAGTCTAGTTCCACTTCCTTATTGTCAGTGTTGTAAATTTTAGTCATTCTTCTGTGTGTGTGTAATTGTACCTAATTACAGTTTTATTTGCTTTTGTATGAGCGTGTCCTAAGTTGCTTCAGTTGCATGAAACTATGCAACCCTATGGACTGTAGCCCGCCAGGCTCCTCTGTCCATGGGGATTCTCCAGGCGAGAATACTGGAGTGGGTTGCCATGCCCTACTCCGGGGGATCTTCCTGACCCAGGGATCAAACCCATGTCTCTTATATCTCCTGCATTGGCAGATGGGTTCTTTACTGTGAGCACCAACTGGGAAGCCCAGTTTGCTTTTGCCTAAGATTAATAATGTTAGTCATCCTTTGGTGTTTTTATCGGCTTTTCATATATCTTATTTTGTATAGCATCTGTTCAAATCTCCTGTTCATTTTAGGTGGATTTTTTAAATTATTAAATTATAAGAAGCATAGCATACTTAGAGCCAAGATCGTTGTCATACATATGTTTAGCAGATATATTTTTCTTGCCTAATTTTTGCCTTTTCATTTCCTTAAGGGGACTTTTAAAGAACAGCACTTTCAAATTTGATGATTCCATTAAATTTTTTTTTCTTTTATAGTTCATACTTTTAAAATATCCAGTTAAAATGTATTTCTTCCCTATGATAGCATATTGTTTCTTCTACATTTTCTTTTAGAAGTACTATAATTTATCTTTTCATTTAATTCAATGCTCTGAGAGTGACGGTCGCTCAGCCACATTCGACTCTGCGACCCCATAGACTATACAGTCCATGGAATTCTCCAGGCCAGAATACTGGAGCGGATAGCCTTTCCCTTCTCCAGGTGATCTTCCTAACCTAGGGATTGAATCCAGATCACTTGCATTGCAGGCGTATTCTTTACCAGCTGAGCCACAAGGGAAACCCAAGAATACTGAAGTATGTAGCCTATCCCTTCTCCAGTGGATCTTCCTGACCCAGGAATTGAACTAGGGTCTCCAGTATTGCAGGCAGATTCTTTACCACCTGAGCTATCAATGCTCTACTTTGAGTTTATTATGTGAATAGGATGAGGTAAAATTTATTTTTTTGTGTGTGTGGATATATGCTTGATCCAGCACCATATGTTAAAAAGACTTTCATTTCCTCATGGAATTACTTTAGCGTCTTTGTCAAAAAATCGTCTCCATATTGAGCCCTAAAATGCCTGTAGACCTGGCCAACATCTAGCTAACAGTCTTCTAAGAGGCCATTGTAAGCCAGAAACACTCAGCTAAGCTTCTTTTGAATTCCTGACCCAGAAAAATTGTGAAATAGTGTTTTTTCCACACTTTAAATTTGGGGAAATTTGTTATGCAGTGATAGACACCTAATATACTAACCTAAGAAAATAAATGGATAAGTGTTTCCTCATTTTCTGTTTTCTAAAAGAGTTTTCATAGGATTAAATAACTGATAGAATTCACTGGTGAAGTCATTGGGCCTAGAATGTTCTTAATATAAAGGTTTTTAACAGCAAATTCAATTCATTTAATATATATAGCATTACCCAGGCTTTCTATTTTTTTCATGAATCAGACTTGGTAATTTGTGTCATGTAAAAAATTGGTGTACTTTAAATTTCCTGATACATTGACAAAAATTTATTCATAATATTTCTTTATTACTCATTTAATATATGTAGCTTCTATATTGATGATATTATTTATAAGAAGAGAAATCGGAGAGTTGGCTAAACATTCCTCTTTCCACCATGTGAGGACATAGTGAGAGGAGGCTGTCTCCAAGCTTGGAAGAATGTTCCTACCAGGAAACAAACATGTCCATGGTGGAACCCTGACCTCAGACTTCCCAGTCCCTACAGCTGTGAAAAATAATCTCTCATTCTTTAAAGGAACTAGTTTATGATATTCTGTTATGGCAGCCCAAGCTAACTACACAGATTTCAGAATAATTGTGAAAGCCAATTCATTTTAATAGATCTCTTTATCTCTCTTTCTCTGTGTGTCTCTATCTTCCTCTCTCTATATATACATATATGTACATACCTTATGTATTTTTAGTTCTATTTCTCTGGAGAACTCCAATTTATACAGATTTTGGTACTGAGAAGTAGGGTACTGTAGTAACAAATATCTAAACATGTAGAAGTGGCTTTGGAACTGGGTAATGGGTAGAGGCTGGAAGAGTTTTTCAGTGTGTGTTATGGATGTTAATAGTGATTCTGGTGTGAATTCTGAAAGAAACAAGGAGAGTTGGAGAAAAATCTCCACCTTATTAGAGAATACATAACCTATTGCAAACAGAATGTCGATAGGAATATGGAATTTAGAAGTCATTTTAGTGAAGTCTTAGACTGGTGGCCTGCAGTCCATAGGGTTGCAAAGAGTTAGACATGACTTGAAGCAAATTAGCATGCAGATTTTCACTTTAGGCTTTAGAGTTGATGCTAGAATGAATTGACTTTGGGGCCTGTTGGGAAATGAGGAACACATTATTGGAAACTGGAAGAAAGGCAATTCTTGTTATAAAGTGACAGAGAATTGGAAAATTTTCAGCTTGTCCGTGTTGCAAGAAGTGATAAAGCATGCTTGAAAAAGGACAAGAAGCTTCTGGATGAACTATCACTTGATAAAAAGATTACATACAAGGTTTTATGAATATAGACATTTCCAGTTTGAACTGAAGAGGATGGAGGATTCATCCTGATGAAATAAAGAAAAGCTTATTGGAATTCTTAGATCCTGTAGGACCAGGCCATGAAGTTATGCCACTGTGAACACGTGCTATTTTTCAAGAAGAAGCAAAAATGACCTTAGGGTAACTCAGAGATCTCAGAGCCCCTGTCTTCCTTTCTCAGTCTCTTCAAACTTTGTCTTGTGGCCTTTTAGTGAGCTTTGTAATTTTTTGCTGAAAGGTGGAAATGATACATTGAATAAAAGGAACTGTGCTGAATAGGGCTTAGTAATATAATGCTGTCAAGTGAAGAGAAATATTCTATAGTCTTATCACTACGTTTCCATCTTTTAGTGAGTTTATGACCTTGGGCTGTGAATTTCACAAGTGGTTCTATGGTTTCTTTCTCCTTCCCCTTAGGTGGTACAGGATGGATGGAGAGTGTTGGAGTTGGGGCATTTCCCTTTCTCCAGGTTAGGTAGACCCTGATAAAGCCCCAGTAAGTTCGGTTTTGGTATAATACAGCCTCTTCAGATTAGATCTTGCGAAGTAGAATAGAATCTCTGTCATTCTAATGTATAAAATTTACATTAGTATCCACTCTTTGTATTGTACATTCTGTGGATTTGGACAAATGTGTACCAACATGTATTGTGCACCATTAAAGTATTATATAGAAGAGTCTCACTGCCTTAAAGTCCCCTGTGCTCCATTATTTATTTCTCTCTCCCTCTCCTCAAACCCCTGGCAACCATAGGTATTTTTATCGTCTCTGCAATTTTTCTTTCTCCAGGTTGTCTTATAGTTGGATTCATCCAGGATTATGGCACTACAGATTGGCACATTTCACTTAGCAATATGTATTTAGGATTTCTCCATGTCTTATTATGGCTTGATATCTCATTTCTTTTTCTCACTGAATATTATTTCCCATGTATGGATGTACCAAGTGTGCTTATCAGCCCACCTATTGAAGGATATCTTGGTGCTTCCAAGTTTTGACAGTTATAGAGAAAGCTACTATAAACATTTATGTGCAGGTTTCTGTGTGAGCAGAAGTTTCTTAATTCATGTGGGTAAATACCAAGAAGAATGATTGCTAAATTGCATGGCAAGAGTATATTTAATTTGGTAAGACACTGCCAAACTGTCTTCCAAAATGGCTGTATCCTTTTGCATGCCCACCAGCAATAAATTAGAGCTTCTGTTGCTCCACATCCTTGACAGGACTTGGTGGTGTTGTTGCTTTGGATTTTATCAGTCTAAAAGGTGGGTAGTGGTAGAGCACTGTCATTTTAATTTGTAATCCTTTAATGACATATGATGGTGAGCATAGTTTTCTACGCTTATTTGCTCTTTGTGTATCTTCTTTGTTGGGTGTCTGTTTAGACCACTGCCTACTTTTCAATTATTCTTATTGGTGAGTTTAAAATAGTTCTTTGTTTATTTCAGTTACTAGTCTTTACCAAATTATCAGATACATGTTTTTTCAAATATTTTCTCTCAGACTGTGGTTTGTACTATTTTCTTAATATAATGTATTTTTGATACATATTTCTAACTCTCCAAGAAAGAAAAGGTCTGGAAGAAAATACTAAAACGAAGGAGAAATGGAACATAATTTCATGGAGTTAGCTCTGTAGCTGATTCTGCTGCTGCTACTGCTGAAATTAGTTCAGTTTTGTCCAACTCTTTGCAGCCCCATGGGCTGTAGTCCAGCAGACTCCCCTGTCCGTGGAGTTTTCCAGGCAAGATACTAGAGCCAGTTGCCTTTTCCTTCTCCAGGGGATCTTCCTGACCCAGTGATCTGAGTCTCCAGCATTGGCATGAGCATTCTTTATCACTAGCATCTCCTGGGAATGTCAACTAATCAGAGAGAATCTGCAAACCAATGGTTCTTACCGAAGCAACTGGTTCACCCTCAAGAACACTTTCTTCTGTTTCTCAGCAGTGTACAAAGCCAGGTGAAAAGTGGTGATACATGTTTAGAGAAAAGTTGTTTGGAGTCAAAGTACTATAACTGCTCTCTTATCTAGCCAGTTCCCCTCAGACAGCTAAATAATCACACAAGTAATACAAATCGGAAATATTTGACCATTAGAATGTCCTGGTTCACCATGCAAAAGAAATGGATTCCATCTACACTTGATTGAAGCAAATAATAGACCAGGAATATCTGGGGTCACTCAGAAGTAAAGAAGGAAAGAACAAAAATGTATGCAAAATTCTGAAAAAAATTGGTGCTGAAAAATAATACAGCATAGAAAATTTAGGGGACAAGTACATTTTAGGAAATGACATAGAAAATAGAAGACATTTCAAGGAACTCCTTTCTACTCTTAATATGCATTCTCTGAAACAAGAGAAAAAGAGGAGATATACTATGTGAACAGAATATAATAGAAAGGGAGCTGCTAAAATTAAGGGGGAAAAAAAATACCAGCAAAGAGGGGAGTGATCACAAAGATGTAAATAGTCTCATTATGTGTCAGGTAAACTTTATACATTCTATCTGATATTATTCTTATAATAACCCTAAGAATTAGCTACTATTATCTCAATTTTACTAGTTGAACAAGCTTACTAAGTAAGTGACTTGCCAAGGGTCACATAAGTGGTAAATCTTAAAGCTGGGATATGAATCCAGGCAGCATTCCTCCAGAATCCATATGTTACCTAATATATCAGTAAGGTTAGGCTAAGTTATGCTATACTAGCAAATAGCCCTAAAAAGTATCAGTGGTTCCAAGCACAATCTCTCTCTCTCTCTCTCTCTCACTACTTCTGCAGAGCAGATCAGCAGGGAGACCCAAGTCATCAGAGTCATTCAAGGACTTGGGCTAAGAGAGGCTCCATGTGGATTCATGCTTCCGTGATCACCAATACAAGGGTTAACAACCATGTGGAGTCCTATACCAGCAACAAAATGACTTTGCCAACACGTGATACATGCCAGATTTTTTGGCCAAATATTAAGGAGTAGGGTGGAGAAATGCAATCTTACCATATTCATGGAAGTAAGAGAGAAGTCAGAATGTTTGTAAATAAACCTAATGACTACCATGATAGCTTTGCTATAGTGCCACTCCATATGTTATCCTGCCTTTGTATTAGGTCACTACAGAATGTAGGGAAGACCACCACTTTCTTTGTGGTTTGGTGGCTAAGTCTCTGCACTCCTAATGCAAGGGTCCCAGGTTCAGTCCCTGGTCAGGGAGCTAAAGCCCACATGCCACAGCTAAATCCTGCATGCCACAACTAAAAAAATGATTAGGCACAGCCAAATCAATAAGTTTTTTTAAAAGGTGATGTGGGAAGAGGATTTGAGTAAACATAAAAAATAAAAGACTGTGAGATAAAATATTGACAAAATATAGAAGATATAAATGTAGAAAAATAGATACCTAAAATGCAGATAACTTGTTTATATAGGTTTCTAAAGGAAAGAACAAACTATTGAAGAAAGCTTTTTTGTTGAACTAAAAGAACACTGGAATCTTCAGATCTTAAGAACTCCATATTCCAATAAATTCCATGGAGTTATGTGTTTAATTTCTTAATAGTCAAGGAAAAATAAATAATATACAAGTATCAATATATAAGAAGGAATCAACATAATCTGGAAATCCTCAGCAGTTTTAGAAGACATGGAGCTACGAAATTATCTATAGAGCTCTGAGGAGAGACAGAGTCAAGACAACTATTCCCCACCAGAGTCCAGACAAATATAAAGGTAACATGGAGGCACTGAAGGCCTGGTAGGCCTTCCTGGTGATTTAACCTTCCCCCTTCCCCAACTTTGTGTCCTCTGCTTCTTGTTCATAGGAAAAGTTTTGGTCTCCATGTCCTCTTCTGAGTTTCAAAGAGCAGGCTCAAGAAGTTCATAATTAGAGAAATGGAGGAAGAGAAAGGAAAGGCAGTCAAGCAAGAAAAGTAATAGTAACTTACACCATAGACGCAATGTGCGTGTCCTCAATAGACGCATCTGAAGATACGGGAATAGAAGTCAAGGAACAGACCAAAATGTGGTGAGGAAATAGGTAACGTGAATATGCTCATTTCCTCATAATTATTCACGATAGTAACTATTGTCCTGCTAAGGAGTACAAAGTAGATGTATAATCTAAAATTATACATGACATTCCATTAAAAGCAAACTCAAAATATTTTTGATTGGTTTAACAAAGAAAATGTATCCAAATCCAAAAGATTAAGAACAAACAAAAGAGCAAGAAAAAGGACTTCGCTAGTAGTCCAGTGGTTAAGAATCTGCCTGCCAATGCAGGGGGCACAGGTTCGATCCCTGGTTTGGGAGCATACCACATGCCATGGGGCAACTAAGCCCATGTTCCACAACTACTGAAGCCCACGCCTAGAGCCCGTGTCTGCAACATAGTCACCACAGTGAGAACCCACACACTGCAATGGAGAGTTGCGCCACCTCACCCATGCACAGCAATGACCCAGTGCAGCCAAAAGTCAACACATAAACAAAATTTTAAAAGCAGCAAGAAAACCTAGAAAAGCAAGCCAAACAATCGTGGAAGAGAACATATAAGAGAACAAAAGGCCTAATGTATTTTCTATAAGGCTAATAAATAGAAATCATACAAAATAATGTACTAAAACTGAATGACTTTTGGGTCAAAATAAATAAGTACAAAAAAAGTATATATGTATGTATCATAAATTATAAATAATAGTCATCTTAAATAAAGGGAGAGAAAAACTAATTATAGGCTTTCCTGGTTCCTCATTCTAGGCTCATATCTTACTGAGAACATTTTAATCTCTCAGGCATTTTTTTGGTCAAGTTGGTGGCTCAGATGGTAAAGCGTCTGCCTGCAATGCGGGAGACCTGGGTTCGATCCCTGGGTTGGGAAGATCTCCTGGAGAAGGAAACGGCAATCCACTCCAGTATTCTTGCCTGGAAAATCCCACGGATGGAGGAGCCTGGTAGGCTACAGTCCATGGGGTTGCAGAGTCGGACATGACTGAGCGACTTCACTTTCACTTTCACCTCTTACACTGAAGTTAGCAATGTGTGCTTATTATAATTGTACCATTCCAGGTAAAGACTATGACTTTTGCTAAGTCTATAGCCATACATTTTTGCAAAGCAATGGGCTTTGATGCCCCAGGGTTTCATTTGTTTGCTTTTCTTTAAAATTTAGAGAGTTTAGGATGATAATGCATTCTTCTCTCACTTACAGACCAAAGCTCATGACGGAGTGATGTTGAGGTTCACTGTCAAAGAAAGGGGCTCAGCTTGCCTTTCATGTAAGTAGAGCTCTTTTTTTGGAAAGGTATTAGTTCTCTTAATACATCGAATATGAGAGCGTGAAGAAGCCAAGTTTCATTTCTAGAGCAGAGTGTAGTGGATTTAAGTTTCAAAGGAGAAATCTTAAACCCAGATGAGAAGAGGAGAGGCAGCAGGGAAGATGAGTGGATCCAAGTGCTTAGATATGACAGCAGTCAGGGATAAATTGTTCAGTGCTCTGAAAAAATTTTCCTTATGATTTTTCTATATATAAATGTTCAAACCACAGTCTGCAGTGTCTGATAGAAAACCGACTGGACTTTAAGTTAGAAGACTGAATTCTAAGAGTGGATTTGTGATGAACTGCATGATATGGAGGAAGTCAATTAGCTTGAATGTGCCTCTAAAACGGAGATACTGACTGTTGCCCCATCTCTGCCCCACTGGTTAAATGAGAGCCTCAGACACAAGATGCTGGTTCTTTTGAAGAAAGCAGTGTAGATGGTATAACATTTACAAACTGGGCTTCTCAATAGAATAATCTTTTGAATATACCAAATAAACTCAGAGGTTTCTTCCACATGAAATGTGACAATCATTTAGACCTTTGATTTGAGGAGTAAAGCAATGTCTGCCAAGAAATGTCCATAAATTAATGTAGTACATTGGACTGTCAGGAAACCTTTAAGAAAAAACATTACCACGCCAATCCTGGCCTTTTGTAAGTCCAGCAAACAGGCTATCATGTTGAAAGTGTTGCTGAGCAGAAATATTATATTAAAACAGTATCTAGACTGAATATTATCCTCTCAAAAATTGTATTTTCTCTCTTTGGATCTTTAGATTTCACTTTATTTTGCCTATTTACTGATCTCCTTTCATCTGGATTATCTCTTTTCTAAATTATAACTGATCCAGAAAGTGTCAAGTTAAGTTTACTGGAATTAGAAAAGGAGATAGGAGAATTTTGCAACAGCTTTGCAAATGCACATTTATTCCATGTAATGAGAAGGTTTATCATATCAAATCTTTAACAGACCAATTTATTTAACTTTAATGTTGCAAAATGTAAGTAAAGCTGCAGAAGTTAGTTTAGTCTGTATGCCTCCACCCCTACTCCCCCGATTTCCACACACCCAAACCCTAGTCAGATATAAATTCCAGTCCAAGAGCAATCTCTTCCTCTAAACCTTTCCAGATCACTCTCTGACCAAGCTAATCCTTAACCCCCATGAGACTGGTCTCTCATATAGCACTTGCCACCTTCTAACTTGTATTTCATTTATATCTTCCCTTCCTTGCCCAGCTTTCAGAAAGCATGGCATTTTATCAATTTTCCACTTTAATCCTTTAAATTCAGTGTTTGGCGTATACTAGGTGAGTAGGTATTCACTAAGTGATTTTTAATAAATAATTTAATCCATCTAATTTGATTTAACTGATGCCTGTTGGACTTCCCAGGTGATTTAGTTGGTAAAGAATCTGCAGTCAATGCAGGAGATGCAAGAGACGTGGGTTTCATCCCTGGGTCGGAAGATACCCTGGAGTAGGAAATGGCAACCCACTTTAGTATTCTTGCCTGGAAAATTCCATGGACAGAGGAGCCTGGTGGACTACAGTCCATAGGGTCACAGAGTCGAACATAACTGAGCATGCACACTCATTTACTACAAAATAGCTGCACATGGTTAATGCATATAATTTGCTCAGTTTAGATATGTGCATATCTGTGTGATTCTATCACCATTATCAAGGTAATAAAAATATCCGAACCTTTGAAAATTTCCTTGTTTCTGTCCCTTTATGTGTATGCATATGTGAGAACACTTAACATAAGATCCACCCTCTTAACACATTTTTAAATGCATGATACCATGTTGTTAACTATAGGCGCTGTATTGCACATTGAGGTCTCTAGAACTCATTCATCTTGTATGACAGAAACTTTATACCCATTGAACAGCAGCTCTTTATTTCTCCCTGTCCCCAGGCCCTGGTAACCACCATCCTATTCAATTTGAGTTTGACTATTTTATATACCTCATAAAAAGAAATCATACAGTATTTGTCCTTTTGAGACTAGCTTATTTTTCTTAGCGTAATATCCTCCAGGTTCATCCATGTTGCCATAAACAGTAGGATTTCTTCTTTTAAGATTGGCTAATATTCCTTCATATGTATATACCATTCTTTTTTTTAATCCCATCACCTGTGGATGGACATTAAATTTGTTTCTGTATCTTGGTTATTGTGAATAATTCTGCAATGAAAAGAGGAATGCAGATATTTCTTCAAGATCCTGATTTCTTCTTTACAAATTTATCTATTTTTAATTGGAGGATAATTGTTTTACAATATTGTATTGGATTCTGCTATACATCAACATGAATCATCCATGGGCATACATATGTTCCCTCCCTCCAGAACCTCCCTCCCTCCTCCCACCCCATCGCACCCCTCTAGGTTGTCACAGAGCACCAGCTTTGAGTTCGCTGCGTCTTGCAACAAATTCCCACTGGTTGTCTGTTTTACATATGGCAGTGTACATGTTTCAATGCTACTCTTTCAATTTGTCCCACCCTCTCCTTCCCTACTGTGTCCGCATTTCTGTTCTCCAGGTCTGAGTCTCTATGCCCTGTGAATAGCTTTATCAGCACCATCGTTCTAGATTATAAGTGTTAATACGTGATTTTTTTTTTTCTCTTTCTGACTTACTTCATTCCGTATCATAGGCTCTAGGTTCATCCACCTTATCAAATGTGTTCTTTTTATGGCTGAGTAATAGTCCATTGTATATATGTACTGCAACTTCTATATCCATTTATCTTTTGGTGGACATCTATGTTGCTTTCATGTTCTAGCTATTATAAACAGTGCTGCAGTAAATATTGGGGTATATGTGTCTTTTTGATTATGGTTTCCTCAGATTCTGATTTCAATTCTTATGGGTATATACCCGGGAGTAGAATAGCTCAACATGTAATTTTTCCCGTACTGCGCTCCATAGCAACATACCATTTTACATTCTTGCCAACAGTGTTCAAGGATATCAGTTTCTCCATATCTTCACTGGTGCTTGTACTTTTTTGTTTTTCAATTCTGACAGATGTGAGATGATAAGTCATTGTGGTTTGAATTTGTATTTCTCTGATGATTAGTGATGTTAAACACATTTTCACACACCTGGTGACCATTTGCATCTCTGTTTTGAAAAGTAGCTATTCAGGTACTTTGCCTATTTTGAAATCTATTTATTTATTTAATTATTTATGTGTCTTATTTACTTGCTGTTGGCTTGTAGGAGTTTTTTCTTAATATATTTTGGATATTAACCTCTTATCAGATAAAGATTTGTAAATATTTCCTCCTGGTTCATAGGTTGCCTTCTCACTTCTTTGTTTCCTTTGCTTTGCCTTTCCTTTTTTCTAAAAAATGTTTCTGTGACATTTTCTCTTTTCAAAATCTGCAATATGTGATGCTTATTTATACTGTAGCAATTTATCTTGTTTTTAATTTTGTAAGTTCTTCTTTCATTTTTAAAAAATTATTTTAATTTATAACTCTCTAGCTATCATTTTCAATAATAAAATAGTATCTTTCAGTCCTTCTGTGCTGTCCACTAATATTTGCTGTCATCATTTACATATTTAATTTACATTTTTGACCCATTAACTTTTTGGTTAAAATGCATATAATCTGACATTTCATATTTCTATTTTTATTGTTATTAATTTTATATTTTCCCAATTTACTTTTGAAGTTTTATTTACTTTTAATGTTTTATTCTTTGAAAAACATTAAAAATATTTTATACTTAAATTTTACACTTAAATGGCTACATGATGAGCCACCATTATCACAGTAATTCTTATTTTGTTTTTGATTTATTTATTTTGATTAATTTCTTTATTGGCTAGAACATGTATTCAACAAGTTTTATTTTCTGGACAGAGTGTAGTAGTTTCTGATCTTTTCCATATCTAGGAATATATTTATACATGAGGACAATTTGACCTATTTTATATTAATTTATAACTGTTACTCCCAGGTGGCACTAGTTGTAAAGAACCTTTCTGCCAATGCAGGAGATATAAGAGATGGAGGTTGGATCCCTTGGTCAGGAAGATCCACTGGAAGAGGAAATAGCAACTCATTCCAGTATTCTTGCCCAGTTGTACATGCAAACTGATCTGATTTGAGTAACAACATGGTTGATTCAATCAAATGGACATAAGCAGTAGTTTTGGACTGACTTCAGTTGTTCCATCATCAATTCTTTGGGATCACCAAACGAACTTCAGAAAGCATTTTCTAATATTTATTCTGTTTTTGAGGGAGCTGGCAGTTGACTACATCTACGATATCTTAGAGAAACAAGAAAGTATAGATTAAACATTTCTTGTGGATTAGTATATGTATATGCCCATACATATATACATACGTATATGTGTGTAGCAACTGTAAATCTTTTTCAACAAGTTTTTAGAAATATCTGTTTTCAAGTCAAGAAGCATTAGCAGCCACTACCAAGGGTGTGGTGTCTATGTGAAATCTCTGTTCCAGACATATCACTGTGTGTGAATATGACTAGAAATGTTCACAGTATATTAAAATAAAAAAGAAAATGGAAGATGGTAGCATCTTAATAAAGCATATTATAGGGAATCATCATGTTTTTCAACTCTTAATTAATTTTCCTCTTTTTTCTGTGTTGAGAATGCACATTGCTCCACAAGTTGCAAACCTCAGAGCGTTTTCTTTGCTTTTTTCCCTCATATTCTTGGTGAGCCATGAGCACTGAATCAATCCTTATAGAACAGTCAACCAGTTTGGTAGTAAACACTCAGCTTCAAATTTGTAGATTTAATTATTTGGTTATTTGTCTTCCTTTCAGAAGGTATAAACAGATGGTAGCTTCTTATTGTATAGGACATATATTTATTATGTAAAAAGTATTTCTAAATGTTGTCATGCAAGTGTATGTCCCTCGGTTCTTTGTCTCGTCACAGCAAAGATTTGGAGTGACGGACGTTAAAACCCCCTCGGCGTGTCACAGCTCTCAGGTCATGGATAGACCATGTTATAGCTCTCAGGTCTTGAATGGACCATGTTATAGCTCTTAGACAAATCAGTGTTACAGCTCTATTTTATTTAGAAGATGGCAGGAAAATCCATCTTTGCGGCATGAGGGCTAGTCGATCCAAAGACACGAGGAGAAGAGCCCCAGCGCGCGGGAGAGAGAGCGAGAGCTAGCTTTGGCTCCTCTGTTTATATGTTTATCTCTCCCTGGGCTTGTCTTATGTAAATTGGGCCAGCTAGGAGTGTTGTTTGTTTTACCTGAGGTCCTCACTCCGGTCCTCGGACCTTCTTTTGTTCAATTTTTGCGGGCTTTTCCCTACCTTGTCATGTAGCCACCGCCATTTTGGATTCCTTTTCCTTGTTCTACCTACCTAACAATGTAAAGAAATGAAATACATAATCCTAGGACAAAATATGTAGCTCAGCTGATAAAGAATCTGCCTGCAACGCAAGAGACCTGGGTTCAATCCCTGGGTTGGGAATATTCCCCTGGAGAAGGAATCGAGCCTGGAGAATTCCATCAACAGAGGAACCTGACAGGCCACAGTCCACGGGGTCACAAAGAGTTGGACATGACTGAGAGACTTTCACAGAGGACAAAATACCTTATATTCTTTCTTCTTTGCAATTCCCTTCACTTTTTCATTTGAATTTTATTTTTCTATGAATTTAATGATTTCCTCTCCCCACACCCAATATTCTGCTTCCCTTTCTTCTCTTTCTTATTCTCATTCTTCCTATTCTCCAGCCAGGTTCCCCTCCCTCTGGCATTTCTTGCAATTGTTTACTAAGTATGAAGTAAGTTCTCTCTCCTGCTGCAGCTGCTACTCCATCCCCTGCTGCACTAAATTGACACTTGGGCAAGCAATGGCTCTCGTCAGTCACTTCGAAGCTGCTACTTCCAGAAGTGTCGATTTAGTGCAGCGGGGGATGAGCTGCCAGCTGCAGAAGTAGGGCACAGAAAAACTCAACAGAAATCTCCGTCTCCCCTCACTCTATGTGATATTTAGTAGGAGGAAGGGGAGGAAAAGACCACAAGAACCAGGGATTTAAAAATGTGAAATAATAAGAAAGCACCAGGACAAACACGGGGATTGAAAAACAAGCAGTTTAGTGTAACTTGTAGCAGATTTATGGATGAGCTAGAAGAAGACAAAGTGGAAATGGAGGTTAGCTTCTATTTACTTGGTTTAAAAACTAGCTGAAAATATTGAAAAATCTGAATATCTTATCCTTTTGGATGATGTGTATTTGTTGGTCATGGCGATTTCCTTAAACAACCCCCCTATTACATAAATATCCTACTGATTTGGGTGAGAAATCAACAATCTACAATAGGAAACATGTGTAAGCTCTTAACTTTCCTTGGCAAGTCTTGCATTTCCTTTCCTGTTGACATAAATACCTACTCTGCTTAATTAAAAGTCCTCTGCGTACATTAACACTCCAGGCATCCCAGTTAACTGTAAACTCCATAGGTAACACTTCCACAGCTCCAATAAAAGTGTAGCTATATGTAAGTGTACATATTCTAAAGAGAGAGAGGGAGGTTTATTTTCTTGGAATATTCCCACCTCTGTTCCCCTCTATTAATTCAGATAATTTTCTCTATTTTTGTGAATATAGGATCTGTTCTACCATGACCAGAGATAGAATATAAAGGATGAACTCCAGAATGCTAAGTGCAAGGTATTTTTATTGCATACATTGAGGTTTTTTATTTTTTTTAAGTAACCATTTTCAAGAAAGGTTTGTTTCAAAAGTGACACTGTAGAAGCAAAAAATGCAAGTGTTACTTATGCTGGATTTTGACCATTGTATTCATTATGTGCTCTTTGAGGTCAATTGCTATGGTAATTTGCTTTTCATATGAAATGTAAAATGGAAGTGTCTTTTGTGTCAGGGAGTTCTGATATAGCTCCTTTAGAAGAACCTAGTATCTAGGTCAGTTGGCTTTCTTAAACTTGAAATATATGGGATCTTTGATAGTGTAGTATCATGACTGCAGGACATAGATTAAAGGAGAAAGGGGCTTTTACTGAGACAACTGGAAAAGAAAACCTTAATATATTGACTTTGTCTTATCTCCGAATACTAGGAAAGACCCAGGATATGATTTTGCCAATGTGTTCCTTTCCCTCCTGTATGATTCCTTTCATTGCAGCCATGCGTTCCGGGCAACAGACTCACTCAGAAGGACAGTGCAGATAGTGGAATGCAGTTATTACACCGGTGGGCCCAAGGCAGAGTCTCCTCTTAGCCAAGGGCCCTGACCAGCATTTGTGAAAATCTTTTATAGCCCATGTCTGAACCCGCCACTCCAAATTCCTTGAGACTTTTATAAACCAAGGAAAATACAATCCCAATAACCCCATGATTCACGTGCTATGTGCTCATGTGCTCAAACAGTCAAACAATTAGCCAATAATCAATAAACCCGAGGTTACACTCCTATAGATACAGAAAATTTTATGGCCTGTCTGGAGGAAGGGGTGATTAGTGTATGTTTTCTCTTGGGCGATGAGTAACCTAGATTCGATCTTCAAGGTTCCACTGTCTGGAGGGGGTCTTATCCTTCTGTTGTTGTTTTCATAGGCACTAAACACAGAGTTCAGAGTCCATTAGAAAGGTGGCTGAGCATGATCAGCATGAACAGGCCTAAGGTGGAGTCCAGGCCCTATGAATTCCTTCTTCACTTTGTTTATTAAATATACTTTAAAATATATCTTAGATGCATATTAAGTGTTTATTTAAATCTATTTAAATAGACACTATTACTAGGGCCTAACAGAATATAAAAGAAAGTGGTGACATGTCCATCAATTGAGGAAGGTATAATTATCTGATCAATGAAGGGATAGTGTTAATTAGGAAATGCTTCTTGGAACAGGTGGACTCTGGAGAATGCTTTAGATTTAAAACAGAAAAAGTTAGATTCCAGAGAAAAAGAAAATATGGGCCGTAGAAATTCAAAATCAAGTGTGAAGAGATTGACAAACTATCTAACTTTCCAGAAATGGAGAGACAAGAAAGATGAAGATGATAGCTGCTGTGGGAATAAGAGAGGACTTTGATAAAGTCCTTAAAATTAGGTTGCATAGTTGGAAGAGGAAAAATTAAAATTTTACTTCCTTCTCCTGCCTCTGTAACTCAGCTTGCCCCTTGCAAAGCCTAGATCATGTAGGTCTCAGAAAATGGGGACTCACAATACTAGGAACTGGAGCTTATCTCACTCACCCTTGTCCTGCTCTTTGCAATTGCCCTAGGCCCTGCAAACCCACAAACCCACTTAATCATGCCTGTCCATGTATAAAAACTCTGCAACCCCTTTGTTCTGGGCTCAGAGCTTGGAGTGTTAACTCCTTTGGGCCCGCTGGTGTAATAAACCTGAGTTCTCCAGCTCTGCAAGTGTGGTGTTTGGTTTCTTGAGTACTGATTTCTGCAACATTTCTGGAGGCTCCAGCGAGATTCCAACCATGCCAGCCCTTTGAGCCACCAGACTGGTGGCTTGGCCAGGTCAGAGCAGAGGAGCCCCAAGGCGAATGAGGAGGTGCACCACTTGACGGCATTCTGGGTTCTCTTTCAGACCAGCGTTCCCACTTTCTGGACAGCTGAGCCCCGACTCATTAAAGGGACAGACCAACTCACCAGGAATGGCCCTGGATAGGGTAAGGCCCAGGGCTGGTCTGCAGTCAGGAAATCCTACCCCAACTGGATCCCTCACTGCAAGGTCGGTCCAGGTTGGGGGTTTATACCGACCTGCCAATGCTAAGAGACGTCTTAAATCTCTCTTGGGAGAGTGGCCAGGCAGAAGAAAAATGAATGTGAATGAGTGTGTAGCCTGATTCGCTTGTGCTTCAGGCTCGACTGTGTGGCCTCATGGCCTTCATGGCTACGGAGTCCGAGTGGGCCCTAGCTTGCAGTGTCTGCCTCTGGGGGACCCAGTCCCTCCCTGCGAGACAGATCCAGATCAGGGGTTTATACTGATCCACCAATGCTAGGAGGCACCTAAGTTTCCCCCAGGGATGTGGTCAAACAGGCATCTGAAAGTCTCCTCTTTTGAGGGGGCGCCCACCCTTGTTTGTCTTTGTGCCACTGACTCAGGGCAGGATACACAGGGAGGGAAAAATTATTGGTTACCGGTTATTCTTCTGTTGACTGACTCCTTGAGCTGACATCTAAGAGATTAGGTTTTCCTCAAAACCCTGCCAGGTAGATTACGTTTGTCAACATGGGGGGAATTTCCTCTAAGCCAACAGCTTTAGATTGCATTATAAAGAACTTTAAGAAGGGCTTTGTAGGAGACTTCAGAGTCAAGATGACCCCCAGGAAGCTTCACGATTTATGTGAACTCGATTGGTCATTATTTGAATTTGGATGGCCACCAGAGGCCGCCCACTGTCCAAGCAGTACACCAGATAGACACTGGACTTCAGGACATCCAGATCAGTTTCCATTCATAGACTCCTGGCTTCTAATAGCACAGACCCTGCCCCCATGGGCAAGATTTTGTGGGAACAAACAGGACCAGAGTAGAGTATTTGTGGCACAACCACTCAGATAAAAAAAAGGAGGGAAAAAACATATATTCCAGGGAGACGCAGTGGAAGACCCACTACTACCCCTGAAATATGTTCCCCTGACCCCACAAGCCCCGGCACAGCCAGCGCCGGACCCATTGCCAGACCGTCCAGCTCCCTCCATGTCCCTCCACCACCTCATGAGCAAGACTCCAGCCTCAAGCCAGTAGGGAATAGCTCCGCTCAGCCAAAAAAATCTAACCAGCTGGCTGTGGCCCGTCAGATGCCACTGTGAGAAACTCAAGGTCCTCAGCAAGTGAACAAGGATGGTAACACCATAACCCAGTGTACTCTGATAAATCACAGGCTATGGCTGACCTCCCAGAGTTCATTTTCTACACCCATCAGCCGACAACTGGGATGACTGTCACCAGCTCCTTATGTCTCTCTTCACCATTGAGGAAAGATGATGCATCTCAACAGAAACCCGAATATGGCTCTGAAGACAAGCCCCTGCAGAGGTCTTAGATATAGAGGGATGGGCATAAGAAGCAGTGCCAGAGATGGGACCTAGCTGGGATTTCAATATCAGAGAAGGACAAGAAATTCTGGGTTTCTACCATGATGCCCTTCTCCATGGACTTCGAGTGGGAGCCAAAAAACCCACCAATATGTCCAAAATTACAATAATAATAATAATAAAACCCAGTTGAGACCCCCAACAATTTCTATGAAAGATTGTGTGAAGCATTCTGGACATACATCCCGTTTGGCCTGGAGACAGCCGAGAATCAACAGATGATTAATGTTGCCTCTGTGGCTCAATCCTGTGCAGACATCCAATGAAAGCTCCGAAAGCTGAAAGGCTTCCCTGGGATGAATACCACACAGCTCCTGGAGGTAGCAAATAAAGTCTCTGTGAACTGAGACTGTGAAGCCCAGTGAGAAGCAGATTAAAAAATGAAACAGAAAGCAGCCCTGCTGGCAGCAGCATTGAGGAGCTCAGACCCAGTGAAACAGGAGGTTCCCTCATGGAAAGTGAAACTAAGAAGAGACCATCACTATGCTAGGACCGGTGCGCCCATTGAAAAGAGAGCGAACACTGGAGGAAGGAGTGCCCCATCGCAGAGGGACATCGAAAGGGTCAAAGAAATTCAGTCAACCCAACAAAGAAAGGTACCAGCCTAAGCTGGCTGTCCAAAACCTTATCGGCCTGGCTGGAACAGAATCAGACTAGGGAAGACCGGGCTCCCTGATCCTGGGCCTCCGGGAGCCCACGGTCACGGTGAAAGTAGAGGGCCAGTCGATGACTTTTATGGTGGATGCTGGAGCTGAACACTCCATGGTAACCACACCTGTGGCTCCCTTCACAGGCCGAACAGCAACTACTGTTGGGACCATAGGTGACATGGCAGCCCGCTCATTTTGCAACGTCCGTTTGTGTCGGCTAGGGGGCCATCTGGTGACGCATGAATTTCTGTACTTACCGCAATGTCCCATTCCCCTGCTAGGTAGAGACTTACTGACAAAACTGGGGCACAAATCACCTTTGTCCCCAGGAAGCCTGAGAGCCTCACCTTGGGGAGCCAATTGGCTCTGATGATGGCCATGACAGTGCCCAGGGAAGATGAATGACATCTCCAGTCCTCAAGGAGGGAACAAATAAATCCCCCCAGACTGGTAAAAGAATTCCCTGATGTCTGGGCAGAGAAGGGGCGCCCAGGTTTGGCCAAAAACCATGCCCCCTTTGTAGTGGACCTGAGGCCAGGAGCCACTCTTGTTAGACAAAAACAATATCCAGTACCACGGGAGGCACGCCTGGGAATTGGGACCACATCCAGCACCTGCAAGATGCCGAGATCATAATTGAATGTCAGTCTCCCTGGAATACTCCACTCTCCAGTCAAAAAGTCTGGAGGGAATGATGACTGCCCTGTCCAGGACCTCCACGCCGTCAACAGTGCAGTGATCACCATCCATTCAGTGGCCTCAAATTTGTACACTCTCCTGAGTCTCTTACCTGCTCAGGCAAGTTGGTTCACCTGCCTCTATCTCAAGGACACATTCTTCTGCCTCCAGCTGTTACCAGCCAGCCATCCCTTGTTTGCCTTTGAATGGGAAGACCCATACACCAGGAAAAAGACACAGCTGATTTGGACTCGACTGTCACAAGGCTTCAAAAACTCACCTACCCTGTCTAGTGAAGCCCTGGATGCAGACCTTGCTGCCTTTTCCAGAGAAACTTTAAAGTGCACCCTCCTCCAGTACGTGGATGACCTGTTACTAGCCAGTACCACCCAAGGGGGCTGCTGGAGAGGCACCAAAGCCCTGTTGGCTCTACTCTCCAACACAGGGTAAGAGGTGTCATGGAAAAAGGCTCAGATCTGCAGACAGGAGATCAAATACCTGGTTCTGTCAACTTAAAAGAGCATCAGGTGCTTGGAAATGAGAGGAAGCAAGCCATCTGTTCAATACCTCCGCCAAACACCAAGAAAGAAGTCCATGAGTTCCTCAGGGCTGCTGGATGTTGCCAGATCTGGATACAAGGTTTCTCTGAAATTGCCAAGTCTTTGTTTAAAGACACAGCAGGGTCTAATAAGGACCCCCTAGAGTGGGGACCTGAACAGGAAAAGGCCTTTGAGGAGATAAAGAGACTTTTGACCAGCTCTCCAGCATTAGGGCTGCCAGATGTGATATGGGACTTTAACCTCTTCGTACATGAGAAAAATCACACTGCACTGGGGGTCCTCAAACACAAAAAAGTGACTGAACTGAACTGAATGTCTGGTTACATACCTGTACACATGACTGGATCCAGTGGCACAGGATGGCTGCCATGCCTCCGGGCATTAGCTGCCACTGTGGTTTTGATCAGAGAAGCAGATAAGCTTACTCTAGGACAAAATATAAATGCACAGGTTCCCCATGCTGTTACTGCCCTGATGAACAGTTTAAGTGGCTGACCAACTCCAGGATGACTCACTATCAAGGACTGCTTTGCAAAAACCCATGGGTCCAACTAGAGACTATGTGGATGCTGAACCCCACCACTTTTTTACCTACAGAAGCAGGAATGCCTGATCATAACTATGAGGAGGTCATAGATGAAATTTACTTGAGCAGGCTGGACGTGATGGACATTCCCCTCCAGAACCCAGAACTGGAACTGTTCACTGATGAGAGCAGTTTCATCCAAGATGGGCATTGCAAAGCAGGCTCTGCCATAGCAACAACTGATGAGATAGTGAAGGCTGAGGCTTTGCCACAAGGGTGGTCAGCACAACAGGCTGAGCTACGGGCACTCGCCCAGGACCTAAGGCATGCCAAAGGAAAACGAGTCAATGTCTATACTGATTCGTTATGCCATTGCTACTTTACATGTACATGGAGCCATTTATAAAGAAAAGAGACTATTGACAGTGGGGTGGGGGGAGATTAAAAACAAAAGAAATCCTTCAGCTGTTGCAAGCAGTCTGGAAGCCTTCCCGAGTGGCAGTCATCCATTGTAAAGGCCATCAGTGAGGAACTGATCCAATCAGCAAAGGAAATCGGTTGGCTGACCAGGCAAGCAAGGAGGCGGCAACCCAATCAAGCCCCACAGCAGGCCCTGAGTCAATCTTTAAGGTCCTCTTGGCACCAGAATTGCCTCCATCCCTGAGATACACCAAGGAAGAAGATCAATGGGCTCTAAATGAGGGAGGAATAAAAGAAAAGGAGGGCTGGAGGAAGCTCCCAGACCAAAGACTCTTTATTCCCAGCAATATAGCGATCCAGCTGGTAAAACAACATCATGAGACAACTCATTTAGGAAAAACTGGTCTGGAGAATTTACTGAGCCACTACTATCTCATTCCTAAGCTCTCAACCCTGTGTGCCCAGATCAGGGCTAGATGTGTGACTTGTGTGCAACACAATGCCAGCCAAGGACCAAGACCCAAACCAGGAGTGCAGACAGCTGGGACACTGCTCTTTGAAGATCTTGTAATGGACTTTACTGAAGTCAAGCCCTATAGGGGCTATAGTTTCAAGCTATAGGGGCTATAAGTATTTACTTGTGGTAATCTGCACCTACTTGGGATGGGCTGAAGCCTACCCCCCACACACCGAACAGGCACAAGAAGTGGCCAAGGCCTTACTAAGAGACATACTCCTGAGATATGGGCTGCCTCTCTCTTTAGGGTCTGACAATGGGCCAGCTTTTGTGTCTGAGATAATCCAAACTTTATCCAGGACACTGGATCAAGCTTCGCACTGCTTACAGGCCACAGAGCTCAGGAAAAGTTGAACGCATGAATTGGGGCCTCAAGACTACATTAGCTAAACTCTGCCAGGAGACCCAGTTATCTTGGGTCAACATATTACCCCTAGCCTTACTCTGAGCCTGATGCACCCTGAGGTCCTCAGGCTATTCTCCCTTTGACACCTTATATGGGAGAGTGCCCCCAGTGATAGGGAAACTCAAGGGAAGCTCCCCCAAACTAACTACTAGGTGTCCTGACACCTCCAGGCCCTGGGAAAAGTCTTCCACTGTATCTCCTGAGAAACCTTAGAAAGGACACTTATTCCTTTGGACAACTGGGTTCATCTCTATCAGCCAGGAGATGAGGTATGGGTTAAATATGAGAAAAAAGAACCGCTTTAGCCAGTTTGGACAGGCCCTCCATGGTTGTCCTGGCAAGCCCTATTGCTGTTAATGTTACAGGCATCATCCCTTGGATCTACCATGCCAGAATCAAGAAGGCAGTGACTTCCTATAATGAGGATACCTGGAAAAGAATTTGGGACCCCAAAACCCCCTCAAGTTCTGGTTCCAAAAACAATGGCCCTCACCCATGAAAGACGCTGAGCCCTGCTCTCGTCACTCTGGAAGCTGACTAGTCCATGCATGGCAGAAGCCTGAGTATTCTTCAGTCTTGCTCCAGGCACACTCCGGCAGCTGGCTGGTCAATGCACAGTGGAAGCTTGAGGATCTGGCTATCAAAATATCAGTGGATTTTCACTGTCAACCCTGAACTCTATCCCTGATTGGTATTATTACTGTGCTCTTTGCTACAGGACTAGCTTCGGTCACAACCCAGGACTGAGATTTGGGTCAGAAGCTATGGTTAGCAGTCTGTTTTCTCACTGTAGTGGAAGCCTCATTCTTACTAGGTGTCCCTTATGATTAACTCTCCCTATTAACTACATTGCTTCACAGTATAACTGACCCCCTTCACGGTAGGCTCAGTTGCTATAGCCGTGACAACCCAAAGATGGGAGAAAACCTTTTGCTAGTGTTCAGTTATCCGTTATGTGCAGGCTGCTTTGCAGCCTTTTGGTGTCCCTTGCTCTAACAGGTGGTGCTGTTGCTTATCCATCATGCACCTGTCAACATTACAGTCAACCCTTAGAAAATCGCTTACTTTACCATCAGCTAGAACAATGTATAGATAACCAATCCTACAGGCTGATCACCTACTGCCTTCATGACCATGAGATGCATATCCAGGGGCCTGGGTGCCAGATATGTTTTCTAGTCATGCCCCCCACTGCCCCTACCTTTCCCCCACCAGAGGATCCAAAGCCCGGGTGGTATCCTGACACCATGGCATTGCCATCATGCCCCTGTACATCTGTTTACATGCCATGCAGATGTTATAACCCAGAACAGGTGTCTGTCTGTCAAGCAAATGGAGAAACCTACTGGAAAGGGACAATAATGCAGACAAAATTATGGACCAACTTTGCCCTAAAAAATCAGACTCTGCCTGTTGGCAGCATGACCCAGGTTACAGAGCTAA